>NW_021940208.1:9958103-10266256 GCF_001715985.3 Manacus vitellinus | reverse complement strand
TGGCGCGGGCCCTGCAGGTGCGGGGCGCGGCGTGCGGCCTGTGCACGACCCGGAACGGCCCCGTTCCCGGCTGGCTTTGCCTTGGGCTGTACCTGTAGGGTCAGTGCTGACATTTGACCCCATATCCATTCTACTTCCCTGAGATAGGCAGCTCTCCTCACTTTACGATCGCCACTCGCTTTACGTTTGCTAGTGGTCAGAGTGTCTGCGTTAAATCGTCCTTTTTTTCTTCTTTTTTTTTTTACGTGTGTGTGTGTTTGGGGGCTGTTTGTTTGTTTTTTGTTTGTGGGGTTTTTTTGCAGTGAATTGGAAGGATAGGTCAGCACTCTCGAAAAGAAGAGCAGGAAAAATTTCTCTAATAAATACAGAAGTCTGAAGCATCCTGTCTCTTAACTATTTTTAAAAGGCTCCTTTATGCCATGATACCCGAAAGATACTGTTAAAATTATAAGCTATTAGTGTGGTGTAGCAGGAGCTTTACAATGTGGCTTCTCTAAAGTAACTGTTAACCTACTTCATCTGTTAGACCTTGTTAAATGTATCAGTAAACCAGTAGTTAGGAATAATGTGGTGAAGCCCTAGGGATAAAAAGGATTTACGAAATCAGCACTGCAGGAATGGCTACTGCAAGAAACTGTGGTGTACAGCCTTTCTCACAGGTTGACTGAGCTTGATCTTAGAAGTACTCAGGCTCTTATTTTGCTATGACTGTTCGTTTTGGATAACTATTGCAGAACTCGCTTTCTGTGGTCATTAGTGACCTTTTAGTTTCAGTCAGTTTATTCATAGCCAGTTAATAACTATTCTTGTGCCAGCATTCTGTTCTATGCAAAACTCCTCCCTCATGATTCTGCCTCAGAGTGCATTTGGAGGGAGTGCTTCTGGTTTTTTCATACTTCATTTTGTTCAACTACAACCTAAAAACAAGTTAAATTATTCTGGTTTGTAATACCAGCTTTCAGTTTCCTTGCTTATCATAGGTCTTCTCTGCATGTGTTCAGTTTCAGTTCATCTTTCTTGAACACTTTTAACCAAAATTTTATGATCTTAATATCTTTTACTTAAAAAGAAATAAATCTTTTGATAGCTCCTTAAAAAAAAGAGATTCTACAGGAAGCTAGCAGTTGTTGGGCAAAAACTGTGATGTAAATGAGAGTTCATGCTAGCTGATCACAAAATGTTAGATACACAAGCATTTTTGTCATTACATTCTTATACAGCGATTTATTGGTTTATTCTTTAGTAAAAGCAGCGATTACAAATAGATCTGTGTTAACCTGTATAAAGCCAATAAGCAATAGCATATGTATGACTGTTTCTTTCTGGTGACTTGTGTTCCCAGTGGCAGTTGGATGGATGTTTGTAGGACACCTTTAATTCTAGCTTTCAGCACAGAAGGCTTCATCTTGGAGAGCGTTGCTTTCTTTTCCAGTGACGCTTAAAGCGATACAGTTTAAAGGAGTTAAAGTTGGTCACCCCTCTCAGAATTGAACTGTTATTTTACTGCTTGATGTCTTAATTTTAAAATTGCAATGTGGGAGCTGCATAATTTTAAATCCTCTCATATGATTAACTCTCATCTCATCGTTAGAAATAATCTGAGCTTGTTCTAGAAGTCTGTAACTAGTGTTTTGTTAGAGCATGTGTTGGAAAGGTGCTGAAACTCCTTACTGACTAAAGGTACTTTTGTATGGTCAGTGTTTTTAGTGGAGTAAATCAGTTATTCTGTGCATCTTTTAATGAATGATGAATTATGAAAATTCACTTCCTAGGCAAACTGGGTTGTATGTTACATAATGAAGGCAATGTAGTGGGGAAGCTGTGTGTGGTGAGCAGCTTCAGTCTTAACACAGATTGCACACTACTGTTCTGGTATATGTACCAGACATCTATAGAATTTACAGGTACTTAGTTACATGTTTAGTGTAAACAAATCAATCAAGTTTTCATCCCAAATTTCAATGCTTAACTATAAATAGGCTGACACTTAAATATGTCAAACTCTGCAGCTCCTATTGACCTTCAGCACTCTTGAAGATCATGCTGCTTATTAGAGAGACCTAACTTTAAATGCCTGTATGTATAAATATAAGCAGATAATAAGGCATTTTAATTACTGAGGAGTGATATTCTGGCCATCTCTATGTGGAGTTTTTTGTTTATTATCTACAAGATAACAGTACTCTTGCATTTCAGAAAAAGTAATAGTTGCAATAAATTGGGTTATGAGGTGCTTGCATTTCAAGGTAGTTTTGTGTTCCAGGTTTTAAAATAGGATGACAGACAGTTGCCTGCTATCATATTCAGCTTCATTGTTTATGTATATGGACTTTGTGAAACAATTTAAATAGTTTGAATTAATAATAAACATTTAGGAATTTAATTTTACATTTTTTCCCAAGTCTCATTAAAATAATGCTGTTCATCTTGTGTTTCTATATGCTACTACAGATCACAAGCGTCTGGTAAATTAATAGGTGGAGAGGAACATTTTTCAAGCAAAAAGTGCCTGGCTTGGTTTTATGAATATGCAGGTAATGTGCAATGGATTCATATTAAAAATGATAAAGTTTTGTTTTAAACAAAGCAATATATCAAATACTATTTGCAGTTTACTTTTTTTGTGCTGATATATACAGAAAAATGTCCATATTTGCTTCCTTATAACATACACTTGAATTAGTATAGCTTTTATTAGTACCTTCTCAGTATTTGCTCTTTTTCACTTACTTGACTTTATGCTTTCCTTAGCCACCAGCGTGCCTGTAACAAATGTGGATAGAACCTTTCCCAAATCTTCGTTCGTGAAGGCTAGCCATGATGATGATGATAGCTTTAAAATGAAATACCTGATGTTGGGCAGTACAGTGTTGAATGAGGATATGCTGAGTGATTCTGCTTCTTTCCTTTGAAATTGTCAAGTAGAAGTCAGGACATCGAGAGATAGTTTAGGTAGAAGCTTATTTAGCTAACTAGATCCTTTTTATGATCATATTGCAAGGCTAGTGCTATAGCTCATGATTTAAGTCTCATAGTTTTCTCTTTCATAAAACAAAATAATAGATACTTATACTGTTTTTTCCTATTTGAGAATCTGTCCTAGCATTTTTGATATTCTAATTAACAAATGTTTCATTCCAAAAGTATTGGAAGTAGCCTCTTTTAAGTAACTCAGAATTGCCATCCAAGTAATAGTTGCTTTCAGTGAATATGCAGTGTATTTTGCAGAATTTATTACACTATTACTGCTATTTATTTACCAAATATATGGTTACAAAATCAGGATTTGTAAATTGTTATTAATTTCTTGTCTAGTCACTACTTTAGATCCATCATAACTGATTAGTAATTAAAACTCATTAATGGTCACTTCTCAATATGAAACAAACTGCTGATTTATGTGCCAGCAATTAGTTTGACTATATTTATCAGGACTGATATTTTCCTTACAGTCTTTCCACAGCAATGAACTATTCTTATTTCTAGTAATCTGCTTTTTAATTTAAGTTTGAGGCCTGCACCTCTGGATTAAAGAGTCTTTCCTGAGGAAAATAAGAATTCTCAGTTAATTTTCTTCCAGTAAATATGGTTGTGCTTACTTTTAATGTCTGGAAATTTTGTCTTTGTTGTTGAGTCAAGAATTGAGTGTGGGAGGTTATACTTCATTAGTTAACCAGTAATCAAAATATGCCACATTGGACATTAAATGTTTTCATTGAAAGATAAAACTGCACACATGTACACACACACACATGCAGACATGTATGTACATACATACATATATATATATATATATATATATATATATATGAGTTGTGCATGTGATTTCTGGACCAAAAACACTGATTCAAGTTTATACTTGTCATTACCAGTGGACCCTTGTATGTGTTTCTCTTCATAACTTAAACTTGTATTTCTTTTTAACACATTCTGTGTAACAGTGTTTTGCCTTGCTTACCTAGGCAAAATATTCTTTGCAATATTTTTCAAGAGGTACAGTTTCATGATCTTAAATGTCAGGTGCATTTTATTTTCCTGTATAAGTAGCCATTCTCAATGGTTTTTATTGACAATGTTCTTATCTCACAGTGAGAAGTTATTCAAAGTGCATTATTCAAACTCTTACAAAGAATTCTGCTTACGCTAACCACAGCAGATACAGATGAAGTGAAAAAAAGTATCATCAAGGGCTCTGTCTACATATAAGTAGTAAAACTTGCCAAAAAATCATAAAATTACATGTTGTTTTAGAAGATAAAACCTTTTCCTTTTACATGGGTTCATATTTGTTAAAACAATGTTAACATAATGATCCAAGACACATCAAAATACTGTGTCAACAGGCCTTCTAATAATATTTGGCTGCCCAGTAGGACTCATTTTTGGAACAGGCTTAGTGGAAATAACTGAAACCAGAAAGAGATTTAGAGAAAGTGCTGTAGAGTGTCTCTCTATGCACTCTTTAAATGTGCTATTTTGCTGCATTTTGGAGGCCTTTTTTGTGTTAAAATGGAGAAGTGACAGCATAACACTAACTGTTGTGGTCTGAATCAAGTTATTTCATTGCAACCGTAAACCTTTTTCTGCCTTGTACATGACTAACACACTTAGCATTTCTCTGATTTATTGTTATTACTTTCTTCATATTACTCAGCATTATAAAAATAACCTTATATTATTTGCAGATTCACCCTCTTCTATGTTAGTGCAAACCCATAATGTTAGCACCATTGAAAGAGTGATATCTGTAATAGCTCAGATGGAATTAAATTTTTTGTTGTTCATAAATTAATTTTTCAAAGAACATTATTCATAGAGTAATTTCAGCACAGAGTAGTGGTAACCAAGTTGTCTTAAAAATAATTGACTGCCACAGTTATTGAAGTTGAGCTACATAAATAGGAAGCTCAATGGAGTCTTTTGAAAACTCACATAAAAAACTACAATGGCTTGTCTGCTTTTGTAGGGAGGTTGCACAACACAAACATTGTGGTGTAGTACGTAACACACATCTCCACACTGCAGTGGTAGAATAACTCTAACATAAAAACTTCTTAATAGTGTAATTCAGTGTTTTTAAAACTGCCTGTGTGCAGTATAGCCTAGTTATTGTGCATAACCCTTGTGAGCGGTGAATGTTACTTAGATTTCAGTGCAGTATAGCCTAGTTATTGTGCATAACCCTTGTGAGCGGTGAATGTTACTTAGATTTCAGTCTAGTGTGGTTTTGACTTTGAAGGTCCTGATGAAGTTGTGGGTCCTGAAGGAATGGAAAAGTTCTGTGAAGACATCGGTGTTGAGCCTGAAAATGTAAGTTTCTTGCACGGTGCTAATAGCATTTTAAAAGAGGATATTGGGTGAGGTTAAGTTCTGTGTAAAACTCTTAACTCCACTAAGTGAAGAGTTCATCTTCCTGCTTTTAGGAGCTGTTCTAAGATATCTCAGCTGAATACATCAATTATATTCGGTGTGTGAGGTTTTGGGGGTTTTTTATTATAGTAATATTTCATTTTCAGAAATTGAAATTATGGGGAGAATTGCATGTAGCTGAATTATTTAATAATAATAAATATAAAGTGCAAGCATGTGCAACACTTCCTAGAATGTTTGAATGCTTAAGAGTTTTATTCTTGAACATCAATAAATTAGCCTTTTCTTACATACTGACTCCTTTTTCTCCCTGCCCCCTTTTTTTTTTTTTTTTGCTTTCCCTAGATTATTATGTTAGTTTTAGCCTGGAAACTAGAGGCTGAAAGCATGGGATTTTTTACCAAGGAAGAATGGTTAAAAGGAATGACCTCATTACAGTAAGAGTGTTTTTATATATATAATAGAATGTTCTAATTTTATAATTGTACCAGTAGCTTAATTATTCTTGCTCTCAGTTTCTTGTACATTGGCAATAAGATACAGAAGTGCTTGCTTTTAGGTCTGGTCAACAACTACAAAGTGAATCTGATGAGTTCACTCAAATAATTAAGTTATTGTCTAAACCTAATAAGTCAGGTTTTGGTGGCTTATTTTTCTTACAAAAATATGTTAAAATATCATTCTAATTAGCAGACAGATAAGTAGATTTGGAAATGCGCATAAGCGTAGTTCAGCACTGATATTCTGGACAGATTTTACTGATTTCTAAGCTTTGTAGATAAGGACAGCATTGATAATAGTTTGGCTATTAGTGTTATTTATTAGATGCGTGTCAGAAACCATGGTTAATGCTTTGTTTAAATAACACCTTTTCAATTTATAAATTAACTTATTACTCTATTGTTAGCTAGAATTTTTGTTGAATTAATGTTCTGCCTAAAAAGACTGTTTCTTATGTTAAACTAATCAGCTTTTTGCGAGGCTTAGTTCAGTTGTTACTTCTTGTTTGTTCTTCATGGAACTACTTATGGTATCTGAGTGTTTTAAGAGAGGCTTATTATGACACTGCATTTAATATTAAAAATGTCAGGGAACTACTATTGCAGCTACAGCACAGCGGGAAAGAGAGGGTGATTTGACCATTGCCCTGTCAGTTCTGAATTAGTTTGGGAAATTGTATTGGGCAGATACTCCATAGTTTCAAGTAACCAGAGGATACATTACTTTGACCTGACTCTTAGCTCTCATTTGATTTGGGATCAGGCTTCTGGTAGGTGCCTTGATTGTTTTGTGACTATCAGCAGAAATTTAGTAAGAGCTGGTATGAGTAAATTACCTGAAATCTGGGATGACAGAGATTAAATTATGGTTGCATAGTTTTTCAGATATGGTGAGTGGGTATTGATCATTTCTCTGAAGCACTAAATTTTTATGCCCAAATTGAAGCTTTCAAGAGTTAACCAGTCTCATAGAGTTCAAACACAAAGATGTATGAAATCAGGAACCTTTTCCGAGCCAATGTTATAGATTTTGTTTCTAATAATCCTCTGTGGTTGGAAATCTTCTGATTCTTTTAAGAACGGAACTGGTCATGCTGTAGCCTAAATGTGTTTAAGACTGAAAATATGGTGCTGCTGTGCATTTTTATATAAACAGACTTGTGATCAGACCACTTGCCTAAGCCTAAACCAGTTAACCTGTATGTTCTACTTCCCCTGTGTGCTCTAATAAGCAGGCTGTAGGCTAAGCAGCTGGATGAAGCAGTGACACATAAAGCAGCTGAAGATGCATTGGCTTAAAAAGAGGTGCTGGTTTTGACTGGGAGTGAGCAAGTGGCTGTGTATGCTTACTTGCCAGCTAGGGTTAAACCATGATAAAAGAAAATAAGAATCTGTAGACTTGTGCTGTTCTTCCTTGCTGGGAAGGAAGGATCATATTATGAGATTCTGTCTGGAATGGGGGAATCTAGTTTCTCTGGAAAGGCTTGACAGAAGTTTTGAAGAAAAAAGATTTTATACTCCAAGCAATAAAGTATTACTACATTCTTGCACAGCATTTTTATAGTTTTTTGCATGAAGAAATAAGATGTAAATGCATTAAAAGCCCAGAGTGTATTCTAGTCAGTTATATTACAGAGTCCTTATTTCAAAATATGTGAAATGTCACATAAGTTAATTGCGTGAATAGGGTTAGGTAGAATTCAGCTCCATAGTAAGACACCTAAATGTGTGGTATATATGTAAGAGCTGGATTTCTTAAACTCTTAATGCAATATTTGGAGATCTAGTCAATGTAACGAAGCCTAGGGAGGTATTCAGTTTGCCCAAAGACCTAGTGACTGGTTACCTGAATTGCTCTTACAGACTGCTTGGCTATTCCTCTATGAATAACAAGACTAAAGCTTAAACCACCTAGATCTAATATACAGTTTAGATGGCAGCATTTGGGTTCCTGAATCTTGAAGTGACATTCTTTTTGTGTGTAGTTTCATAACATACTGAAGAAGTTTGTTCTTTAGAGGTGAGAAAAATATATGACAAGGTAGACCCTGTCAAAATTAAGAGTGGACTGAGCACTAAACAGCAGCTTATGAGACTTAAGCAACTTATGAGACTTAAGACATACTAGACTTGAGACTATTCCCTGAGTAAGCTGTGAAGTTTCTAGTAGATTGTGTATGTAGGGTGAATTCTGCTCCTTATCATATATATGTGTGTGTGTGTGTGCATATACATATATATGTACATGTATATGTGCAAGCTGGATGCCTGAAACTCTTTCCATAGAGAGCACAGAGAAACAAGTACCTCTACTGGGCAATATATTTCGGCTACTTTAAACACCTCCTTAGGGTGAAATATGTATACTACCATTAAATGCTTTTGGTTTAACTTCTGTATACATCTTACTGATTTTTCTCTTTAGTAAAAGACAAGCCTCTGTGAATAACTATGAAATATAAAACATTTCAATATCTGAGTAGGAGTTATTGAATCATCACTGTCCATTTTAGCTATGCCTCAAATGATCTCTTTACCTCAACAGAGATTAAAATACATCTGCTTTGTGATGCTAATTTAAGTTTTGTTATAAATGTGCCATAGGGATGTGATGAGAATGTAGTAAGCTAATGTCTAATTTTGTTCACCTTGAAGGTACCATTATTTAATGCTATTTTTCAGTTAAGGCAGAATGAGAAATCACATGTTTTTCTAGTCTCTACAGAAGTTTAGTGTTAATTCATTTGTGCTAATTAGAAGGTTGTTCTGATTGTTAGATTATTCGAAGTATGGGTGACCTCAGTCATCTTGTTTATGGTGCAACTGCACAAGCAGCTGTATCTTTGTAAAAGAGGAGTTTGACAACTCCTTGCCTTCCTTTGGAAAGAAAGTCTATGGCCAGGTACAGAATGGCTTTAACAGAGACGTGTCCCTGCATTGGGATCCAGAGGCTGGTGGTGCCTGTCTCAGCGTGATCTGTTTGACTGTTTGGTTTTAAATGATGATAATAAATAGCTCAGGAGTCTTGAGGCTTAATAATTGCACATTTTCGTACCAACTTTTTCAGAAGAATCACTTCTTCATTAAAATACACATAACCAATAATACAGTAGACAATAACTGGCATTTTACTTTGCACTTAAATTTGTGATAATTTGAACAATTTTAACAGTTTTGTAAGAAATTTAAACATGTTGAAATTTGTGTTTACCGATGGTACGGTAAATCTCAGTAAACTATATTTAGCAAAATGTGCTGTAAACCCACCTTAAAAGTAGCTTAAATATGTCACTAGTACACTAACAACACGAGCATTTACGTAGATGTTAAATAGGTAGATTTGTCCTCAGACGTACAGGGCATTCTACTGGAAGTATGAAGGTTTGAATATGGAAAGAAGAGATATGAATGTAAGATGAGATTCCTTTCTAGCATAGCATAATGCTGTTTTAAGGGTTAGAAAATTAGATTGCTGAAGACAAAAAAAAGTAATTTTATCTTCAATTAAATTTACCAAAACTTTTTTGACTAGAGTTCTTTTCAACTTCATGTATGGCTTATTGCAGAATATATTAGTTCTGTCATCTGAATATGTAGCCTAATTAGCTAATAATTTTATTTATTTAGCACTGATCATGGCTAGGACTCAGTGCTGCTTTAGATGGATACTGCTAGAGACAAGAAATAACAAAAGGCTGCATCAACTGGAATTGCTACATTTCTCTTGTCAAAGTCTGAGAGGGACAGACAGACAGACAGCTGTGCATACACAGGCTGGTAGACTTGGGGAACAGGAAGTATCAGCTGTGGGCAAAGTACAGCATCTCAGCAACCTGCTTTGGTACTCCAGAAGGGCCCTCACTGTGGGCCTATGTGACAAGTCCTTGTGGAGCTGTTAGAGATGCAGATGTATTCTCTGAGAGGCAGGCTGCGAAAAGGGGGACACATGACCAAAGGAAGTATTTATGTACCTCTGCATTTCTGAAAGTATTGCTTCTGTCACAAAGGATACAAGGAAAGGTAGATTATTTAATTTTATTTTTTTTTTTAATCATGGCAGCTATTTTATAAGAATAAAATGTGACGTAACAACTGTTCTTTTGAGTGAGTCTTTCCTGCAGGATTAGCAAGTGTAAATTACATTCTCCTTTGCCATTATGGGAAATCTAGCCCATTTTCTATTTGAAAACAAAGTTCCTTGCTGAGTAAAATACATGGAGATCTTTTCTGCCAAAGGGTTATTTTTACCAAACTATTATCCTGTCAACTAGCAGACCTGGACATTCTCCTACAGACCTTGATTTTTTTAGTTGAATAGCTACTGACTAATTCAGGTGGTAGGTTTATCAGAGCTTGCATTTATTGGTCATAAAATATGAGCAGGCTGTTATGTTTTGCAGAGTGCCAGCTCACTCCTGCTAGATTTTGCCACTTAATGCACACTGAATACTCTTTTTCTCCAAACTTTCATAGTGATTGAAGGATCAGGTACTGCTGGGTATGAGTGTACATTGCAGACTATGAATAAAAAGACTGCTATTTGAGAAGTAAAGCAGACATATTATGTTGCTGATATAGTTAAAACAAAAAAACTTACAGAAGCCAGAATTCATCATTTCAGTCAACTGCAAATGTTAAGTGTGTTCAATATTCTTTAAGTCACTTTTATAGTATTACTCCTGTATATCTGATGATTGCATTTTGGTAACTTTAATTTTTTTGTTTGCTGGCCTTTTTTTTCATTGCCTAAATGTTGTGTTTTGAGCTTCTAATGTTATTTGTTGGGTTTTGTGTTTTGTTTTATTTTAGGTGTGACTGCACAGAAAAGTTACAGAGTAAATTTGATTTCTTGCGGTCACAGTTGAATGACATTTCATCCTTTAAGAATATCTACAGATATGCCTTTGATTTTGCAAGGGTAAGACTACTGGAACATTAGAAAAGTTCTTACGTTGTTTATTCAGCAAGCTTGTACTTGAATGGTTTCCTGTGCTTTCTTTAATCAACCTTAGGAAAAAGACCAGCGAAGTCTTGATATTGATACTGCGAAGTCCATGTTAGCTCTTCTGCTCGGAAGAACTTGGCCACTGTTTTCAGTATTTTATCAATACCTGGAGGTACAAGTTTCCTTGACTTTCTGAATGATGGCATAGTAGTTGGAGTGTTCTGTGAAAAGATTTCAGGATTTGTGTTTTACTCAAGAATACATCTATATTGCTCCCATTCCCTTGCTCAATGTGCTTATGAAACAGTGTTCTTGTATGCATACAGATTCTTTTTCCCTGTGTCCCATCCCCTTTCTCTTATCAAAGGCAACTAAAATTCCATCCTAATTATACTGTAAAGATAAATTTAAAATTAAATAGTCTCCGTTAGTTTCTTCAGCTGCATCTCTGCTGAATTTCAAGTTTGCTTTGTTCAGATACAGTATGTAGATACCTTGATCTTTGGCTGTCTCTGGAAGATTTTGGTCAGTTTAGCTGTAAGTGAATGAGTCATGTGGATGTGCGTAGGTTGTGAAACATGCTAGGCTTGAGACTATTCCCTGGCTTCAAATCAGTACCAATGTTGCAAAGTAGATGTCTTTATGATCATAATGTATTGTACCCTGGAGAAAAGAAGATATTTTTTTTAAATAGCTCTATCTGGAAATAGATCTTAGATATGCCCCACTTCAGACAAAAATTTACCAGTTTTTTGAAGCTTAGAGTGGTAACTTCCTGATTCCACATTATTTCAATTTTGCTCTGATCTTTCAAGAAATCATTTTATGTAGTTTCATAACTAAGAAATATGTACATGTGTAGTATTTTTAAAAATGAAAAACCAAGTAAATAGTAGCCATTGTTCTCCATTAAATTCTTTATTAGGAACTGATTGAAGATAAAATGAGATAAATGAGATGCAACAGTACCAAACACCATTTGACATTTTAATGTTCTGAAATAATTTTCCCTAGCAATCGAAGTATAGAGTTATGAACAAGGATCAGTGGTACAATGTACTAGAGTTCAGCAGAACTGTCCATGCAGATCTTAGCAACTATGATGAAGATGGTGCATGTAAGTATTCTTAATGTTTTGCTTATTCAACTATTAGCACAATATTTTAAAATTCCATAAAACACATTTCTGTAACAGAA
Organism: Manacus vitellinus; assembly: GCF_001715985.3. Taxonomy (NCBI): domain Eukaryota; kingdom Metazoa; phylum Chordata; class Aves; order Passeriformes; family Pipridae; genus Manacus; species Manacus vitellinus. The sequence goes on along the minus strand of NW_021940208.1, from coordinate 10,254,244 downwards.
ACAATACTGTAAGGTATAAAGTAATTATTCTCCAGCAATGCATAGGAAAACAGTCTTGATAACCATCCATCTTCAAACTGCAGATATTAGTTGTAGTGGTATGATGGTGTACTTGAACCAGCTTGTATTCAATGAGGATCTAGTAAAGGTGCTTGCTGCATGAAACTATAGACTTGAAAGTACAACTATAAACAGCAAACTCTCATTTTGTACTAATGTATAATAAACTCCAATTTAAGGATTATGTTGCCTACCTGCTGGTACTTGGAACTGAACACACCTAGTAGTCAGTGATGCTATGACTGAATTGCATTAATTCCATTTTGGTACATGTTCTAATTATTTACAATTTTGAAAGCTCTAGGAAGAAGGATTTAGTTGTGCTGATTTACAATATAACCTTATTTTTATACTTTCCGTTCAGTTCAGTGCACCTGTCAGATATCAGGAACATTTTTTTCCATAATTCTGTCTACCATTTTTTGTGCACTTTTTGCCACCCTTGGGTTGGAATGATTGTAGTAGTCTATGAGTATTTGGCCATAGGATTGACATGAATGTTTCCTAAAACAGTAGTTTTAACCTTCATACTTTAAGAGAAGATATTTGAAAGACATGGGCAAATATAACTCCAAGTTTCATCCATTTGCAGGGCCTGTGCTTCTGGATGAATTTGTTGAATGGCAAAAAGTTCGTCAAGCATCATAGCAAGAATTCAAAAGAAAATGCAAAAGTTTTTTTGGTGCCCGCCTGTACACAAAGTAATGAGAAAAAGGATTGCATTTTCGTTCGTAAGAAAGACTTTACAGTGATTTTTTTCCTTTTTAAGGAAACTTTCTTGTTACATGTGATATGGGCATTGAACCACACCTCTTCTGAGACTGAAAGTTGGAGTTCTTGATTTGAGTCTTATGTTTATAGCATTTATTTCAGAACAATAAAGATTCAGATTTGTGACAAAGGCCTAAAAGTGAAGAATGTCCCTTGAATGTGAGTGTGGTGTCTATTTTTGAAACCAAATCTGTAAGATTATCTTTCTCAGAAGTGCCCTTTCTGTGAATTTTTGAAGACCTTAAAAATGCTTAATTGGCACTGTTGCTTGCTGATGGTATGACTGTCTTGTGTGGCAAACATTAGAAAGAATGACTGATTTATGAAGCCTTTGGTGGGAGTGTGCTATTTTCTGTATCACGTATTGGTCATGGGTTGTGCCACAGTTTTCAGCTCCTTGTGGAGATAAAGGCCTTAAACTCCTGTTATTGTTTTTTATTTCTTTGTTCATTCCCCACCCAGTGGCATGGCATTTAATGGCAGGCCCTTTTAAAGCAGAAAGATATAGAGCATATGGCTCTGTGTGCAGAATGGCTGAAAACTAGTTGCCTGTACTTCAGATGTGAACACAGATACTCTTTGGTACAGTAAGGCAGTTCCAGACCTTTACTACTATTTAGACTTTGGATTGCTTTGTATAAAAGTGCAATTTATATTTTAAAAGGGAAAGCTGGAAATACTTGGTTTCAAGGTTTGCTTCTTATGTGTTTTAGACTGGAAGCACTCACAACAGGACTTTTTTTCTCTCCCTGGATGTTTTTTATAATGTAAGTCAAGAAGAGACTACTTAATCACCTACCTGTGACCATGTAACAGGCTGTATGTAACAGGCTATTAATTTTCACCCTGTTACTCTGTTTTCAGTCCAGTAACTACTGCAATTGCCCTTTTAGGCATTCAGTATTCATTGCAACCTTTAAATACAGTAGGAATTTGTCACTCTACCTTCCTGCCCAGAAGGCCTAACACCACCCTTGAGAAGGAAAGGGATTTTAATGAATAAATGTGAAAAACCAAAACAAAATGACTGAATGAAGCATTTGTAACTTCTACTGTATTATATAAATATATAATATAGACTGTGATAATGCCATGAGACTCAGTCAGTGATCAAGGCCTCAATGTGCCAAATATTTCAACAGCTTGAATTAAGAATAATGTAAACTAGGCATGACTTGAAGATCTTTGCCTCAGGGAAATGACTTCTGTTTTGCACATCCCTTAGTCAGAGTAACAAGCATGAGTTTTCCTGTCCTTAAGGAAAGCTTTATTCCCAAGATGATTTTTTTTTTTTTTTACAAGGAGAGCAGAAAAAGGAAAAGGAAAGGTGTGAGGAGAAATGATAAGCAGGGGTGCAAAGTAGTGGTGTGTACCTGTGCTGTTGTTCTGCTACTGAGGACCACACTTACAACTTGCACTCCAGATCTGCTTGCTGTGGGCTGCAGAAAGCAGTGCAGTGGTGGGCCAGGGGCTGTCCTGCAAGTCATGCTGAACTTTAGAAGCTTGGTTTCACCCAAGTGGAAAAAAGCATCGGGGGAAAAACAAACAACAGTTGAGATGCTTGGAAGATCTCTGCTTGTACAATGGCTATGTCTGTGTGCATGCAAACAGATGCACTACAGCTGTTTTACATATTTTTCCACTTATTTTACAGGAAGTATTTAACTTTAGACCTCACATATGCTGTGTCATTTCTCTTCAGTGTGTTACAAGTTGCCCATTTGCATTGCTGATAATTCTGATTTCACTCATAACAGAGTGCCTTTCATTTGCAAATTGCCCAACCCCACAGAAAGTTTGTGCCAGAATGAGATTAACTTCAAGAGTCCCAAGGCCTACTGGTACAGTAAAGTCCTAAGATGCGCAGATAAACATGCACCAATTAACTGATGTCAAGGGAAGTACTGCTGTATACTAAATCACTTCAGGGATGCTGATTCTGAAATGACTTTCTCAAATTCACCAGAACTACTCTCCTTGTGTACCGTGTTCAGTCCCCACTGGGATGTTCTCTTTCCAGAAGTTTTGAAATACTGGTTAGAAGAGAATATTTTATAGTGCGATAAAAAAATCATCATTTTTAGGTAACTGCAAACAGTTGTGAATTCAATTTAAACCAGTTGGTCCTAGAGGATGGTATTAGACTAGAAAAAGTAGGAGTGATGCATCTACCAATCCAAGGGGATCAAGTGCTTACTGTTAAGGTGTAATACACTATGTGATGTATCATTTGTATCGCTGTTAAGGTTTTATCAGTATTCCTATAATAAATCCATTTTTCAGGGATTTATAACTTGGTTGTCTGTGTGATTGAAAATCATCAGTTACTGTAAAACTTTAACTGGGAATGAATGTATTTAAACTAGTTAAAATCAATATAGTTTTTCAAATTTGAATAAAATAGAATTTTACGTTATGTTTTTGTGCTCAAAACTACAATCAGACTTACTGTTTCAATATGAATTAATGGCTTGTACAGTTTCATTGTGAGCAGATCACTTTTATTAGCTGTCTTTTATTACTTTACCTTACAGCTGGCTGGCATAAGTGCCAATAACAGTCAATTTGTTTGGGGTTTTTTCAATTTTGTGCATGTCTGCAAATCAAAACTGAGTTCTGCTAAATGTTTTCTTTAGCCTTTCAACTTTTTGTTTTGTTCAGGTGCATTTCAGTCTATTGAATTAAAAGAAAAAAGTTACACCTTATCTTTCAGTTTTTTAAGATGAGAGTTAACAGGTGAAATATGCTGCCACAGTGTGACAAATAATTAAATCAAAGGTGAAACGTCTTCCAAAGCTAAATCACAATGGTGTCTATCTTAACGTTCTGAACTTCACGCTGATTTCACTTTCATTTCTTGATATTAATTCTTCCTAACATAATTAATTACTCCTGGTGTTCTTAGACAACTAACAGTTTGGTTTAAAATCTGAAAACACTCACCTGCTCATGGAAAAAGCCATACTGGTAGATCAGAATGTAATATTTCTCCTGTGTAAAAATGTGATCTTGAATTAAACAGTCATTTATGTTTACCTGTGTCTTTATCTGTATATGTGTATAAACTACATATATATTTATGTAGTTTTGATCCAATTTATCTTTTCTGTTTAAACATCTAATTCTTTACTAGTGGCTGTAGTTTCACACTTCTACATAGCAGACTTTGAATTTGGCATTTGAGATGACTATGGACACCAACCTGGTACTTGTCTTGGCCAAATGTGGTCTCTATGGCCATTGTTCAGGGGGGTTTTTTTGTATCTCTCAAAAGCTTTGAGCTGATATATTGATACTGACTGCACAAAAATTGCAAAAGGACCATTAAGTTTAATGTTTCTGAAATTTTGTTCATTTTTTGAGCTAGCAAACAGTTCTTTCCATGCAATATGTACAAACTTGTACAGGTTTAGCTTTATTAAGTATGATGAATAAAATGGTATGTCATAGGGCAGAAAACTTATTCTTCTTGTCATGCTGCCTCTTAGTTTTTCTTTTGTGTTTTTGAGTATGTGTAACTGTTCTTAAAATCACTGAGAGACTTAATTCCAGCAAGATGGATCAATCTAATTGTTAAGTTAGCCTTACTGAAGAATTTCTTAGCTTTTGTGTGCAGATGTATAAAATAGAACTTTATCTCAACTGGGAGCAACAGCAAACACCATTCTTGATTATAGCCCATGTTATTAGGTGCTGATAGAACATAATGGTCTTGGAAATTAACTATCATTAATTATTCGTTGGATGAACACTGTTCCAACAACCTGTTGCAATGCATGTGAATGAAGAAAGAATGAGTTTTTCTGTCTTCCCCAGATGCCTCCCTTCACCTTCCCCCATTGTATCTCTTTGGTCACTCATCTGTGTTTTCAGAAAGGACTTAATGTTTTCTAGTGCACTCTTCCATAGGGTCTTTCAGAGACAGTTACAGAAAGGATCCAAGATAACATCCTGTCATATGTTTGAGTTAATCACACTGTTTTCCTTGCAGATGCAGCTTGTTCCCCTCTTGACACTTTCCAGTTGTTGAGGTCTGATGCCATACCTGCTTCAGAACAGTCTTCCCTCAGTCTCTCTCAGGCCTAAGGCAATGCCTGTTTGTTGTCTCCTAGGTTCTGCTTTATCATCTTTTCATAGTGAAGTTCCTAATGCCTTCCTGAGTCAGTAGGAGTTTAGTGGTATATGCACAGCAGGCATCTTGCATCTACAAGGTGATGGCAAGAGTTCTGTTACTTCTCTTTACCCTTCTGTATTATTCTTTCTGTATTCCTTTCTGTGAGAAAGGACATTGTAGTGATAGATAAGTGCGTTAAAGAGTGAACATGTAAGTGCAACATTACGTTGCCTATGTTATCTTAATTTTTATGTTAAGCCACTGCCAGGCTTGTCACCAAAATGAAATCAGTTTCTCAGACTTGTGTGTCACTTCATCCAGATTCTAAACGTTAATCTTGTTCCTGTTTTTGTCCTTGTTAATCAGAGTATGACATTTTCCACATATTTGAATCTCCTTAGTTTTTTTTCTCTGAATAGTGACCATAATAGCAATGACAGGAGATGTAAGTTACTGGATTTCTGTTTTATAGGCCTTGCAGTGGACAGATTTTTATCTTAACAAGCCAAGTACTATTTCTTAATTCAAGTTGGTTCCAATGTATTTCTATTGAATGACTTACTACTTTGTAAGTTATTAAAATGTTGTGGTTGTGTCCTGTTCCTCTGGAAAGGAGAATGCCTTTCGATAAAGATGCTTTAAACATGTAAAATTTTTCAGCTTTTAAATTAAACTTCTCCCTAATTTTGACAATTTAAGGGGAAAAAGAATGACTTCATATTTCAAGGGTTTGTCTGTTGTATATTTTTTTAATCAGCTCAGTAGTGAATTTGTGCTGATTATAAGATAAAGGTATTTTTGGCTGATTTCAATTATAGCTAATATGCGACTTAGTTTTTTCCTTAGTGTTTCTAGAATTATTTAATTTATTTTCACCATTCATTTTATGGTAGTGAATTAAAGGGCTAGAACATAGAATTGCTAGCTAGCTAAATTTTTTTTCTGATACTAACACTGAGGTGATTCTTCTTTTATTTTTTTTTAAGTATTAGAATATTTCAGGAAAGGCTGTTGTGCCTATTTAAAGTAATTTAAATTATCATACAACAAAATGGTAGATGGGGCATCTAACCTGCTAACTCTTATGGGCTTCATGTGAAATTATTTTTGCTTTCAAAATCAGTTAACTAAATCAGTTTTTCTAATGAAAGAAGAAACTATATCCTGTGATGTAATGTTTCTCAATAATTAAAACTTACAAAGAAATATGATAAACTTCAACAGCTATATTACATCCTCAAACTGCTCAGCATATGATGATTTGACCTTGGGCAAAATGTTAGTCGGGGCACCTCTATGAATGAGTCAGAACACATCTGAAATAAATCATTATTAATCCATGAGAAATTTAATCACTTGAATTTTTTTCAGATTACAGCAACAATAGGAAGAAGAACATTATATAAAAAGTAGGTTCTCTGCATACCTGGCACTTGCTTCAGGGTTATGCTTTTGTGTAGTAGTTTGAGGTATTGATTCTATCTACAAAACAAAATGCTTTTTTTCCCCTCATGCTTATTTGATGTTTTGGGGTTTTTTTTTGCGTCAGGACTGGTAGTAATACAAAGCAAAGACAAAGTACTGGAGTTGCAAGGACTGGGCATGGATCATGACACTGTGCTTTTGCAGTGATGTGAAATGGAAATATTGATGCCACATGGGACAAAGAATAGGAAGTATATCTCAAAATAAAATACTGTCATATCCTACTGTTTTCCCCTGTATTTCCATACTTCTTAGTTTAGCCAGGGGATGGTCTGTCCGTGTTTCAGACTTATAGTCTGTATACCTGCACACACATTTTTACATATAAAAATAAGTACATAAATGTTTCCCATCTACTGTTCAGCATGGTGGAAATTGCCCAGAAAGACTTTGAAGCTGAAAGGAGGTTTGGTTCTTCTAGCTGTCCTATAGCATGTGTACTTCTTCGGGACTCTGGAAGTGGCTGGTCACCTTTCTGTCCCATGCAAATCTTCCTTGATGGTGCTTTTTCCTGCATTTGAGTGATTCTGTCCTAGGAGCCAGTTTAAAGTTTTTTGATAGTGAAATGCTTTTTCCTTTCTGAATCTTCAGTAAGCTTATTCCAGACCCAGTGACTTTATTTGTATGATTTGAGGTTGGTTTGTTGGGATTTTTTCCCTTTGATATGGTAATGATTGGCTTAGAGAATGAAAATTCCAATGTGGAAAAATGTCTTCGTAGAATTGGAGATGCCAAACCTAACAGTGTTCATGGGAAGACAGTAATTCTTACTGACACTTGAGTGAACAACTGGGATATTTATCTCCCAAGGCCTACCCTTTGCCAATGTTTCTAAATTGTTTATGGCACTGTGATTTTAGGTCATGTGTTACATCACGTAAGGATATTGCTGTGCCTATGCTGTATGGCTGAATAGGTGCTGAACTGAAGTTCATTACTATGTATAATTCTTAAATTATACATATGGATATGTATATACAAGGATATGACTTTAACGATGTAGTGTGTTACAGTATGTGGGGCTTCTTCATATAGTTTTGCAAGATAGCAAGTATGCTGCTTAGCTCAATGGAAAAGTCACTGGTTTCTTAAGTCTTGGTGTCAGTAGCTATTTGTAAGCAGTAAATAAGCTTCAAAACACAGTTTAATTTGCTGTTTTATTTTTTGATGCTTATTTTCTTTTCCTAAGAGTTCACTGTTCATCAAGGAACATGTTTGTAGTCCTTGTTTAATAACAGAAAGAATATTATTTTCCTATCAATTTGAGAGTTTGTGGGACAGCTAGTGTACTAGCATGTAAGGCTTCAATTTTGTTGTACTGGGTACTGTGTTGTTAATAAAACTTTTGTCCCAAACAAATGACACTACTGTCCTACTAATAAATACTGTGCTTATGCTTTGCATAGTGCTTGTCTTTTAACTAGAGCATTCCTGCAATCAAAATATTAAATATTTTTTCCATTTGAGTACATCATCTATAGTTGTTCAGTGTTCCTTAAAAACATTATTAAACAAAGAACTTGTTTTTAGTATTCATGTTAACAAATGCCAGAGAGAAAAATCACCTTGTTCCCACTTATTACTTAGTTTATATGTTTCTTGAATGTTTTGGCCTATTTTAATGCAAAGGTCTGATGTGTATTAGCATAGTTTGAGTACACTAACGATTATGCCAATCAAGTTGTACAATTATTTTTGTTAAATTTTGCTCTTTGGAAGTAAATAACAGAGGCCCAGCTCTCCAAATGTTTTAGGATTTCATCTTTACAGAAACTAGATTCCTAATGATTGACAAGACATTTATTTTACACCCCTCTCTCCTAGATTTTATAATGTATTTTAAAATTAATTTTCTGCTATCCCTGAAATGGTGCAGTCACTAGTGCATGCTGATTTGCTGAGCTTCTATTGCTGAGCATTACCAGGTGGACTGTGGTGAGTCGCAGGCTGGGTTTGGGTTGTTGGGCTATAGTTTGAAACAAGTGTGAGGTTGGCTGCATTTCTTTTAATTTTCTTTTGCTATATTGCAGTAAGAAATAAAGACTGCCACATTACATTATGCCACCTCTTCACAGAGTTAAAAATGGGGACACGGTAAGGCAGAGAGAAATAGAAGGAAGTGTTGGGCAGTGTCTGAGATAGTTAGCTTTTGGCTGGTATAGTTATTATGCAAACAAAGTTGTCTGGTTTGAATTTTCAAGTTTGGAGCATTACTTGATATAGATTCTTAACATGCTACATGAAGGACCTGTTTCTAAGATGAGAATATTGAAAAATGTCACTTTTCCTTTGTAATAATGTAACTCCTTAATAGTGTTCTGGTGGCTGTTAGGAAGAGGAAACCATTTAATGGCTGGTTGTTTCCCAATTATTAACAGGGTCCACAGGAGTCATAAGACCAGTGAACTCCTTTTAAAGCTTCTCTGGGTTTTATGCCTTCAGAAGGAGAAATGAAAGGACCTGGACTCAGTTGTACAGGTGGAATTTGTGCTGTACATTTATCTAGTATTCTGTAGCCCTCCTCATCATTCAACATTTCATCTAAGGATAGTGGAGTACTTTTGTCTCATCATCATGGCTGGGCTTCGCGAACGAAGATTAAGGAAGGCTCTATCCACATTTGTTACAGGCACGCTGGTGGCTTATGAGGCCAATACGAGACAGACATATCGGATTGCAAAAGGCACAGCAGAAGGACTCCTTAGGTGGTATATTCTGCAAGACACGGTTCTTTCTGCGTTACCTTTTCTCCTCGAGAGTGATCCTGCATGTGTTCTCAAAGGAGACAGCTGCATTATAGATGGTGTGTCTCCAGGCCTCCCGATTTGAGGCCAGAGCAGACCAGTTATGATGATCAATATGGCCAAGGCTGAGATGTTGTTTCAGGGAGTCCTTGTATCTTTTCTTCGGGGCTCCTCTGTTGCAGCAGCCAGTGGAAAGTTCACCATAAAGCAGGATCTTAGGGAGGCGGTGGTCCTTCATCCTGGAGACGTGCCCTGCCCATCGCAGCTGTGTTCTCATCAACGTGGCTTCTATATTGTGACTGCTGGTTGCAACTTTTGTCTAGGAATTTGTTTATTGGCCTATCTTTTCAACAAGCAGAGGAGAGCTTTACATCTTACCTATATTGAAATACATTTGGCCCCTGGGTTGTATGTGCTTACTGTTGTTACTAAATATTCCTTATTGGTACAAATGTTGCCAGTATTTGATGTTTATGGCCAAACTACAGTGAATTAGCAATATGCTAAAAAAGTAAATTTACAATTTTTTACAAACACAACACAAGTTTGTAGACAAAGGTTAGAAATTACACCCGCAACCAAGAAATCGGGTGCCCCTCTGTCCCTCCCTATCCTGCTTCCTTCCTTTGTAATTTGTGTCTTTCCAGTACATTAATGGAAAAATCCTGAAAAAAAATTTCAGAATAGTTAAATGAAGAGAAACTAGGTCTAGAGGTAAGAGTTTTATTATAGTTATCATTTTATGGAATAAGTTGATTGGAAAATTATGTAGTTGGAAGCTAAGCTTCAGAAACAAAGTGTAATAAACTAAAGTAACAGTACTGCAGTATGTTGTATCAATTAGTGTTGTAAACATCTTGGAGAAGTTATGCTTCTATAGTTAAAATTGTGGTTTTTTCTTCCTAGTTTCAGCAAAAGATGTTAGAGGATCAATTGTCATTCAAAGAAATATTTTGTTTCTGTTTCATTAGAATTACACTTTGCATATAATTTTTCTCAGTCTTATCTCTGCATAGAGAAACCATTGGGAAAAAAGGTGGACAAAGCAAAAATAAAGTAGTGGTTTCTCATTAGGTAATATAAGAAACCATATTAGGTTAATATTAGGTTAAACCTAACTGCAATAATCTGCTAGATATAGTCAAGCAAAATTCTTTGATTCAAGAGACTGAAAGCAGAGAGAGTATTAATAATTAATAATTTGGAAAACTATTGAAACAGTTGGTTTCTAGCTATAGCAAGTTAAAAAAATATCCCACCAAAAATATTGAACGTGGACTCTACGTTATAAACATGTTAAAGTATTTCAGGTTTTCATCAGTGGCACCGATTCTGAACAATCATTTCAAAAATATTTTTTAAAAAATGAAGTGAGAGATATGTGAAGTTGAACTGAAATGGAAGTTTTTATTTTGAAATAATGGCTTTCCCTCTTTTTAAACTATTTAGTCAAAATGTGTGTAAATAATGTATTTTTGATCTGAGGGTATTACAAAAAAATTAATTAGGTTTAATAGAACTGTGTTACTTTATACAATGGGCTTTTGTTATGTTTGCCATTGGTGTAAGCTGCTGTTGTGACGACAGTAGAAATAATCATCTCCCTACTCTCTCCTATTTTTGACTTCAAGGAAAATGTGACATATTTTGGAATACTGAAACATGACAGGTTATTTTCAGTTTTAACGCAGAGCGAGGATTTGGAGCTTTAAATAGCGCAGCTTAGCAAGTTGACTTTTAGGTAAATATAACTAGAATCAGCAAGCACTTATCTACTGATTAGAGAATGTGCATTTAACAAGCATCTTGTGTATGCTGCAGTACATGAGCACAATTTGATTTTTTAAAAGGCAATTTTTTTAAATGCAGATTTATTTCATTAAAAATTAAATCCACACCTAAACTTTGATCTGTGGAATCTTTTAATGGGACAAGAGCCCATCAGTCTTTAAGACTGTCTCCTTGCAAAATACATGCTAGAAAAAAGAGCAATGAGTCCTGCTACACATGCCAAGAAGGCAATGTCAGAGACTTATCAGTAGGACTAAGATTTTAAAACACTTTTCAGAAGAGACCTGGGAAGGGCTATCTTTAGGCTATCATGAACATGCAGATATACCTGAGATCAGAGATAAAGGAATACACTTGTAAACATGTTCATGTAACACAAGCACAAAGCACAGCTAACTGCAGTAATGTGGGGAAATGTAGAGGCTGAAAGAGATTCTACAAAGTGGGATTACTGTTGAGAAAAGGAAGAAATACTGCTTCACAACATTTACAGCCATGAGATTTTAATACTTCTTTCCAGCTCTTTAAATATATATCATTATAGTGTCTTATAGGACTGTGTGTAATGGACAGAGGTAGAGGTGGGTCTGTAGAGTGCTGTGGTAGTGCAAAAGCAACATAGTTTTCCTATGCCCCTGAATTGAACCTTGAAACTCTGTATATGTAAATGAAGCTTCTTGTTTCTTCCAATGGTTGTTGGTGTTCAACGTATGTTAGGGAGGTCCTGAGAACACAATTCTCTCAACAGATATTAGTGTCCTGTATCTCTCTCAACAGATATAGGAGTCAGCACATAGATGCTCCCAAACCTTTAGTAGTTTGAATACCTAGATGCAATATCTAACCATAGAGGTGAGTATAGCTTTAAGGGGCCCAGGCTTCTTTCTAATGGTTCCCCAGATCTCCAAATATCTGCTGATGGGTGTCCCCAGAACTGCCGCATTTGACATGTTTGAGTAAGTAGATGCCTAGATCACATCTAATCTCAATGGCAGTTCAGGGAGTTGGAGCTATTTTGTTTCTGGGCAAAATGGATGAGGCATCCCAGAATATTACCTAATTGTTTGAGCCACACAAAAATGACAGTCACAAACAGAGATATTGGTCTTCCTTTTGTCCAGTAAGCCTTTATGGCTTTTCGGAAAACTCATATAAATTTTATAGACTTAAATATTCATTTTAGCAGAGCTTAGATTTCTGATGAGTGCACTCTCTACCAAAGGGGGTTTAGGCACACTCTAAATTGACTCTACAACATCACTTTTGACTCTGATTCATAAGTCCAGTTCAACAGAAGAAATAAGGTTTATAACTGAACATATTCAGCATAATCTGTCAGCTGAGCAAACAGTGAATCAGAGGCACTGAGTTCGTTCATCAGACTATTGGAAGCTAGAGCAGATGGGTCACTAGCCAATTCCTGTGGAAGATGCTGTCTCTAGCTGTCCTGCAACCAAACTGAAGCAGGGGATACTGGATTAGCTCTGTACAGAAGAAAGAGTTTCTAAAACTACTTTGTTCAGCACTTGGAATTTCCTTGGAGATCTGATCCAGTCCATCTCAGTTTAATGTTTTTCATGAAACAAGCACCCAAGGCCTGCAGAAATTCAGAAACTGTAATAAAAATGGAATTAACAGATTAAAGGAACTGTCACAGGTAGGAGAAGCTAGACCACAAGGGAGAAAGACATGATTCTTTTAACAACACTAAGAGCGCGATCAAACACATTTACGTTCATCATTTTTGTACTGTCTCTTGCAATTTTGTTCTATTTTAGGAGACATATAGACATAGAAAAACTTTTAAGAACTTTTTTTTTCTCTATGGTTCGTAGTAAAATAGAATAAAACAAAAGCAGGAGAAATTAATTCACATGAAGAATCACATCTACACAGCCCACTTCTGCTATTCAAATTAGCCTATTCTGGCTATGCTGGGTTTCTTAACACTGCTGCATAATGAATGTTGCTTAAGTGTGAATTTTACTTGCTATCTATGTAGGACAAAGTGTTAGATGCTCCCATGGCTTGATCTGATATTTATAAAAAGAGCTGATTTCAAAGAAAATCCTGCCTTTGCTTTGTTTCTATATATATAATTCAAAAAATCTAAGGAGCATTTCATTTGTGAAGCTTCTCAATAAATAAAAACTTCTAATTTCTCCTGTAATAGTAGTTCCTTTATCTCATGCAGAACTTTTTTTCTGAAGTAACATTATCAGGAAACTCCTTGCTTTTCTGTTCAGGAGGTGAGTTTTTTCATTGTTAAAGGGACCACACTGCATACAGCCCAGGTAGATCATCATCCCTTCACAGTTTTACCCAGAGGTTCAAACCAGGTTAATTTTGGTTGCTCCTGTCCTTATGATGTATTTGTCCCACTCAAAGAAGCAAATTACATGTACAAATGAAGAAATCATGAAATAAAAAAAAAAATGAAAGGCATGGAGTTCATGGTTTTCCAGCAGAAAATACTTAGCAAAAGACCACAGAGCTTTGGTGTTTTCCAGTGGTATGGACAAAGTTTGGCTATTTTCATGGTTAAACTATTTTTTCCAGAACTATTTCTAAGTTCTGGAGGTGTACAAGCTTATTAAGTGACTACTGCCACCTCGGTTCTCTTGGATCAATAGAAGAGTTTCAGTTTGGACAACATTCTCAGGCATGTGGTGTGATTTTTAGGGAATCCTGCTCAAGGCCAGGAATTGGACTCAATGATCCTGCTGGGTCCCTTCCAACTCAGCGTATTCTATGATTCATACAAGATTTAAACACAGAAAATGGGAACATACCTCTAACAGACAAACTTACCTGGGTCTCAGTGTGGGACTCAAAGTAACTCTTGATTAAAAGAGGGATGAAATAGCAGACAAAAGTTGGACAGAAAGTAGGTGCAGACACTTAGTGGAAAAAAATAGGTGAGGGTAGAATAGGTAAGGTAAGAATTTTGGTGGCAAAGAGTCTTATGCATCGACTTTGTACTTTGAAATAAAATCACCAAATGGATATAAGATATTTCTATATTTGTTGGGACTTGCAAGTAGAGTAATTCTTAAAATAACAACAACCTCCTGACTTCTAATCCAGGAAAGATAATGCCTCCAGATCTGGAGGCAAATGTTCTTTTAGCTCCTTCGCCAAGAGTAGAATCTGATGCTAAACAGGTGTTTTGCAATGGGGCAGCGTTGTAGCGCCGTGGGCGTTTCCAACCAGTCGGTGCCTCCCTGTCCCCCCCGCGCAGTGACCGGAACGGGCCGGGGCCGCAGCCGGCGCGGCAGCGCCGAGCACCGCCAGGGGGCGCCGTGGCCCCACCGATGCCCGTTCCCGCTCCCGGTTGTTCCAGCACCGGGACAACGCGGACGGAACCGGCCTTTTACGTGACCCTCAGCGGAGGGCAGGCACCGCTGCCGCGCTGAAAGGAGCTGCTGGGTTGTCTCGTTTTGGAACGCGGAATTCAGTACCTTATGAACGCCTCTGATGCTGATAAACCACCTCAGATAAGCCGGTTCTGTGGTTTCTTTGCAGAACTCAAGGATACAGACAAGCTGAATCTCTGGATCATTTTTTTTTCTCTTTCAAGTGTAAAGGCTTGACTGAAAGCCTGCTGTGAAGGTCTCCTGTGTGTTTAACACGAAGTGTTTAGCACAACAGGACACAGAAGCAGGCATTTCTCAAAGCACCTCGATACCTAACAACATAAACACTTATAGATCTGCCCCTAACCTCAAAAGAAAAAAAAACCCCACAAGTTGAAAATAAGATTTAGAATGGAATTCAATATCTATTTCTACTTATAACTAAATGATGATCATATGAGAAGGAAAAAACTTATACTCTCTTATTTGGACAAAAAGCATAGCATCTTGTTCCACTGAACTGGGATTTGCTTCGTACCAATATTTGGAAATGCTGAAAAAAAAATTTAAAAATATGGTTCTTACTTTTCCATCTTTATTGATGTGGTATATCAATATGCACTAGGATTTCATAACAAAATTCCAGTGTTCAATGATCTTAAATATCTGATCTTAAGAATTCGTGTGGAACTCTACCCCAACTGCTAGAATAAAATAAGAATTTAAAGCAATCTGGGAATTTGAACACTTCATGTACTCACTGTATAATTACATATAGTAGACTAACTGTGGCACTGCCACTATAGGGACTGAAATAAACCATAAAACCAATTTGACAAGCAAGTTAAACCACTGTTCTGTTCCTGTCCATACAGTCACATTTTCCTCTTGACTTCCATCCTGCACTTTTTAATACGGCATGGCTGTTGCAAGAATATAATATAGTCAACAATCATCTGGGTACTTTAAAATTCTAGTGCTTCTGCAAACTTCCTAGCAGAAGGAAGGGATGACATTTAAAGATTTTATTGTTTTAGAAAACATTGAATAATATACTGAGTTGTGTACTGATTTAAGTGGTCAAACCATGCTGCAGTAGACAGAATTTCAAAGGAAATAGAATACAGTTCTTTCCCCTGCTGATTCAACTGCTGAGCTACACAGCTTGTGATGAATATGCAACTGATTCCTAATGGAAATGAGAAACAGATAGGAAAATTGCATAGTTTTGTGTTTTAGGGAAGTTTCCAAACAATAAACAAAACTACTGCCATGTGGCAGAATGAGATGGAGCTCAGCATAAGGGTACAAAGTACATGTGGTGTCTCAGTACCAGGGAGCCACTGAGGGGTTTGACACACTGACCTGGTGCCACTTGGGCTGTCTCACAGCCTGGTATGCTGTGGAGATGCATGATACTGGCAGGCAGGACACAGGACCTGGGAAAAACGTGCTGAATGTTTATTTTAATCCCAGTTGTAATACCTAGAGGTCTGCTGTCCCTGTGCATGGACAGTGAGCTCACACATGGCTGCCCAGAGCAGGGTAGAGGTGTCTAGAAACAGGCTCTGGCAGTGTCACTTTAGGTGCTGTGTGGAGCCTTACCTAGCCTGTAGCCCCTGCACTAAGACAGGGAAAATCTGGTATAAACACAGCCTTGTGCTAGTCTGCTCTGCCTGGGGGGTCTCAGGCACTACGGAGACCTCCCAAATGGTACTGGGTATTTTTCTGTCAGGAACTGAACACCCTGTACAGATACAGAGTAGTTTATATGTGTAAAGACACAGAGACTCATTCTTCAAGGACGGTTCTCCACTGATACAATTGATCAGACATGGGACTAAAACCCAGAGTTTATTAATCCTGATGTCTTTCTTGAGCATAATTCCCTTTCCCTAACTATAGTATATAAACACTTTATATATGTGTATATGTTTATAAAGTGTTTGGATAATATATATAGAGAGTATAATAGAACAACTAGATTTGCTGCACAAAAGATTTTAACATGGGCTTATCTTTATATACATATAGCTTTTCTATGCATGTATAAAGTGTTTGCACACTCAAGGCTTAAGAAAATACAGAACACATTTAAAAGTCTAGCTGATTGCAGGCCTTAGTATAGAGAATAAATATTCCAAAAATAAACTTGAAGTGCAAAAACAGGTGTAGCGAAGCATTCTAGATTATTATTAAGAACCATGAATTAGAATTGAATTATTTTAAGACCTATTAGCAAAAGTATTGAAAATGTAAGATTTGTTTGTCTGAGAAACAGTCTCCCAAGCGGTGTCATAGAAGCAACTTTGCAACATTCAAAAAATAGACTGAATAAATTAGAATTTAAAAAAATCACACTAAGAAGTCCTAATTACCTGGTAATAAAAGGCACCAGAAGCTTAATAATATGTTTTTGAGTCAAATTTCTGTGGTTACATTTCTTGCTATATTCTATCTTCATAGGTAGCTAACTGCTAAGTCAGTCAACTGTCATGCCTACTTACTAATTTGTTCTCCTAACCCCTATAACATTTATTTTATTAAAAACAGATGTCTAAAAGAGTCTATTTTCATATCTGTCATATTTTCTCCATAATTGACATAACAATATGATAATATTATCTGGTAGACTTATTCTTACAAAAAATAGACAACTAAATCAGTTTAGTATAAAGACTGTGGGAGATTAAAAGTTAACATATGACAGAACTCTGAGACTAACAGGGTGTTCAGGTACCAAGGTGGACATAATGTAGAATTCCTACTGAAATCACTAGCAGTTAGGGTACTCTTTAAGATGTAAGAAACATTAATACAGGCTTTTGAAGTTACAAACGTCAATCTTTCCTGGAGGTTTCCATTCAGTATTTGCCTTAACTTGGTAATTGAATTGGTGAACATGACTGGTCTTAAAAATATGCCAGTGTTTTCCTTACAGCTGGGTGTCAGATATGTATAGAACTTTGATACCAAACTTCCATTGCTGCCTCCTCATTTTTAAAAGTCCAGTTAGGTGCAAGTCTGAATTGTTAGATACCTTTGACAAGGTGGCTCATTATCCCATGTTAGAAAAAAAAAAACAGTAGGAAATAGATCTGTGTCCATAAAGTCTTATAATTCCTAAGGAACCAAAGTTCTTAGCTCATATGTCACTGCCCAGTTATTCTTATCATCTTTATATCTTGGGGCCTGGAGCATACAACCAAGAGCACAAGTTTTGGCCAAAGCCAGATAATCAGCTTATTTCCATGCCATTGAGAAGAATGAAGATACCTGGACATTTTTTAAGTGATCGGCATAGTTGTAATCGACAGTTCTCTTTGGCTCCCATCCATCAATGGGAGCCCAGAAGGATCTAATGTGTTCTATTTACAACATCCACTTTTTTGACTGAAAATACTTCTAGATAGAAACAATAAAATTTTGTTCTCAGGTGTTCCTGGAATTAGCTTGTTAGGGGTAAGGTTGGTAGTGCTTGACATTATGCCAACATCTGAAAAATCTCTTCCCAAAGAGAACAGACTTAATTATTAGCACAACCATGGGGAAGCTCTAAAGATACTGGTAAACACACATTTTAATATTTTTACAGTTATTCTTAGATCATAATTTAGTGAATGTTTGTTTTTTAATACAAAACCTGACCTTACTCCAAAAGTATGTGATGAGAAAGGATTCCAGAGAAAAAGCAGAACAATGGAAGTTTTCAGCCCATATGAGCTAAAGTTAAGGTAAAATGTTTGCAATATCCACTGCTAAGCAACTGAATGTTCAGTATGACTCTCATTTATTGAATAATGTTATAGATTGATAATTGAGGAGAAAAACATTCCCTCTTGTATGTCTGCCCTTTGTATTAATTACATTGAATCCTACCTAGTGCATTGAAGAAGATGAACAAAGAATTGACCATTGGACCTACATTATATCCTATATGCAGTATTCTTCTTAAAATACACTGAAAGGATAGAAGGCAAAGCTCCTCCACAAAACTGTGGGCCTTAGCAATCCTTCCTCTCAGCAGTGGCTGTCAGCTTCATTGTCTCACTTACAACTCTGAATCGATGTCTGTGTATCATGATGGGCAAATGATTTGAAATGCTAGGAAGACCAAATATTTATTATTTTTAATACATATATATTTTTTACTCAAAAGCATTGACAAGATCAGATTGTTAGTGTCACTGGTTTGATTTATAGAAATACATGTATTTTCTGTGCCACCTGGGCAAAGATATATATCCATAAATGAAGTGTTAGTATTTCTTGCTGGTCTATTAGCTATACTGTAGGATCTATATAACTAAAAAAGACAACTAAGCACCAGCATCTTCCATAGCACACTGAGAGACTGCCAAAATCATCGTTAAACAGAGCTGACTTGCAAGTACTACTCAGCATGCCAGAACACAGAAGCCAGTAGCTGTTTTTATGAACACAAAAGTCCTGGATCCAAAATGGCTTCCTTTCACTATGACTGGTAGTTTCCGAGAGTAATCATTTCATGTAGTCATTAGTTTATTCTGGCACAATAAGTAACCGCATGTTCCTGAGTGAAGTGAGAGCTTGTGATCTTAGAGATGGTGTACAGCAATCTGGACTGGTAAAGAAGTAAGAAATCCAATAAATCAAAGTCCATATGTACATTATTTCATAAGATCTCCTTGAAAATTCTTTTGAGAATATTCATAAATTGCAAAATAAGGGAATTTTCAGCATCTGTAACTGACATGAGGGGAAGCAGCAACTGCTCACAAGTTAAACAAAAATTCTAGCAAGAGGACACACAAGGGGTTTCTCCTTTTTCTATGACTCCAACTTTGTCTTCAGATCTGTGGTGGGAGCAGCGTCCAGCAGCTTGTGGTCACCCTTCCAGTATTGTCACTAACTTAGGTCACCTAGTATAGGCCTGTTTTCAGTTCAACAGCTCTATACTCTGAATCTAGACCTGACTGCATATATTTTATGAACCTGACTGGGAGTAACTGGTATTTGAAGCATACAGTCACTGATAAAATTAGACCTTGTTTGATGATTGCTTTTTCATTAGTTATGTGATGCCATTTATTGGTATAGCTGGCGATGGGTCTCGAGACTAAGTCATATGATGAGTGGCTGAGGGAACTGAGGTTGTTTAGCCTGGAGAAAAGGAAGCTCAGGGAAGACATTATCACTCTCTACAACTACCTGAAAAGAAGCTGTAGCAAGAGGGGGTTTGTTCTCTTCTCCCAGGCAACAAGTGAAAGGATGAGAAGACAGCATCAAGCTGTGTCAGGAGAGGTTCAGGATGGACATAAGGAAGAATTTTTTCAATGAAACTGTTTTCAAGATTGGAATGGTCTGTTCAGGGAAGTGGTGGAGTTACCATCCCTGGAAGTGTACAAGAAATGACTGGACATGGCACTTAGCGATGGTCTGGTTGACAAGGTGGTGTTCAGTCAAAGGTTGGACTCAATAGTTTTGGAGATGTTTTCCAATTTTAATACTTCTGTGATTGGCCAGAGGTTATACAGTGCCTTTCTCATGTTTACATTCATGTTAATGTTTTAGGTTCTATCACAGAAAAACAAGACATTTTCCAGGAGCAACTGCAGCAACATTGATGCTGCTATAGCCTGCTCATCTGTGCTTGGTTATGTAGAAGCTTAGACACAAATATATTCATGAGTTTGTCAAATCCTGCAGCACCTCAAGTATGGTGCCTCTGTACCTTTAACAGCAAAGAAACATATCTCAAAAAAAGGTAAAAACCCAACCAAACAAAACCCCACAAAACAAAACAAGAAACCACAATCATACAAAACCCCAAAACAAAATGAACAATCTTGCAAAGAAATGACAAAAAAAAACCCCAAACCCCAAGACAGAAAGAGATGGTCAAGTTCCTTGATAGAGAAAACCACGCAGGACATGTATAAGCACATGTGGTAACAGATTCTGTCACACTGTCACACTCCCCATTCATCCATCAAGCTTTTGGTGAAAATGTTGAATAAAGATACATGGAATTCCTACTCTCACTGGGAACCCCTTGTGCTCTTACCTGCACATGCTGATGTTCATACATTGATGATCGACTTCCACACCTGGCTCCTTCACCTGCTAAGCAGCAAAGTCAAGTTTCCTTTGTCTTTCTTTTATTTGTAATTTAACTATATGACCTAATCTTGTTGCTTTGTGTGATTCCCAACAATATTTAATGTCTTAATCTTTTAATCTTTCTCATTTTATGCTCAAATGCTATTGCTGCTACTTTACATTCGTACTTCATAGTGTTTGTTTCCACTTTTATTCAATTCCTTCTTATTCTCAGGTATCTTCAAATATAATTGTATCTCTTTTGACAGTTCTCTTGCTTCAGAAGAGTTTGCCTTTACAATTTATATACTTTACTTGCTTCTCTTAGAGTTTACTCTGTCCTACACTCTTAGATTATTTTCTTAGGCTATTTTCTCAAAAGATTGCTTCAACCACTTCCTTGATTTTGTTGTGGTTTCCTTTCCTGAAACCAATTATTCTTATTCCCACTGCTCTCATCCCTTCCTTCTTTCCAAAACCAACTTTATAATCTATACAGCAGAGAGAAGAAAACTGTGACAAACAATATAGAGTAGCTGCAGTTGATAGGTAATGATATAGATGAGTGATAAGATCTGAGAGTAAATTTTTAGCTTTATTTTAATCCAAATGTTTTGTTTTGTAACGTTTTCACTTATGCATAAGTGGATGTAACATGATATCACCATTAATTTCTCTTGACAGTTATAATCATGTTTTATTTTCACTTTCAAAGATCTCTAAAACATTTAAAGGTATACAGAAGAACCTTGTAAAATTTAGTAAGGTAGAAGCCATAGGAATTCTATAAAAAAAATACATCTGAGATGCAGATAAATAATTATTTACTCAAATCTGTGTCTGAAAAAAACAGATAGGGATACTTTCTGCCTCATTTGAAAAACAACTAGTGATTTGTATTAAATAACTAACTGCCTTTAATAGAATGCTAATGTTTCTATAGGATGCTAAATAGCAGAATAAAAGTATGAAAGGGATGAAGTCTATACACTATTGGAATTTATTGGAACTTAGAAGTCAGATGAGGCATCCGAGTGATACACAGTAAAAGAAAGGAAGGAAATACTTTGGGCAAGAAACCCAATAGTAACCTGTGTTCTCATTAAGGTTTTCAGAGGATTTTAGGGATCAGAGGCAACTTCAGTTATGAAGATAACAACTAAACAAAGAAGGAAAAAAGAAAGAAACTGCAAAGTTTGCAACTTACATGTCATGAAAAGTTGAAGGGCTAAAATGTGCTTTGCAGATTAGGGAATATAAAGGTGCTGGATCCTTTGGCTTTAATGCAATAGATGAAGAAACAAATTATGATTGACTTGAAATCAGTCTGGATCCTTTGACTTTAATGCAATAGATGAGAAACAAATTATGATTGACTTGAAATCAGTCTCTCCAGAATGATCAGAGTTATTCTTAGCAAAGGACTCAGCTCTGAAGTGAAGAATACTGTGTTCCTGCTCCTAACATCTGCAGGAGATCCACTGGCACACTGCAAGCTCTGCTGCTGGGCACCATGGCAGGATTGAGCCCACAATGAATCTGTAGTTGTACAAACCTGCTTTCTCTCCAACAGTATTGTAGAGCTTAAACAGGACAGCAAATGACACAAATCTGAAGAAATGTTTAGAAGCACTCTCTGGTTCCTCCTGCCTTTTAATGATTTGTCTGTTGGCATGTTTTTCCTCTTTGCCATACAGCTGATTTCTTTGTTATTAGTTCAGATTACTGTCAGCAGCTACTGTCAGTTCTGCTGTTTATAGTCACTGTGATTCTCAAACTGGGCAAAGTTTATTTAGGTGAGGAAGGTGTATTTTTCACTTAAACAAAAGAAAGACTAGAAATGCTCTATTCTGTGGCACCCTGTGGTCCTTACTGGCAGCAGCAAAACCACTGTTAGTGTTGTGTTCCTTGTGGTGGACTCTTCCCACGCTGACTCAAACCTCCCCACTAAGGTGACCCAGAGCCTCAAATTTCTTTTCTTCTCTACCCTGACAAGAGGGAGACTTGCTGTCTGTACCCTCTGAATTCGTGATGTAAACAGCATTTTTTGTGGCTACCATTCTTGGCAAAAGTGTTGCTTCTAGGAACAAAAACCCCTTTGCTTGAAAAACAGAAAAAAGCAGTGAGGGCCACTCAGAAGTCTGTAATGCAACTCCCATACTGAATGGACTTGAAACCAATGCTGTTATCCAAAAATCTTCTTATAAGTTACATAATGCTTAAGAACAAGATTTACAGAGCCTAATGTCAGGTCAGTGCTCCAACCCCTCTGCCAACTCAGCATGCTACCCTATACAGATTAAGAATTAATCTTGCAGCAAGATAGTGGGATAAGATTTTGGATGTCACTACACTCCCTGTAGTGAGACAGGGAAGAACATCTCGCAGTTTATTTCTTGGAGAGGTATGACACAGCCTTGGGGCTACCAAGTGAGATGTAACAGGTCCACAGCTCCAGAGAGAGAGCAGATTAGAAAAGATTTCAATTTACCTGGTATCAGGCCAAAGTATGCTGACATTGCATTTTCTCCTCCCTACACACTCATCCCCAAGCCAGCCTTCTCAAACGGGCCATCATGACTGTTTCTTCTGCCTCTCCCAGTCTTTTCTGATGTACCCCCATAGGTATGTCCAGAAAACATAACTCTGTTCTGTGTCTGCTGTGAAGCTTTATATACCACACTGTTCACAAAGAGCACATAAAATGCAGGAGAGCCATACTGCTCCATTAATATAGCCTAGAATGGTGTCTCCTGCTCTGCCCTGAGCAGCACACAGCACAGACATGCCCACACAGCATCGCTGCTTCACCAGTCCTATAACTCACAGTCCAATATCTGCACTTCACCACCACATGATTATGTTTAAGCCTTTGCTAAGGGTTAATCCACATCATGCAGGGCTTAACTGTAACTGTGATTTTGGGGCTGTGAGGGCCCTTCAATGAAATTTTTATGACTGATGTATTCAAGTTAATTTTCTGGTAAAATTCAGAATCAGAAGTCCAGTGGGATGTCCAAATACTGTTATTGAGAAACAAATCTTGGAATTGCTTGGAATGCTTGGAAACCATAAACAGGAGTAGAGGTCTCAGCAAAAATATGATACTCTCAGAGGAGATTGGAGATACCCTCAGAGGAAACTGGAGAAAGCAGCCCGTGTTCAACAAAAGATAATAATTGAGATAAACAGCACCCTTGAGATAAAAGAGAACATACAGAGATTCCATGGGAAATTTATTTTCCTTGTTTTTCATGGTTCTTTGCAAGAAAAATTGATGTTCATGGTTTTATGTTTTTATTTTACATATATTTCCACGCTCTGGGGCAGTAGTGTCCATGTTTTGTTACCCCACATGACCAAACCAGCAGACAGTATAGCTGATAACGCTTCATTTCGAGATTTACTTGTAACTAGTGCAGTGCTTCTCCTATGAAAAACAATTACTGGTCATAACAGAAACCTGTATTTGCTGATTTCCTTCTATGACAACATCTTATTCATAAAATGAGGATGAACTTCTTTTCTGTTCCTCTCACTGAGTCCCCCCATGGGAGTGCCCTGCCCTGTGGCTGTGACGGAGGTGCCTGTCAGAAATCAGGGTTTTGCTACATCTGCTGGCACTGTCCTCCTGTCTTCAAGTTTCTCCATCTCAGGCTCTGCGGGAACAGGGCTGTCTCTCACTGCTCTGGGTATGGTAAGAAGAACACCAAGGCCTCCCATAAAGAAAGCCTTCCAGATCCTGCTGCAGGAAGTCAGGGAATCCAAGAAGGCTTTTGCTGTTGCGGAGAATGTGCCCTGGAGAGAGGTGTATGAATATAAATATCTTAGTTCATTTGGATGATTTATAGGAATATAATCCTGTCACCCTTAATTGTGAGAAAACTAACTTTTGTACTTAAATGGTGTTTGAAATGAAGTTTGGCCCACCTAGGAAGGAACAGGGCTGGGGAGGTACAGGATGGGGAATAAGCCACCGTAGGCTGGAACCCTCAGGCCAGCCAGCAGGAGAGAGGAAAGAAAAGGGGAAATCAAGAGAAAAGTATTAAGAAATGATTCTTGGAAATTACTCTAGAGCTCAGGTAGGGAGGTAAGTTTATGCACTCTGTGTTGCAAGAAGTAGGTCACAGGCAAGATTTCCACGCAGTCTGCCTGGAAGCCATTCAAGCCATTCCCATAGCTGTGGTTTGGCCCAGGCTGCAGACTCCCTGCAACATGCCCAAAAAAAGCAGCACCTTCTAGAATCTTCTGCCAGCCCATGCTGGGCTCAAAGGGGGCTGAGCCACTCCGGCCCCCTTCTCCTGAGGCTGAGTTTGCTATAACTGGCCATAATTTTAGCTTTGTTCTCTGCTAAGATTATATAGCTCCCTACTGTCACAAGATGAATTATTTTTATTTAACTGGCTAAATTATTTCAAGGCAAACATTTTATTTACAAGTGACTTGGTATTACAGCTGTAGTTTCCACTTCCTGAGGGCAGCACAGGGGAAAGGCAGGGATATTCAATGACGATGACTTTCTCAATCTCAATTTCAGTTCATCCTGGATAGTTTTACCAATACCAATGTAGCAATTCAGTAGGAAAAAAAAGAGCTAGAATAAAGGAAGAATTTACCCAAGTACCTAATGACATTTTCTTCCTTCTTAGGCCCTGCCAAGAAAAAAGATAAAGTTAGCTGATTCCTTACTTCCCAAAATGAGAACTGAACTAAAGGGAAAGCCACAAATTGCTTCTCATTCTTGTCACTCTCCACAACTGCACATATCAAAATCATCTGTAGGCAGGAGAAAACCTACAGTGCTATTCTGCAGCAGCTGCTGGAATGACACTGGGAGTTAATGTGCCCTACAAAACCTTAAAATCTCTTTTTTCAGACTGTACTCTCACCGTCTTTTCTTTCAGAAAAATAAGTTCTCAGTATGTGATGGAGAAAATATTATCCAGATGGGACTCCAAAGAAGTTACTACAAATTAATTTGTGGAATTAAAAAAAAAAATCAGTGGAATTATTATCTTTTATTTTAACAGACTACAACAAAGAGTTTATAAATCATCTGTTCTTTTTCTAATATCTTTTTCCAAGATAAAGTCTGAAAATGTAGTTCTCAATCCCACTTCAAATACTATAATTGTAAATGGAAGATTAAAGATAAAAAGACTAATATACCATGTTAGCCAAGAAAAATTTTACATATCTTATAACTCTTTGTTGGTTTCTTACATCAGTGAGGTGATATGACAGAAATAAAGGATCATATGTGTACAAAATATAGATTTACTGAAGTCCAAGGGGCAAAATACCGATCTAAAGAGAAATTATTTAATACTCAATAAAGGCTCTCTTGTGCAGCTCTTGAGCCTATTTCTCTGTAGAATTTCATCACTCTGAAAAATCTCCCTCCTATTTCAGACTGTCTTCTTTTTCCACTTCTAAGTTTTCACTTGATATCCATTGATATCATACAAGACTTTCCCTGTAACTCACATGTATAGGGGCATCAGTATTAAGGCCAGGTGTTTTAAATTCTTTATGGGCTTCTGTTCATGACTGATTTAGAACAACATAAATATTGGTAATAGTATGCACAAGTATTATCTTTGGCTGAATAGAAATATCACCTCTGATATCTAAAACAATTAAATGTCTTCCATAACCATCATTAATTAAGGCCAGAAACTCAAAATATAACCTCTGTTTTTTAAATCATCTGGCAATCAAATAG
The DNA here is from genome assembly GCF_001715985.3 of Manacus vitellinus. NCBI lineage: Eukaryota > Metazoa > Chordata > Aves > Passeriformes > Pipridae > Manacus > Manacus vitellinus. Next base: position 10,228,117 of record NW_021940208.1, on the reverse strand, counting down.
AAAATAAAAATATTTGAAATCTCTATGGTTCCTAGTATCATTAGTTCTAAGGCACTGTCAATGTTATTAATATTTAATGCAGTTTTTCAACTCCATCACATTTCAGCTTCTGTATTACCAAGCAGATGTTTGAGATATCATTCCCCTGATTTGATAAATGGCCATGAGGATCTGTCCTGGAACATTTGCAACCTCTACAAGAACTTCAGTCTTACCTAAAATGTCCAATTCTATTAGCCAAAACAGCTATGTGATGATTAACCCATATTTTGTCCCACATACCAGAGGCTGAGAACAGCATACTGCCCTGACTCAATAGTTTTATACTCCCTTTGGCCACAAAAGCCCATCTTTGATTCAGTATTTAAACTGCTCAAATTCCTGTATTTATTGGTTATGCTTTTCAACAGGCATTTAATCTCGTACACTTGGGTTTTAACTATGGGGCCTATATACTAAACTTGAATCCACATTTCTGAAGTTTGCAAGCTTCTCCATAAGCCACAGACCTAGAGAGAGAGCACTTCATGAACTTACAGCCACTCATAACACATGCTTCAGTAAGTACATCTCTGGCTTGACAATGTAGGAACTGCCATGTAGTTTAACAGCTGTTGGGCTGCTATAAATGTGACTGTTTCACTTCCTTTCTTTATCATTAATTTGTGATGCCTAGTGCTGTATGTAAGATTTGAGGTTTTCATATCCAATGTTTTTAAATGTCTTATCCTGTAATAGGCAATAAACATTTCTTCACTGGAATGCAAAAACTCATTCCGATGGAGGACAAAACAAAGCAAGTTCAAGGTACCTTAGAAATCATGATCTTCTGTGTCATTAAATATTTTTTGCTTATTCTATTTATTTCTATCTGTTGTGAGTCCAGTATCAGGATGTGAATTGTGTTGTGTTTACTGGACTTTTTATTTAATTTCATTTCCTGACATAATATGGATGGTCAGCTCTAGGACACCTAGGATTGCAGATATTTCACCTTTCCAAATTTTGGGCCATAGTTTCCTTCCATCATCCCTTTTTTCCCTTTTAGTTTTAATAATTTCAAACAAATAAGAATATTAATTGTTCTTGATAGAGGTTTCAGATAAAGAACACAATTGCACTGTGTTTTGCTATTATTGTTATATTTGTGTTTATTTAGGAAGGGGTTTTTACCAACAAATGGTTAATTGTGAACTTACCTTCCAATATCTAACTAAGCAAAATTTCTTGGGCCATATCTTTCTCAAAGAGCCTAATTTTTAACATGCTCCTCCACAGTGAATTTCAACTAGTGTATACATAATTTCATATAAAAAGTGCTAGTCCTTCAAGAGAAATGTGGAGGGGAAAACAGAAATACGTGAGGAAAATATTTCAACACATAAATCAGCTTTTCTCCTGTGTCTTCTGTTTGTGGGAAAAATAAATACATTCACTAGCAATACTGCTGCTTTTTTAACTCTGCTTGAGTCTGGGACTGTACTTGGGACAACTTGTAGCATCTTTCACAGGAGCAGGATAAAGAAGTAATTCCATCAAATCCTTTTTCCTTGGTCCCATGACAGTCATTCAAATTAATCACTCAAATTAATTCGACTAATTTATTTAGAAGTCTGTGCCCCTTTATGAACACTGTACATTGTTATCTGCTTTCCTTCACTGCTTCATCCGAATGCCCTGTGTCCTTAATGCCTAAATCATAGGGTGTTCTCTAGTTAGCAAACCTGGTCTCTTTTATTGCATCTCTATACATTTTCAGATCCCAGGCCTGTCTAAAATCTGAGTTTATGTAAAATGAGATAGTCTTGGGAACTTTCATTCTGCATTAAAAAAATTAATATATTTATAAATACAGTGTGCAAGGCACATTAATGTTTTAGGAAAGTTTCTTGTCCCCTCAACTAACTGTTTAATTGGATGCTACAGTATAGACTGTAATAACTGTTTTATTCATAACTGTTGGGTCATTGGCTTTTATTAAGGAGAATATATGACTGACCTATCCTTAAAATGCTGTTATCAAAAATTTCATTAGTTCAGTGTATATTATTCATTCTCCCCTGTACCATGCCCACTGTAATAGTATGTGTATCAGTCCTACCATCTCAGGTTTGGGATTTAACCTAGAACTGTACACGTTCAACATTTTAGCATTGGAGGTCTGCCCTTTGTTAATCAAGACAGGGGTCATTGCATCGGAATTTAACCACTTACCCTATACAGATGACTGACAGTAAGGTTACCCCTTGTGATGACTTGGTTTGGTTTCAGTCTGAGTCAGGCACTATTCAAATATTGTACTGGTACTTGTCAGCTACTCAGAGAAATCAACATCTCTGTAGCTTCATTACTATCAGCAAAGAATGTCCAGATTAAAGTGTTTTGCAGCTTCTGTGATAATGTCAGGGCTGAACCACCAGATTCTGTCATAGAAACAGAAAATGCTTACTCTAAACAGAATGTTCCAAGATAAAAGGTATTTGGGCCAAACTGAGCAGGATTTTCCCCATTACACATTTTCAGTGTCTACATAGCCAAGTCCAATGACATGGAGAGATATCCAAATTCTTCACAAGATAGTTCTGAATAAATATCTGAATATCTGAGTATCTAAATATCTGAATAATTATCATGTTACTATTACTGTCTGCATAGGACCATATTAGAAAACACATCTTTTATTTAACCAGAAAAATCTTTGACTCATCAGAGCCCTGGCACTATGGAACAATTCTGATACAATGAGCAAGTTGGTTGCATATTACCATATATATTCAATATAGGTTGTCTGCAAATACTAGTGTGAATAAATTAAGTATATCTTCCAGATAGTTTAACACAGTTTTTTTGACTCTTTTCAAAGAGATTTAGAGGTTGTTCAGAGCAACGTCTGTCTACAGCCATACGCATGAAAAGAGGACACTAAAAATAATATGATATCAAATGGATCATTTGGCTAAGGGATTTGAGAAAATGACAACACGCTATTGTGTGAGGGCAGAGTTGAAGTCGGCATTGCTTCAAAGAGAAAGACAATATTTAGAAGAGATTAATTTGAGCCTTTAACTTGCAGCTCATTTAAGAATTGAGGTGCTTGTTGTTATGCTTCTAGTTATTGTTTAATAGCTGTTGTGGAAAATCCACTACTGACTCACGGGAAAGACCTCTGCTTTCAAGTGTCTGGGAAACACCTTACTCCCCATTCCTTAGGTAAACAAGGCAAAGGAGTTCCCTGCCTCAATTGTCTCCCCATTTTTTAATAATCTAAAAATACCGACTGAGTTTCAGGCTCAGACTTGAGTCATAGTTTTAGATGACTCAAATAACCATCAACCAAGTCTTATCAAATCCCAGTTTCAATTCTCCTGGGTTAAAGTGGGCACAATAACAACTACATGTTAGCTTTGGAAATGTGCCTACTCATTTTATGTTCCCAACCATTTTATAACTCTCATATACATGGTGCTAACTCACACATCTAAATTTCAGAATGAAAGAATTAAGAATAGCCCATTTTGAACACTCCACCCTCTTACAAAGCCTTTGTTTATAGCATTTTCAATACATTTTTAACCACTTGGACAACTTTTAGTCACTTTAACAATTTTTTTTCTTCTCAAATGAATGTGCTAAGCATATCACAGAATGTTGAATTTCTTCTTTATTACAGAATAATCAGTAGAGATCCTGGCATAGAATTTAAAGGAAGAAATCTACCAAAGATATATGTATTTTGGATTGTCAAATGGATATTTATTTGGAGCTGTAGTATCAACACACTATGGTTACATGGAGATTGCATTGAGAAACCATTAGCAGTGGATACCTTTTTGTCATATTTACTGATTAAAGAATTAATTTGCAAACTTTATTTGACCATCATGCACTAGAATTTGGCTTTTCAAATCTGTGACCGTCACTAATGAGTTAATGCTGATGTTACTGATCTGTAAATTAATATTTATTGAGGATTTCACCAATGCTCTTAGGATCCTCCTCTATACAGATACCAGTGAATTTTCACTGACCTGGATTTGAGGACCAAATTAAGGTACTTAACAAAGTGCCAGAAATGAATGCAGTGAAACTGACAGATAACTTCGAAGTTTGGGACCAATCTTTCTCAATTTTACTATATACCCTGAATGAAACTGCTTAGTTAAGGAATAGATATATAGGAGGATTAAACATCTATTGCTTGTGAAACACTCTGAAGCTCAGAGCTAAAAAAAAATTTTAGACAAATATTTTTTCACAAAAAATTACAATTTCAGTGGACCTGATAATATTCACAAATCTGACCCAGGGAAGAAACGTGATCCAGACTAGATTCACAAAAGTCAGCAAACCATGAGCAATGTACTGAGTGTCATTTCTCAGCAGTTCATACCTGAAGATACTAGGTTCCTTCTGAAAGATCTTCCAATGATCTACAGGATCAGTAATAACCGTCATTCAAAGAACTGCAGAAATATAGGTTAATTTAGGTTGGAAGGGACCTTCAGAGGTCATACAGGCAACCCCTGGCTCATATTTAACGAGACCATGTTACTTATGGACTTGACTATTTGAATTTTGAATGCCTCCAAGGACAAAGAACCAAAACCTCTCTGGGAAACCCATTCAAACATCCTACATCTCTCGTGACTCTCAAGTGGAATTTCCAGCATTCTAGTTTGCGTTCATTGCCTCCTGTCCTTTGTGCACACCCAAGGAGAGTCTGTCACTATCTTCTCTGCATTTTCTTGTCAGGTACTTGTAGGTAGCAGTAAGTCTTTCCCTTCACCTTCTCTTCTTCAGCATGAACGAACTCTACTTTCTTGGCCTTTCCTCTTACATCCTGTGCTCCAGCCCCTAACCATCTTGGTAACCTCTTCTGTGTACTAAAAAGTCTAAACCTGGGCACAGCACTCCGGATGTGGTCTCATAAGTGCCAAACAGAGTGGGTGATCACTTCCCTGGATCTTATGGCTGCACTAATTAATAATACTAATACTAATACTAATACTAATGCTATAGGTTTTAAACTGGCTTTGCTTAAGTCTAGCTCTCATTAAAGATACAGGTTGTTTTTTCCTTATAACAAGAAAGATAAACACAAAAAACTTCGTATCAAATCAGTGGGGTTTTTAATTTTTCTTATTCCAACTGAGCAAAAACATCAGTTATTCACACAGTCTTAGGAAAACCCCACACATTTATCTAGTGTACAACGCATCATATATCCTATAATTTAAGTCACGGTTTGTTTAGCCGCATGGGGTTTTTTGTTCCTGTCAGCTTTGAGTGGGAAATTGATCTTTTCTTCCTGTTATTTATTCTTTTCTTGTAAATGATAATGAAGGAATGCAGCTAAAAATGCACAATAAGGTAAAACAATTCATATGTTTTGATAATGTTAGAAGACAGTGTGCACTTCTAGAGTTGTTTTCTTGCTACTAAAAATCTGAAATCATGTCAGCTTTGATTCTGTTGTTAGTTCACATTCATTCTCGCTTCAGGATTTGGAAGGTAAACTGCCTATTGCACAAGAGCAACAATGAACTGTACAAGAATAAATCTCCGCTTGAAAATCAAGGCTCAGTATGCAGTGGCAGCCAAAAGAAGTCAACAAAGTGCTGGGCACCATCAGGATAAGTACTGAGAGCAGGAATGACAGAGAGCATAATTTTGTCTCTATGTCAAACCTGCCTGTGTCCTATTCGTGAGAGCTTTGTGCAGTTTTGTTCTCCAAATCTCAGAAAGGATATGACAGTGAAGAAAGTACCCAGAAAGACAATATCAATTATTAAATGAAAGGACCAGCTACAAAATTAGGAGTTTGGAGGAGATCAAAATCTTGATATAACTAAAATTTGCAAAATTGTGAAGGTACATCAACAGCAGAATATAAAGTTGTTATATGCCAATTTGTACAGTATTAGGGGTATGGGGCATTCAATCAGGCTTGCCAGAACCTGATTTAAAACAGAGAAATGAAAACATCTCATAGAATAGTAAGTGAATATCTGGAATTTGCTATTACAGAAGATTGTGAAAGCAGCCAGCATTGGTCAAAAACTCATCAAACTCATGTTCTCCCTAGGTATTTTCTCTTATTGTCATTGCTAAGACAATATTAAGATAGATGAGTCATTTAGTCATTTGTATGTTAAATGGAGAAACTGAAGCAATTAAGCAAAACTGAATGAAAGTATTCTTACTTAATGGTACAATCAAAGTTCTGTGCTCTAATTAGGTAGCCCATCAGACAGGATTAAAAACTGGACTGATCCCTTCTCACACAAAGGCAAGAGGAACTGATTCAGCCATTTAGTAAAGGACAAGGGCATTCATCTGGAATATGGGTGAATCTCAAGTTCCTACTTTGCTAGGTGCATAGATGTAAAATTTTTTCTCCTGGTCAAATTCCCTACTAACCAAAAGTAGATCTGCCATGTTGTAACATTCTCTTCAGTCTGAAGACTTTCAGTTTCTGGAAGTCAGTGACAGATTAATACTGCACAGAAACAACACTTATTCTTTTTTTCAGGTGTAAGTTGGGAGTTGTTACATGTGATGTTTCCTAAACAGAAGTGATTAAAAAATGTTTAATTCAGAGTTATTGGATTAGTTTCAAACAATTCTTTATAGAAAAGCAATCTTCAGAGAAAATCTTGATGTTTCATAGCATTTTGTTAAGTTTTTAGACAAGGCTAAAAAGTTTTGCTTCGATGTTCCTGTTTCCTCATCCAGAACTATAGGAAAACACAATACACAAATCACACTTTTAACCATTTAAATGGTGTCATTATTTGACTGTAATAGAAGTATTTTTCATAGCCAGAGTTTCCTATGTCAACTTTGAACAGGTTTTATAAATTATTTTGCATTGCAAAGACATAAAGAAATAGCACAACTTAAGGCATAAGCTCTGTGAAACTTTCAGTGAACATTTGTCATGGTTCACTTTCAGACAGGAATTTCCATTCTTTATGCTAAGGGAACCAAGCAACATATGATGCCAGTTTTTTTATTAACTGGAAAGATTCTGACACAACTATGCACAGATATTTTCTAATCTGTTTATATAATAAATTCCACTTCACATCTGGCTAGAGAAAAGTGGACTAAACAAACTGGAGGATGCTGAAGCTTTAGGAGCATACTCACTAAAATGTTTTCAAAATACCTAACTATGATGTTTGGTTACTTATATTAAAGTAAAAATTCACAGAATAATTCAGCCTGGAAGAGACTTCAGGTGGCTTCTGGTCTGATCTCTTGCCCAGAACAGGGTCAGCTCTGAAGTCAGGCCAGGCTACTCAGGGTTTCACCCAGGTGGTGCTGAAAAACTCCAGAAATGAAGACTGCACAGCCTCTCTGGGCACTCTGTGCCACTGCCCAACTGTCCTCATGGAGAAAAGGATTGTCATTATACCCAGGCAGAACCCCTCTTGTTTCAGTTAACATCCACTGCCAGTCACCCTTTTGCTCTTCACCACAGCGACATGCCTGGCTTCAAATCCTTAAAACTTCACCCTAGGTACCGGGGCTGCTGCTAGGTTCCCCTGAAGCTGTCTCTGCTCCAGATTGAACAAGCCCAGATCTCCAGCCTCTCCTCACAGAGCAAGTGTTCCAGCCTCCACCAATTTGGTGACCTACTCTGAGTTTAATCAATATGGGGGAGAGAGTTTTTTGATTAAATGTACATTTATATTATATTTCTTTGTAATGAAAAAAGATTAGACATTTATTTCTGTCATGTAACTTCAGAGTTGAAAACATGCACTTCACTGGATAGCACTAGGAATTTTCTTAAATCCACCTTTAGTAATCCCTTACCAGTAATTCAAACCATTGTTTTAAGCTCAGCACTTGCTTAAACTGTATGCATCAGACTTCTAGCTTAGGTCCCCCTTATTCTCAAGAGCTTTTGCAATGGAGTTGAGAAACTGCTTTTAAAAAACCCAGCTGTATAAACAACATGAATGTAGTTGGCAAGGAAAAAACAGGGCTTTAAAAATTATACTTCCTTTCCTAAATGTTTTTAAATGTATGGTTTTATTCATAAACTCCTTACAAATCAAAAATTTACAGTAAACTTCACTTCCATGTATGTCTGTGAGAGACAAGCACATGTCCTTAGGGCTTGTGATGCTGTCTCTTTTGGATAATGTCAATGCAAATTTTTTCATTTACTTGACATCATTCTGAACTACTTGTCTGCATATATGGGAGGCTTTGATCCTGAAAAGAAATTTATGGGCACCCAGGTGAAAATTTGAGTAGGTATTATCCTGGAAAAATAACAGGCATCTGACATACAGTTCAGTTAAGCTGTACTTTTAATGAATGACTCATCTGGAAAGTATCAGGTAATACCTCATTCAGTACAGATCATTATCTTGTGAACAATGGACACAATTCTTGTATTTCTCATTGGTTCTGAAGAGAGGATTTCTCTCCCCCCTCAAAATCCACATCATTCACCTGCACTCTTCCTCTGATGCATTTTGTCTTACAATACCTTACATCACTGGTTTGACATGTGTAGGTCCAGTAAGGACAGTACTTTTTATGATTTATTACTAAAGAGGTATAGAAGATATAGTACTCTTAAATAGTAATCAATAGAAAACCAAGTCAGAAATTATGAGTCTTCATTGCTAATAGTAAATGTGTTTACATACATCAGAGAAAAGGGCTTGTGGAGGCAGGAAAAGCATTTATATGTTTCTGTTGGGCTCCTAGCCCAAATTTTCATAAATAATAACTAGTCTGAACTTAAATGTTTCAGAGGACATTACATTACTTTTTATTTCACACTCCTGAAGGGGCTGTTTTTCCCTACTGAAGGTGTAGAATCGACAAATTTAAAGTTCAAACTCCACTTAGACATTCAACATACAAAATTCCTGTTTTACTCAGGCAATTTATTCAAACTCTTGAGTGTACAAAATTTTAGAAAGAAATGTTGAATTACTTTATAAGTAAATCATCAAATACATTTTTCTCCCTAATGCTGATTTTTATTACAGCTATAAGAGATCTTAAGTTTCGAGGCTGAATTTGCTACAGCAAAGTACTAAAACAGTAAATTGACAAGACAGAGAACATTTTTTGCCATGATGGAAGAGCTAAAATTAAAATGCTTTAAGGACACAGTGTAGGTATTTCTGGGTTGACACAAGAAATAAAATACATCAAAGCATAAAATACATGGGTGTCAGAGAGCCACAGTGCTATTAAGGTAGTCTTTAAATACATTTTTGAGACTCTTTGCAATCTTAAATATCAAGATTAAAATAATAAGTGTAAGGTGATGGATGTATCAAGGGAAAAAAAATTAGAAAATTAAGTTTCTACCTTTGAACTAGATTCCTGGGGTTTCATTTTCCTTTATTTTTTATTGTACTGCTGACCAGCTCCTTCCCATTAGAGCAAAATTTTGTTGGCTAGACACAAACTCATAAACTAATTGTTTGCCTACAGTTTTCTAGTAGTAGAGATAACTGGATCTCTTGACCTTGATATGAGCAGGCACTGAACCCTTACAATGAAAGAAGGCTCTGAGGAGATGGGTAAGGTTGATGTCCTCATGAATCGCAGGGAAGAATACTAAAAGGGACTGGTCATCGGTGTTGCAAAGAAAGCTCAAAGAATTTGTCTCAACACAATTGGGCCTGGACACTACATCTGCTGAGTGGATCAGCTGGATGTGTAACTGTGCATCTCTGAGTTAATCAAGAGTGCAAAATAGATTCCTGAGCTAGACAGGGCAGCACGGGGGTGTATATGTGGGGGCAGCTTATATGTGGCTCAGCACCACACTGAGTATGAAAAACAGCCAAAGAACTTTGAAGAGAGCAAGAATCTTGAGTTGGATTCAACCTATGTGTTACATTCCAGAGACTGTGGACACCCAGTGTCATTACAGTGAGCATCTATCAGAGACTGATTATCACATTTGTATGTGATTCAGCTGTGTGTTGCAATTAATTGCTAGATGCAATTTGTACTTACATTGTGATTTGAGGACATTGCTACATCACTGTGCTAGATCAAAATTGCATGTTATACGGAATACAATATATATATATTGGAATATCTATTCCAAATAATTTCAAGTGCAGAAACTTTGCATTAAGCATTAAACCCTATACGTATGTATTGTCTGAAAAAGCCCAATCAAAGAGGATTGGACTTTAACAACTGGATACCACATTTTACAAAACAATAAAGTAACCATATTGAAAGAACCAGAACATAATGGCTGCAATCATTCTTCAAATAATTATCTTTTTTTAAAATGTTTCATCTATTTCTTTCAAGAATTAATAAAATGCAATTACAGTGGCTGCTACAAATATCTTCCTCAAATGGTTAGTGCAGCCTGGATACTATTCTGATTGCAAGAAGCACAACAAATGAGCAAGTCTTGAGTAGATGAGCATCTAGTGACATACCACTGCATATGCAAAAAAAATTTGCCATTGCAAAGGCAACAACAGCCAAGTTATAAAAGGTAGTTTAGCATCCTACAGAAGGAGAAAAAGTTGTGGATAGATCATATAGAATGGTTAGACCAAAACTGGAGGCAAATTTCAGTCCTGGGAAGCTTTCAGAGTGGTAGGGAGGAGCAAAGCACGGCCTGACCTCCTGCGGTTTGCAGCTGCTGCTTTGCATGGAACAGCTGGGGAAATTCTCTGCGGAAATTGTCCTGAATCTGACAAGTTTCTACCTATGAAGAAGCTGTTTGGACAGAGAAAATTTGTATTCATACACCTCTGTGAGGCATTTTCTCCCTTTCAGTTTGGTTGTCAGTATGAGGTGGGAGTCCCTGTTTCTCCAAGATCAGATGCAGCTGTGAGCAAGAGCACTGTCCTGGAAGGGATGCAAATCGCCCAACTTCCTGCCAGCTGCAGACCTGCTACTTTGCACAGCAACACAACAAACACCTGCAACATGATAGCTCCTGGCTTCTTCAGGCATCAGCAGAAACTGGGTGTGAAGTTCTGCTCCAGAAAAAGTCACCTGAACTGAAGTATCTCTGTGGTTATCAGTTGATGGGGCTCCACTAGAGTCAGCAGAGCCCAGCTGTGAGGGACTCAGCACAGCAGCCTGAAAAAAGGCATCTAGTGCCATTTGAGATGCAAAGGGGAACCCAAAATATCTGCATGAGACTGTCAGATATGACACAGGACCGATGAGAGCTCTCTGTCCTTCAAACAACTTTAGCTATCTATATGTGGGCAACTGAAATAATACCAAGTTGTCTACCTTTGTATAAGCTAAACTGCTCTCTAGGGTTTAGTGAATGCACTGATTTCTTTGTTTATGATGAGAGTTTAGACATAGCACCCAGGAGGGTGCCCAAATTTAGTTCTGCAGATGAAAAGGATAGTCAAACTGTGGTGCCCTAATTTAGTTCTGCAGATGAAAAGGATAGTCAATCTGTGGTGCCCTTTGCATCTAGTCAACAGGGTCTGCATGGTCACATTCAAACAAGAGCCATTGTCTCTTGGAAAGATGTTTATATATTTCTTGCTTCTGGCACTGGACCATATTGAATGCCTCTGGGCACCCCAATTGCACCTTTTTGCCAGTAAATGGCAGAGAGATGCTGCTGTTTATTATAAAAAGGAGTCAGGTTGGTATAACATCCCTTGTCATCCCAGGTCTTGGCCCCCTTCTTGCAACAGGTCCCACAGATGGAGTCCCACCTGGAAAGGCAGAGCCAGAGTGTGTGTTTGGAACTACTCTGGGACTCCATTTACCCATCTGCACAATGGGCCTCAGAATAACTTGGTTTTTCCCGGAGGAAGCTGATTGAAATATGATGGCATAGCGCCAGGAACTGGAAACGTTCCACTTGAAATACAACTACCTTTTGGTAAGAAACATTAACAAATGGGACCATTGACTTTTGTTTATTTGTCTTAAGTGAAGTGTCTGCTGTTTCAGGGTCACAAAACATTCACCACATTCACTAAATAGTGCTATTTTGGGCACCAAACACAGACTGTAAATCAAAACATGACACCTTTCAATTATTTGTGGTAGCAAACTATATGTTGAAATCATATGGCTGGCACAATTCCTGTTTTCAAATAAATAATATCTAAATGTTGCTTCATTCTTCTCATCACATCTCCTATCCCTCCTCCTCCATTTTTCCTTGGGGGGAACCCTGGCATGATTATTCCAGTCTCTGCTGTGCCTGTGAAAAATTACCATCAGTTCAGCTAACTTTACCCACACCCACAAGATGCCAGAACTGCAGAAATTCTGCAGTGCTTGTTGAAATCTTACTATTCAGCAGTTTTGTGGGTTTCAGTGCTTTCAAAATATAACTTTCCATGCTTGCTTGTTTGCTCTGGGGTCAGCACAAGGTCTGTGAACCACTGCTGACTGTTTTTACCTTCATTTACACTTCTCTTCATTTTTTTAAATTCAGATAGTGGCATCACCTCAGCCACAGATTTCATATCTTACAGTGCCCAACACTGGCTGGCTTTGACATTATCATTTATCATTGCTGGTTTTAAAAAGTTCACTTGTTGGAGGTTTTAAAGAGTCACTGTATATAAAAGTAATAGCAATTTCAGAGGTCTGTACTTAGTTCCCAGTCAAGACTTTTTGTCTCTCCTTTAAAAAAAATTATACACTACATCTGTGGTGCAGTCTCCAAAAAAGGGGGAATACAGCTCATTTCCATTGCCCCTTTTATTTGCTCGTTTGCACAGTCTTTCACCAGCGTTTCTTCAGTTTGTCTACAGAAGACAAAAATCCATGCCTCAATATAGGCTTCTAGCCGCTATGGTGTAATATAAATAGGAATAAAATGTGTGAGAAAACATACTGGATTCTGTATATTTACATGTCCAGGACTCCCAAAGTCTTTAACTGAACGTTCAGAAAACATGATTCAGCCATAATATACTCTCAGGTGCCTCGTTGCACACAATCTTTCAGAAATCAATTTCATTTAGCATTTTGTTTTACTCTCTGTGACAAAATAGTTACAGACTCCCTGCTTCTTTTTCTATTTGTATGTTTTTCTACTCACTTGCAGAATCTGTTCAATATGGTGGACTATCCTTCCACTTGTTCATTTCATTGTCCTACAGTAGCAAAGATCAACTTTGAGCATCTCTTCTTACACAAAGATCAGTTGTTTTCAGAAAAGCTCCTTGTTCTAGGTTTTTGCTATAATTGCTTTGTCCAGTTTTTCAAATATTCCTTGGAAATATCTCAGGACAGCTCTCTGAAGACTACCAAACCCAAAGTTTTTGAAAGAGTTTTCATAGTGAACTTCAAAGGACTTCAGAGCATTTATGTAAAAAAAAATCACAGAAAATGAAAAATCGTCCATCCCTGCCTAAGATATCATTCTCTTCATGCAATACAATTATATTTACTACTGCTTTGACAACTGCAGTTAAGGATTTTAAAGAACACAGCTCCATACATCCTTGGAGCATCATTCGGTAGGCTAACACTGTTTTTTAATTTTACTTTTGTGCCTAGCTAATACTTTTTGTTATTCCACATTTATAAAATTCAAATATTTTCTCTGAATATTTCGTTTCACCTTTAATTAGCAGTTGACTGAACTATGTTTATTAAGGCAAACCTGAAACCATTTAGGAATAATTTGGGATCATCCTCTCCTAAAGTGTGATGGACTGATCACATTTTTGCAGTAACAGTTGGTTAGGAAATTAATTTCTCCTATTCCAGAATAAAGATTCCAATATCTGAGCTGAGAAAGAGTAGTGGTTTAAGGACTTGACACAGAATAAAAAACTTTGAGCTGTTTGGTAAAGGGCAGTGATATACAAATGATGGTATACAATTGTGCTTGTTTAGGTACAACCCCCTAATTTCAGAGACTTTGAAATTCACAAATATGTTACCTGTGGACTTTCAAGCTATTCATTTTGATCATGGATTTCTGAGATATGTCTGGTACTGTTCTGAAGAACAGTGACACTCACACCCTCATGGTCTCCAGAAAGCATTCCTTACAGTCACAGAAAGTATGATAAGGCAGCACCACTGCTGCTAAGCTCCACACAAAGCAAGCAAAATCCACTATAAACTCTGCTTATCTGACAATTGAATACCCCAATGTTAATGAAAGCAATGCTGCAAATATCAGTGTTGGAAAGAAAGAAATGAGATATATACATAATCTGCCAGTCTGCACTAGGAAGGAATGCAGTGCAGTAAGAGCATCAGCAGTGTGGATTCATTGCTCATCCTCAAGCACTTGTGGGGAGAACATTTTGGTTTTGTGGGCAACTTTAAGCTGCTGGATGTCTGCTGGTAACTCAACACAGTGGAGAAGAGGCAGTTTAGGAGATTCCTAGAGTGTATGGAGGATAATTTCTTGTTGCAGCTGATAAATGAACCTACCAGGGCTGGAGCCCCATTAGACCAGCTATTTACAAACAGAGAAGGGCTGGTGGGAGATGTGGTGGTCAGAGGCCATCTGGGGCATCGTGACCACGAAATGATAGAGTTTTCAATACTCAGTGAAGTAAGGAGGGGCGTCCACAAAACCTCTACCCTGGACTTCTGGAGGGCAGACTTTGGCCTGCTGAGGAGGCTGGTTCAGAGAGTACCTTGGGAAATGGCCCTTAAAAACAAAGGGGTCCAGGAAGGATGGACATACTTCAAGAAAGAAATCTTGAAGGTGCAGGAGCAGGCTGTCCCTATGTGCCAGAAGGTGAGCCAGTGGGGAAGACGACCAACCTGGCTGAACAGGCAGATTTTGCAGGAAATTAGGGAAAAAAAGAGAGTCCATCACCTTCGGAAAAAAGGGCAGGCAACTCATGAAGAATGTAGTTAGGTCATGTAGAAAGAAAATTAGAGAGGCAAAAGCACAATTTGAACTTAATCTGGCCAATTCTGTTAAGGACAACAAAAAGTGTTTTTATAAATACATCAATAGCAAAAGAAGGGGCAAGGAAAGCCTCCATTCTTTGTTGGACATGAAGGGGAACAATTACCAAAGACAAGGAAAAGGCTGAGGTACTCAACACCTTCTTTGCCTCAGTTTTCAGCAAGAAGATATGTTGTTCTCAGGACAACTGGCTTCCTGGGCTGGTAGACAGCAACGGGGAGTCAAATAGCCCCCCTGTTATCCAGCAGGAAGAAGTTAGTGACCTGCTGAGCCACTTGGATCCTCACAAGTCTATGGGACCAGATGGGATCCATCCTAGGGTGATGAGGGAACTGGCGGAAGAGCTCTCTGGGGAGGTCCCAGATGACTGGAAGTTGGCAAATGTCACACTGATCTGCAAGAAGGGCTGGAAGGAAGACCCGGGAAACTAGAGGCCTGCCAGACTGACCTCGGTGCCTGGCAAGGTTATGGAGCAGATCATCCTAAGTGCAATCACACAACACCTACAGGATGGACAGGGGATCAGATCCAGCCAACATGGGTTTAGGAAGGGCAGGTCCTGCCTGACCAACCTGATCTCCTTTTTTGATCAGGTGACCCTCCTGGTGGATGAGGGGAAGGCTGTGCATGTAGTTTCCCTGGGCTTCAGCAAAGCCTTTGACACCGTCTCCCAAAGCATACTCCTGGAAAAGCTGGCAGCCCATGGCTTGGACAGGGTCCCTCTGTGCTGGGTTAGGAACTGGCTGGAGGGCCGGGCCCAGAGAGTGGTGATGAACGGGGCTGCATCCAGTTGGTGGCCGGTCACTAGTGGTGTCCCACAGGGATCAGTGTTGGGACCAGTCCTGTTTAATATCTTTATTGATGGTCTGGATGAGGGGATTGAGTCCACCATTAGCAAATTTGCAGATGACACCAAGTGGAGGGGGAGTGTCAGTATGCTGGAGGGTAGGAGGGCTCTGCAGAGGGACTTGGACAGGCTGGATAAATGGGCTTAATCCAATGGTATGATGTTTAACAAGACCAAGTGCCAGGTCCTGCACTTTGGCCACAACAACCGCATGAAGTGCTACAGGCTGGGGACAGAGTGGCTGGAGAGCAACCAGGTGGAGAGGGACCTGGGGGTTCTGATCAACAGGAAGCTGAACATGAGCCAGCAATGTGCCCAGGCAGCCGAGAAGGCCAATGGCATCCTGGCCTGGATCAGGAACAGTGTGGCCAGCAGGACCAGGGCAGTGATTCTGCCCCTGTACTCAGCACTAGCTAAGCCACACCTTGAGTACTGTGTCCAGTTCTGGGCCCCTCAGTTCAGGAAGGATATTGAGGTGCTGGAGTGTGTCCAAAGAAGGGCAACAAGACTGGTGAAGAGACTGGAGCACAGGCCCTATGAGGAGTGGCTGAGAGACATGGGGTTGTTTAGCCTGGAGAAGAGCAGGCTCAGGGGAGACCTCATCACTCTCTACAACTCCCTGAAAGGAGGTTGTAGCCAGGTGGGAGTCAGTCTCTTCTCCCAGGCAATCAGCAGTAGGACAAGAAGGCCTGGTCTTGAGCTGTGCCAGGGGAAGTTTAGGTTAGACATTAGAAAGAAATTCTTTACAGAGAGAGTGATCAGACATTGGAATGGGCTGCCCAGGGAGGTGGTGGAGTCATCATTCCTGGAGGTATTTAAGAAGAGACTGGATGTGGCACTTAGTGCCATGGGCTAGTTCACAGGCTGGTGTTGGGTCATGGGTTGGACTCGATATCAGAGATCGTTTCCAAACTGTTTGATTCTGTGACTCTGTCATTCTTAAGAAGGTGGAATTACCTAATTAACAGCCTTTATGCCACCATTGCTGAGTAAAGAAGTCTAAGCACTGGTGACAGACAATGTAAAGGAGAATATACAAACTGCTTTAACAGAAGTTGTCTATTCCTAATTGGTGTAACCATATTTAGCACTGGTTGAGATGGGCAGTGAGGCAGAAATAGCCTACATAACAAATTCCTCTCAGCTTTATTTGCTTTTGCTGTTTGTCATCATGAGACAAACAGCTATCATTATTTGAGTAACAAATCAAGCTTTTACACATTCAACCTCAGTGATTTGTGTCCTTTTCCTGTTTTGTCAACAAGGCAACATCCATGTGAGGGTAGTGTATTCCAGGAAGCCTGTACCAGTGTCTACCAGAAAGCTGACTGAGGTTTTCCATGTTTTCCATACAGGAAAAAAAGCATTCATGGAAGAAGAAGGTGAGTTCAGCAGAAAGAGCATCTCCCCTTGGACCCATGCTTGTCAGCATACAAGTTTTAGCAGAAGCTGAGATTGTAGTGACCCTGGGGAGACATAAATAATCTCTAAGTTTTGAAGTATATTAATTACTATCTCTGTCATAATGCCAGATTTATCCTATAATCCACCTCATAAATCAAAAATCACATTTTTCTGTTATTCTAGACACACAGATTCCTTGCCTACCTGTAGCTGGTAAATTGCCTCTCTCAGAGTAGTAGCTGTCTCATCAATCTCTGGCTGTGATTCTCTCATAAAGTAAATTAAATTCTTGGTTTTTGAGGAAGATAAATTGAATTAACTAATTTTAAATATTTTAAAATATTTTTTAATATTCAAAATTATTTCCTGATATTTAGCATTTCTGGTTTTTAGTATATCACAGGCACTAAACTATTCTGTAATTCTATGTAAGGATCTCTGAAATAAAACTTGTGTTAATATTCTGGAGTTATAGTTCTTTACAGAAACAAAGAAACAAAATATTATATTGTATATTCTATAATGTTATTTCTTATCAACCAAGGCAACATTTATTAATAACTGAAGTGTGTATGATCAGTTTGACTGTTAAAAATCTCTGTTGCGTGAGTGTAACTACTAAAAAGTTACAGAATTTATTTTAAAAATCATCAAGCTTATATTTTTATTGTCTATCAAATAGTAAAAAGACAATTTTTCTAGCAAAGAAGAGTAAGTTATTGCAGCATTGTTGCCTGTTATTGCCAGTGTAAGTTACTGCAAAATAATCAAAAAGTGTGGTTTGCTTCTGCCCATTTTATCCCACAACCTATGTCAATATTCAGAGACCTTGTGTTTATATAAGGATGCAGTTTCAGAGCTCTCAGTTGGAGAACGGATGCCTAAACCACAGTGTTGGGGAGGAGAGAAAAACCAGCTGTCTAAGCATGTTTACTTCAAGTGACAAGGAAGTTCTAACTTGTCCTAAGTGGTGACTCACTTGGCTGGGACTATAAAAGTAAAGGTAACTGCTCTCTGAAACATCAGGGCTACAGATTTCAGAAATCCAACATGATGCAATCAAGACTTTCAGCTGTTTTCTTTTTCTTGTTGGGTTTGTCCTTTTGCCTGACAATCCCTATTCCCCTCGAAGACAGCCGTGAATTCACAGAGAAAGACCTTCAGTTTGTAGAGGTACAGTATAAAATAATTAATTCACATGTCTAGTAAATAGTAAGTTGTGTAGTTACAATAGTAAGTTGTGTAGTTACAATTGTTTGGAAACTAGTCTTATTACTTCTTCTCCCCTTTTTAGCGCTATCTCAGGACTCACTATGACCTCCGTCTGAATCCTGCTGGCATAATAAGAAAGAGTGGTAACACAGTGGCATCTAAACTTCGGGAAATGCAAGCTTTTTTTGGCTTGGAGGTGACAGGCAAACTAGATGAAGAAACATATGAGCTGATGCAGAAACCAAGATGCGGTGTCCCAGATGTGGGGGAATATAACTTTTTCCCTAGAAAACTCAAATGGTCAAAAATGAATTTGACATACAGGTAAATTCACGGTATTTTGAGTGTTGTTATTACCTTCTTTCCAGGTACCTTGTCCAATAGGTTGATAGTATATGAGGTTGATGTGAGAAGGACACATCTGAGTTTGACAAAATTAATGTTGTAGTTTAAAACCCTTAAAACCTCACTTTTGGAAAGGTGCCCTCAGCTCACACTGCAGCCCAAGGAAGTACAGATTAATTTTTTCCATTGTACTTTTTTGTGGAGGAAAGCTGGTGTGGTGTAAGTTAGTAAATCCTCATCCAACCAAATGAAAGAAGAGTAGGGACTAAGATCATGCATTTCTCTAGGTCACTCCTGTGACCTATTTGGACCTGGTTTAGTGTCTGCCTCACATAGGTCTTGTCCTGGACAAAGCAATGTAGATGTAAAGCAGTCTCTGCAATGTGTCTGTGAGAGCAGGCTCTTGTTTCACATTCTAGATGGAGATATCTATGTTTGGTCAGACAAATCACCATACCATGACCCCCGAAAGTTGACCTTAGGAAGGGAAGGTGATGAAAGTTCACATGGTAGCTCCTTGTCCTTTAATTCTGCAAGGTTGTCAGCCCAGGGTTTTGACAAGCTGCAGCCTGAGTTTATTTAGCAGTTCCAAATATGAAATCACTGAACTCTATTAGTTTGGTATCGAGCGATAAATATTAATTTAATATGGATGATTCTAGCCTATAAAAATCTCTTTGGATTATATTTTGCTCCTCCAGGAAGTAAGGGTCATGAGATATTTTATATGACATATAAAAAAAGTTTGAAATTACTGACATGATTTGACTTAATATCAAATATATCTGTCATTTTCTGTATCTTCTGGTGTATATAAAAAAAAAATTAAAGACAGATGTTGGATCATTTTAAATGTCTCTGAATTATGTTAATGAAAATAGAAATGGTTTGTTTTGGGGTTTTTTTAATACCATATGCAGCTGCCGAGCTCTTTGTTATGTGATAAGAACATAAAAAAAGCAAAAACTTTTAATGAGGTGTACAGTCAGATAAAAGTGCATTGCACCTTTCTTCAATTCATACAGTTTAACTGAAGATATTAATCTGTTTGACAGAATTATGAATTACACTTCAGATCTGAGACGTGTTGAAGTAGACAGAGCTTTTAAAAAAGCATTTAAAGTTTGGTCGGATGTGACACCACTGAACTTCACCAGAATACGAAGCGGTATAGCTGATATCATGATCTCCTTTGGCACTAAAGGTAACACAGAACCAATTGTTTTTACTTTATAGTAGTATTCCTCCAAATAAGATGGGGTAATTAATTCAATTGTTTTGAATTTTGTTTTGTAGAACATGGTGACTTTTACCCTTTCGACGGACCCTCTGGATTACTGGCTCATGCTTTTCCCCCGGGTCCAGACTATGGAGGAGATGCCCATTTTGATGATGATGAAACTTGGTCAGATGATTCTAAAGGTAACAGAAGTTCCTGAGATTATTTGAAATGGTGATAGATGGAGAATTTTTCCCAGTTTGATATCTGTGAACAGTTTGTTCTGCCTGTCACGTTCATTGTTTCTTTGTCATCTTCACTGTTCACACACAGAAAGCTGGGTTTAACCTCCAGTCATAAATACAAATTTTACATGTGCCTAGCATAAATTCTAGAATATAAAGCTCGTAAGTGAAGTGATTAAAAAAATGCCACAAACAAGGGATTTTGTCATTTTGGCATTTCACTGAGGTCAAGGTCAGCTAGTTCTGATCACAGACTGATGGGAAGTGCCTTACTGACACCTATAGAAAACACATAACTCAGCTGCAAATTATCTGTTTGCATTTACCTTGAAAATTCATTACCTTGCCTATGCAGGACAGAACTTTATAGAACAAACAGAAAACAAACAAACAAACAAACCCAACTATTTTTTTTCAGCACTGGATTAGCTCACCCTGCTGCCATTAAAGCTAATTTCTGCAACACCGAAAATAATATGGATTTTTCTACTGCAGATGAATTCCCAATCAAAAAATGTTCTTGATTTGAGTAGGACCAAGATTTCACCCCAGAGCTTTCCTGTGTTGTTAAGAAATTTCAAGACATCTAAATCTGCCTAGATAGCAATGTTGCCAAATAAGATTTAGGCTAAACACCAGCTATGAGATATTAAATCGATTAGGCCCTTATTAATGCAGAACCCATGGTAGCTTGAAAAAGGCAAGCAATTATCTCTAGTGGAAGGTGTCTCTGCCCATGGCAGGGGATTTGGAAGTAGGTGATCTTTAAGGTCCCAAACCATTCTATGATTTTATGGATTACGCATAATTTTTCCATTTATTCAGTTGTCTCATTCATTGTCCTATATGTTAAAGCACGGTGTTAAGGGTAGTTGGTTACTCCAAGTCCCCTTTGGTGATGCAAGGAGATATACATTTACTTTTGCTGTGGTTTTTTTATAGGCTATAATTTGTTTCTTGTTGCCGCCCATGAATTTGGTCATTCACTGGGACTTGAACACTCTAGAGACCCTGGAGCTTTGATGTTTCCAATTTACACATACACTGGAAAAACTGGTTTTGTTCTTCCTGATGATGATGTGCAAGGGATCCAAGAACTCTATGGTAAGTCTATATAATATATATCTCCTGTATCATTATAACCTGTTACACATGCACTGCACAGCTACTATAGAGCTGCAGATGCTCAATAACACCAGTCATCACTGCTTAAGACCAGTTAATTGGAACAGAAGAGGTTTAGATTTAATAGTTCAGAAAGAAAAAAAGGAAGTAATACTGCAAAGGACCATTGGTCACTGTGCTGTCTCCTCTGGTGGTAGGGGGTGGAGGGCAGAGTCTTTATACTTTTTGACCTGCCTCAAAAGAGAAGGTAAAATAGAGTCTAAAGCAAGAAACAGAACTATCTATGTTTCATCATGGAAAGAAAAAAAATTTGGGGGGACCTTTAAAACTTGAGATAAAGCAAGAAAGTCCATTTAACGTCTTGGCAGCACAGTTGAACTGCAAAGTCTGCGAAAGTATTTGGCTACAGAAGAGAGAAAATAGACTTTCCCCAGTATAAATGTTTTGCATATTATGTTTGTATTTATCATGCTCTTTGGGAACTCTTCCATGTCCTATTCAATATTGTGAACAACAGAAGGAAAATAACATTGTCAAGCTTAGATCATATGGTATGGTTCCAGGTGCTGGAGACAAAGATCCCAACCCAAAACATCCCAAAACACCAGAGAAATGTGATGTAGAATTATCACTTGATGCAATAACAGAACTTCGTGGAGAGATGCTGGTCTTCAAGGACAGGTAAAGAGGCTTCCATGTTACAGATGGTGGGTACTGGATAAAATTTTCAGGAAGCAAAAACACCATTTCAGTTTTTTACTAAAGATTTGAATGAACATAAGTTTAAAAGATCACAAATCAATATAGATGTCTCTAAGAAACTACATCATATATCTTTTTAGGCAGGAATTATAATACAACTGCAGACTTCACAGCCCAGTAATTTCAAGTGAAGATAATATGGCTGAAGACTGACACTTTTTGTACACATTTTTCATTTCACGGGACTTTCTTCAACATGGACAAATCTACTAATATGTATTTGGGTACTATCTTCAGAAACTTTACATGGGACAGCTGTGTTTCTCTTATTCTAAATTTGTTATTGTTTGAGATGATCACTGTGGGAGTGACAGAAATTATCTGCAACTAGATGACTATGAGGAAAGGAAAGGTCTACAAGGAGCTCTATGTATTAAATATTCTATGTTATGAAAAAAAATTAATTTATCAGTAACTAATTTTTACTATAGCACATCAAAAATACTGCTATTTTATGGAATGACAGGAAACATAAAATATGCTTTCTTTTTCTGACTTAGGTTTTTCTGGAGACTGCACCCTCAGATGGTCGAGGCAGAACTGGTGTTACTTAAGTCGTTTTGGCCAGAGCTTCCAAATAAAATAGATGCAGCTTATGAAAATCCCATCAAAGATCTTGTGTTTATGTTTAAGGGTGAGCTTTCAATTTTGTTGTCGGTAGAAAAATATAGATATTTAATTAAGCTCAGTAGGTGGTGTAAAGGTACGAACAAAACATCTTACTTCCTTACTCAAAAAACAAACTGCTGATTTCACCTCATGCACATCTATACAGTTTTCAGTGAATTAGGAGATGTACAATTAAATCCAAATGCATAGGATCATAGCATAAATAGTCTAATACCTTCAAAGTATGTGACCTAAAAATTTATTTTTGTATAAAAATAGGGGTCATAGCATCCTCATTTCATTCTGCTCTCAAAGCTGTATTTACAAAAGACTCACCTATACTTTGTTCTTATTTTCAGGAAAGAAAGTCTGGGCTTTGAATGGCTATGATATAGTTGAAGACTTTCCTAAAAAGATATATGAAATGGGATTCCCAAGAGAAATGAAAAGAATAGATGCAGCTGTCCATATTAAAGACACTGGCAAGACTCTCTTTTTTACTGGAAATAAGTACTGGAGGTAAGCTGGAGACAGATCAGTGTCCCTAGTCGTATCAAAAGATCAGCTGGCTGGTTCAAATCAGGAACTTGGCTCTGTGGTTTTCATTGTTGCTATAGCTGTGTACAATCTTGTAAAGGTGTATGCAAGACTTTTATAAACATATGGGCACAGACTTTAAAAGTTGAATGAGTGAAAGAAAGAAAGGGAGAATAAAGTGCTCTGATCCAGGAGAATTTGTGGTCATGTCTGCAAGACAAAATTCCCATCTTGCTTCCTTGAGTTGCTTGTGTGACATGAAATGGTATCAGTACTTTGCGAGTAAGAAATCTGTCTCACCACAGGGTATCTGGTTTTTTCTGTCTATGAGTGCAGCTCACAGTCAGGTCTCATGCATAATTAAGACACTATCATCACTTCACAGTGCCAGCAGCCTCTGGATAGGCTTGTAGTGCCAGTACATCCAGGTACAATAATCTCCATGGAATACATACTTCATAGATCAGTTCTGAAAATGTAACTCTACAAACTCTAGTGTTTATTCCACTTCTGGTGGAGGTGTATCCTGTTTATTGTCCTGAGTTTCATTATTGCACTGGACAGAAAGCATCTAAAGGCTGCTGGCTGCTTCAGGTGTGAGTAACTTCAAAGCATATAAAGGGTACAGATCAAACTCCCAGGCTGCTTAAATCCTCTGATTTTTTTTTCTTTTATACTTAATATAGTTATGATGAAGAGGCAGAAGTTATGGAAGCAGGCTACCCCAGGCTGATAGAGGAAGAATTCGCAGGAATTGGTGATAAAGTGGATGCGGTCTACGAAAGAAATGGTACATAATCTGATAAAGAAACTTGATTACAATCAGTTGGCCTTGAAAATTG
This sequence comes from Manacus vitellinus, assembly GCF_001715985.3. Taxonomy (NCBI): domain Eukaryota; kingdom Metazoa; phylum Chordata; class Aves; order Passeriformes; family Pipridae; genus Manacus; species Manacus vitellinus. Next base: position 10,204,077 of record NW_021940208.1, on the reverse strand, counting down.
AGATTAATGTCCTACGGAAAACTCTGTCATTTGTAATTTTGATTTTTTCACATCAACACTTCTTTTCTTGGCTGAATCAGTTTTCTAATCTAAATCATGCTCTGGGCCAAAAAAAGGCCTGCCTCCTTGCTCCACATAAACTAAAGTGATATGCTTAATACAGAAGTATTATTATGCGTCTATTCCTTCAAATGGAGCCCATTCCCATCCAACTTTTCAAGGAGTGTTTCCAAGTCAGACTTAACCATTAACATGCAAACACTGTATTTTCTTGAGCAAGTTCTGTATAGGTAATTAAATGCAGAATTTGACACAAGATGAAAGAATATCAGTTATTTTAAAACTCTGATCCAGGTCTGGCAAATGGAACGAGGATCTTTATAAAATTTAGCTCAGCATTCTAAATACTAAAATGTTGCATTTAAAAGACTTATTAAAAATGAAGATAAATAAGATAATTTCTATTTTAACAATAATTTTAACATGATAACACTGTTTTCTCTGTGTTAATTGATTTTAACATTCCTTTTCCTTAGGTTATCTCTACTTCTTCAATGGACAACTGCAGTTTGAATACAGCATCTGGAGCAAAAGAATTGTCCGTGTCCTGCACACTAACTCCCTATTTTGGTGCTAATTACAGTTGAGTGCCATGTCATAGGCTGCAGAGCAGCTTGTAGTACATGGAAATAATAATAATGTGGGCATATAGGTTTACTAGAGGACAGCAAGGTTCCGTGAACAAGCACTGGGCTACCTACCACCAAATGTATACTGTATATATGGAACTATACAGCTGCATGCCAGTCTGGAACTGAATTAACTTAATAGGAAAGGAGAAAATAAATCACTGGCATTTCAAGGGGCATTGCACCACTTAAAGTTTGTCTAGTATTGAAGTGAGATGCTGGATACATCACACATGATCATGAACACTACTAATTCCTGGTAATCTGAGCATGTCTAGCATCTTTCAAGGATCTCCTAGCATGTCCCAAGAAATACACCTGATAAACCCAGGAGCATTATATTTTTAAAGTAATCCTTCATCTCTTTTTGAAATGCCTTTTAATGTACTAGGAATTCAGGTGTGTAATGAATGAGTGAGGACTGCATGGTGACTCCCTGAGAAGGTAACACCAGGCCACACAAATGAAGTTAGGGAATTCAAAGGTATTTGAAAGTATCCCCATTTGACTAGAAATGTCTCATTGGAAGCAGATGCATGTCATCGTTAGAACAAGGAGAAGGTACAGAAGCAGTGAGGTGCCATTCCAAAGGAGACAGAAAACAGGAAAAAGGAAAACTACTCCCTGCAGAAATCATCAGCCTGGATGATACTGGGGAAACCAGAAAGAAGCAGCAACAAGAGAGAGAATCATGCAGGTTGAAGACTTGCATGATACTACATCTGGTATCACAGCCCATGTTTTCAGCTTATGTAAACTGAAGTGACGTCTATAGAGGTTATGCCTAGCTGTGCCAGAAGAGAACCTGAACATCCAAATCAAAAGATGGAAAAGAATATATTTTTTCATGTTTGTTACTCTTTTAATATCTATATCAATTGCTTCGGTACATTGTAAGTTTTTGGTCTGGTTTGGTTTTTTAATCAATGGAAATTATATGGGACTGTGAATATTTTTTCAAATTTAGAAAATAATATTAAATAAACTGAAGAAATAAGCTGACATTGTGAAATTACTTTTATTAAAATTCCATATTCTGCCTGTCATAAAAGATAGAGCTATTGGACAAAAGAAATCAGGAACATTAACCTGTGCATTCTATTCATTAACATTTTCACCTCTATTTAAAAATGTGATTTACTTTTTTTTTCCTCCAAGGCAATTAATTCTATAGAAAAGAGGAGGAGAGAAAAACAGAAAGAGAAGAAAAAGGAAAGACTCCTCAAATTTGCAAAATAAGAATAAAATTGGAATTAGTCCTTATCATTATGGAGAGAACAAGAAATTATTAAGAAATACTGGGAAAATCAGTTCCCTGTTAATTTGAATGTTAAATGTTCATAATTAATTGAAACTACATTGTCCTATTCTGCCTTCTCAAAACCAATCCCTAACTTAATCAATCAGCCAGGCCTGCCAAGTAAAGCCCATCAACAATTAATACCTTTAAACAGACTCAAATTACCAGGCTTATCCACTTGATGAGGTTAATTCTGTAATTTACATAACATAGATGGTTAGTTGATATAACCTAACAGATTGAGAGGTCTCTTCTGAACATAAAACTGAGAACTAATGAATTCCAGACCTTAATATGTGTAAAAGAAATGCACAGGAATGGAGTTGGAAAAAAGCTTTACAAATGAAAAAACTTAAAGTGGACTAAAATCAAAGTTCTGTTCTATGATAAAATACTGAAAAAACTGCTAAAGGGAAAGTCACTGCATAACAAAAAAAATTGGTTCAATTATATATAAAAATCATTTTTGACAGACACAGTATGCCTGAAAAAATAATGTTAGGTATTGGGCTGCAGTTTAACTTAATTACTCAGAAATGAAATAAGGGTCTGGACACGTAAACTTAGTCCTTGTTATTCTCGGTATAAAGAGTTGCTGGAAAATTGTGTCAAAATAATAATGAGCCTTCCACAAGGGCTAGTTGTTGAGTCTGAGTCCTCTGAATTTCGAAGGACATGAGCCACAGTGGATAAGGGAATGCAAAGGTGGACAGGGAAGTAAGGAGATGTCAAGGAATGTCTCTCATATCTATGTAAATTACTGTTAATGTTAAACACTTGGCAGGAGACAAAGGTACTGCATAGAAAGCTGGAACTTCAAAAGTCATCAGCATGATCATATCCAGCTGCTACCCAGCCCAAACAGAAAGATTCCTGTTTGCTGCTCGGCTGACTGGAAGAAGTCTTCGGCACAAGTCCAACCACAGCTCCAGTTTCTGCATCTTCACCCCCAGCAAGAGATGGGAGCTGTTCTGCGGTTAGCTCTACCTCAGCTAAGAAAAGTACCAGGCTGTCACTTCCTGGCATTTTGCTAAGAAAAAATGGAAAATACTGCTTGTGCTGTGGAAGTGGAAGGTTGAGATCAGAGCCAGAGGGGTTCTGCTGCTGCTGTCAGTCAAAAAGGAACACTCTCCACAGTACCTGATGCTCTGGGACCCACTGCCCTCACATGAGAATAACATTGAATGGATGCCTGGTGGGATGTCTCCCAAGACCATCAAGAATTGAAAAGAAGTGTCTTTTTCCCAAGGGAGGGACTGAACTGACAGTTTTCCTGAGATGTTGTGAGGAAAGGATCATGAGAGGCTGAGACAGATGTCTCACAGGATGTAATATAAGCAGAACTAATAACTTCACACCAGGTTCCTAGTTTTTATGTGGAACTACACAAATTCACCTAATAGTACATGAACTGTTATTGATTAATGTGTCATTCGAAGGGGGGAAAAGGATAAGGCAGGAAAAGGAATCTGTCAGATACTCCTCAGGGCTAGTTTCTCTGCTGGTTACATGATCCTGAACAAGTTGAACTTAGAGGATGCAAACATATATTCCAGGAGAGAAAAAAAAAAGTAAGCAAACATCTTTTAAACTTTCCAAAGTTTACAAGTTTCTATGAACTACTTGAGATTTACTAGTAGCTGAGAAACCGGAGAAGGAATTCAGTCTTATGAAAACGCTTTTCTTTTTTTTCTTAGTACAGTTACCAGAAACCTGTTCTAAAGACACTAGATGGCAGTGACAGCTTTACTTCTTAGAGATTCTGCACAAAACTAAAAATGACATGGTGAGTGAAGAAGCTACAGCTAACTACAGTGAATTCTTACATTTAGTGAAGATATAAAACCCTCCAATACTAATAAGTAGAATTTAATGACTTATTCTATCGAAATGTGGATCTCTGATTAACAGGTTAGGATATTACAATGTTCAGGAAACTTCCAGATATATTCACTGTCAGGACTACTAATTTTTTAGTCTTTTCTCAAATTCAGTGCAATACATTTAAAACAGGATACTCCTGTTTGTAGCATTTGAGTTCCCCGACAAATGAGATTCATGTGCAGCTGTAAATTCATTTTTTCACGCGCGGTACTTCCCACAGTCCTGAGCGAGCCCTTATAATGGGCATGCTCCGTAGAGTCATTTTCCAGAGGCGTGGCACAAACACTACACTTCCCATGCTTCCATGGATATGTTCCTGTATAATGTTAACCCTTTCCCCACACTTGTTCTAACAATAACGCAATTCCTAGGAATAGTGCAATGCCCTAGGTATAATGCAAAACCTCATTCACTGGAAAATTACTCATATCCATACATAGACATGTTCCAGCTTCTTGGGAACATAGTGTTTCAAGATACTTACTGAGTCTGGGGAGGAGAACTTACTGTTTCAGTATTTTGCTCAGATTGAATTAAACAAGGGTCTAGACCTCAGTCTTCAGTCTAGGAAAAAGAATTGCACATTCACTTATGTCGTGATAAGTGTCTGTTCATCTGTCCTGCTGGAGATATTTTCCCTTTACACATATACAATTAAACAGTAATCTTTGGAAAGGCTGACAGCCTACTAACCAGAATGCTCATTTGGGATGTAGGATCAAGACCTTCTGTTAATTATATTTGGAGAGTTTTTTGCACAAAGTGAAGTGTCTGCACATACTGTGAGTCCACACCAGTTTTTGCTTTTGATGTTTATGCTGTTTCTCATGAAAACCAATGTTTCCAGGGAAAACCTCACTAGTTCTCCCTAAGATGATGCATAGAGTACAAAGCCCACAGAGACTCTGTCTGGCCTGGGATCTTCCTCTTTTCTACCTAACACAGTCTTCATATGATTGGTACATCTGTTTGAGTCACAGCCTTTTGATAACACACTGCAATTTGAATTTCCAGTCAGTGCTGTTCAGGAGTATTTCTGGCATTCACTTCACCTATCCCGTCAACTTTGTACACCACATGTCCCATGCGCTGTGCTACAGAGGGTGCGCTCTTAGTCACAGAAAATGAATGAAAGAACATTTTCCTCCAAGAAAACTCTTACCAGGCAACAGAGAACCAGATTTCAGTTTCTTATGTACATGTCACGTAACAAATTTCATACTGCCATAATATTACCAGATGATGCATTTCTATGTATATCTGACTTAACCATCCAAATTTTGTCTTGACTTTTTGCACAGACTACACCAGGGTCCTACCACCAGGCAGGAGGAGGCTTATGGAGCAGTGTACTCAGAACGGTCATATCCATACTGTGTAGTCTCTGTTGGATCTCACATGATCCTGTTCTGCCCTTCTTAGAAGAGGCAGGTAGGTCATTTCCAGGGTAAAGTGTTGCTTTCTCATCCCAAATGACATTATTACAACACTCCCCATCGCAGGGGCTACCTCCCTAGGAATAAAGTAGGAAAAATTCCTTTTTATATCGGCATGATTTTTGTTGTCTGAATATATTCTTCACAGGAACACAAAAATTATGCAGCCCTCTTCAGAGCCTGCCATCTTAAGAGGAACCTGTGGGATCCTCTTGGGAATGAGCTATGTCTGAAGGGTCTGGAGTTCAAAGTATCCTTCCCACTATCTTATAAATCTTACCCCTGGCCCAAATGATGCGATCTTTTGCTATAGCGCATGGGTGATATAACAGCGAGTAAACCATGCAGAGCTGCATGATTGGGTTAAAACATCCATGATGCAGAGAAGACAGGGTGAGACAAATACCAGAAAAACTTGGTCATGGAAAGCTACAAGGACCTATGGGATAAGATGTCATGTTTGAAGTCTCCCAAGGCAAACTGTGGTACAGGTGTCCCAGGACCACTAGAAGGTGCCTGCAGAGCCATGGAGGGCAGCTTCAACAAGGGACAGCCTGACGAAGTGACTCACCAGGGCAGTGAGGATGTGACCAGGCGACTTGATGCACAAGTGAATATCGGATGTGTGCTCACTCTCCCTGTAAGAGGCTGTACAAGCATCAACTCGAGAAGGAAAATGCTTGTTAAAAGTTCAGGCTCAAACAAACCGGGACTGCGCGTGCAGCCTTAAATAAACACTGGAAATTGTAATTTTTATGGTTCCTCTTGCTCAATTCACAGCTCTCCATTAGAATTTTCATGGCATTCCAAGGAATGACTTGCATTATATTGACATGTGTTTAAAGAGTGACATTTCTCCTTGGATCTAATTATTACCATTGCAGAATATCAGCAGTACCAAGCTGTCCAAATCAGAGGCCGTCTCAGGTGGTCCTATTTTTTTCTATCCATAATCGAAATGAGGAGTAAACAAGACCCTGTCATGTGATATTTCAAGCGCTGTTGAATTTTTCATTGTTTTTCTTTATTCTTTCTTGCATAGATACAAACTTTCTTAATATCTGTATTCTCCACTGAATCTCAAATTTAAAATAATACAGTAAACTCAACAGATATTGTGAGTTCGTTATGAAAGGCTACTTCTCTGTGATGTATTTTTAAACTATTTCCCTAGTTAACCAGTGTCATTGTTCTTATATCAAAAAACTAAATAAGAGCACCTACTTTCTGTAAGTTGCTTGGTTATGTATCTTTAGCAGACCTCTTTTTTGTTTTAACTTTAAAACTGATGTTACAATTCCTTGTCCTTTGATGTGAGCAATATTTTTTAATTCTCCTGACAGTTTTGGCAGACATTTTTTCTTGCTCTCTGTTCTGTAAGTCTATGTGACTAGAACGAGACACGATATCCAGGTCAGACTGAATCAGGTCGTTATATTTCTTGAATTATCATCAATCTCTTTCTCTACACTTTATAACCTTATTGTTTATAGACATATTTTGTTTTTACTTATTATAACAGGTTTACTTTAACCTCTGTTATCAGAGATACCATCTAATAAGGGAGGGCAAGCCATGGGAACACAAATTTAAGAAATTCCTCCAAAATTACAGACAAATAAGCAGGAGTCAATGACATCATAGATATTGCTTCAGTGATTAGTTATCTGCAATTTACCATCTTCTCAATAAACACATATCCTTTGTTTATTGAAGGTCAGAGACTTACAAGTTTAATATGTATCAACACTTACTGCCAGTATTGAATCACAAAAAACCCCAGCCATCCTGTTATAATGGAATCACTCGGGAATAAAGTAACAGATATTAGTGTTAGACAAAGACAGAGGGCTTTGTGAAACTATCAATTGTTTTCCTTTCCCTGATGTATCTTACCATGGGGTACTCCCCTGCAGATTACTATGCCAATTTTGAGATGACAACCTATGCCAGATTTGAGACAATAAGTTTAAAAACATCCAGAAGGGAAGAAATGCAGCCTGAAAATACACTTCTCAGAAGTAAAGGATTTGTGAAAACAACCTACTCTATGACAGGGTAGAGGTTTAATGAATGTATGGAATGCAGACTTTGGGGGACAGGATAGGAACAAACTATGGCAACAGGAAAGGGGAAAGGTTACTGTTACCAGAAAACTCACCAATGCTATTATCCTTACAAGGGAGGATATGTAAAAACAAAACTCTCAGGAGCAAGAAACATCAAGTCAACTTTTACAAATATGTGAGACCCACATTTTTGGTCCAATGCTGAAATGCAGGGGTAGATTAATCATCACAGATTAGGCTACAAGATCACAGAGCTGTAATTCCACCACCACTGCCCGACACACCTTATAACAACCGCAGCTGTGTAGGTGGCACAGATGTGTTTAGGCTCAGAGAGGGTAGACTAAATTTTGATGAGATGAAATAATCAAAACAATTCGCAGTATTATTTCTAGCATTGCCATTTGTTGCTGAAAATAGTTCACATGTAAAATGTCTATTTTTAAAAATGTCTCAGTGACATAATTAGCCTCACTTCCTCTGTGTGTGATGACTAAACAACAACATACTCTGTGTCTGCATAGTCAACACAGATACTACAAGCCTATATGATAGGATAATTACTGTATCATTCGTGACTTGCTTTGAGAATGACTAGAAGGGATTCTGGCTTCTTCTGAAATGCTGGAGAAGAAGCAGAGACAGTTTTTAGGGGCCACTGAACGTGAGGTAAAACTTCTGTTTTGGCACAGGCATACTGTTTCTTGTGGACCAGGTAAAAACAGTCTTCGTAACTTCAGTTGTGATGAGTCAATTTCTTCTCCAAAGAGTTTATGCTCCACGTAGATGCAACGCACGTTGAGCTGGCAGGTAGAACTGCAGTAGCCCATGAACAGAGCTCCAGCCTGCAGGAGTCAGAGCCCGTTGGTAGTGTATTCCTTTTCCCCATGTTTGAATGGCATACCGTTGGCTGGAGAAGGCACTAGGCAGAACAGCAAAGACAGAGAGAAGGCCCACCATGAAGAGGGCCTGGCAGGGAGTAGGGAAGGGAAGGAGGCAAGTGATGGCCAGAGGATGTGAGGACAGGTAACTGTCTCAGACTGCCTGGACTGCAGGGCAGTTCAATGCTATAATGCATCCCACTTACACAAGAAATGTAGAGCAGGTCTTTTGCTGCTTAGTTTCCTTTCTGTGGTAGATATAGTTTGTGCTTGATTTGATTCCCAGAGGAATCTGAAACATATCCAGGTACCTGAGAACTGGGAATTACTCCCAGATGGCTTTTCTTAGATGTAGGGAAGATGCTTAAGGGCCCTGGCTTTCTTATAGATAACACTGAATGGCATGACATTTTATCTTCAGGTTTTCATACAAAGAGTGCTTGGTTAATAAGTTTTTATTTTTAAAGTATCGTCTATACTGGACCCTCTGCTAAGAAAGTGGTAGGCTTTTATGCAGAGCTACAGAGAGAAAAGGCTTCCAAGCCTGCCTGTTTATTCTCTCTGGATTATTTCCAGAGTCAGGCTGAACTCTTCCTGTTTGAAGTTTCAGAGGATGAAGGATGAGTTGTTTTTACATAAACAGTAAACATTTTCCATGAGCTGGTTTACCAGATCCTGCATTCTCAAGTCTCTCAAAAGGGAAGATTTACTGGGACTTTCTGTTCAGTTTTAAATAACGTACGTTCCTGAAAAACATTTCTGTGGCTACTCAACACAAGCAATGCCAAGGAAAGCTGTGTAGCCCCATGTGTGGGATTAATTAAGAAGCAGCTTTGGGTTGTTGTGTTGTCTTCATTCCTTCCCATTACAATGATAAGAAGCAAAGAGCAAACATGCCAGTTGGTGGTAGAATGATGATGCCAGAGATGTGCCTTCACAGGCAGAGTCATTGCGGTCACTTCCACAGCTTTTAACAGAAAGAATTAAAAAAATGTTACATTTCTGGAGTATCTGAGACTATGTTTAATTGTTACTTAAACAGTTAAAATACATTCAAATTCAAACAATTTTTCTGTGGAGATCTGAGAAAGATCCATACTGCTGTTCCATACTGCTCAGCAGTATTTTCAGTTATTTCTGATATTGGAGACCATAATAAGTAATTGTTGAGTTTTGTTCTTGGGAACATCCCAGATTTATTGTGTGGGTGTAGTACTTGTCTAGCATGATCAAGTTGACTAGTCTACTTCCTCACTTTGAATCATTAGATGTTTCCATTGAGCAGATTGCACGAATTTAGTTTTATTTCAGCTTTCAGCTGCCACAAACCCTTTCTCATTTGTTGTGTCAGGTATTCTTGCTTCAGATGGCATGGAGTAAATATTGAAGACCTGGAGGGCCTTTCTGCACCCAGCAAAAGAACAAACACACGAGCCTATGGTGTATCACGTAACAGGAAATAATGCTTGCTAGGACTTGCGTGAAGATTAATATAGTTTTGATTAGTGTTGAAAGAGCAGCTTTAGTCCCTAGCCTGACAATGTGTTTATATGTGATTTCTGTAGCAGTATCTGCCTTTCAATGTCATTGAAGCAAGCAGGACCCCCATTCTGATTGGATCCCCTGGGCTCTGCTGTCACATAAATGACATGAATCAGGCATCTCACTAAGCAACTCATTTCTTCCCCCTTGCCCAGCTCCAAGTGCCTTAAAATTTTTCATGTCATTCAGTTTCAAAGGCTCAAGTATTATACAGCAGAAAACACCTGCAGGTAAGGAGCTGCAATGCAAATGTCCTTCGCAGTTACAGTCTTGTCCCCAAAACACCTGGCAGTGAACAGGTTATAACACATGATGGCAGATGATGGAACATAAGGGGCACATTTCTTCTAATGAAAGATTGCAAAATAGAATTAGTCAGTGAAGGAAGGTACAGGAGAACCTACAGGGCTCTTAAGAGAAAGTACAAATCCAGAAAACAATGTGTGCTTGCATAAAGATTTTTTTCAGCAGACCAGGTGAAATGTTTCCATGGTATTACAGAAAAAAAATAAAGAAAATAAGCTTGTCAGAAAGAAGGAAAACTTTTTGTGCAATGGAACTACAGGATAAATTGTAAAACTCCTTTTTCATACTTAGCTGTGAGAAAAAACCAGCAGAAACAGTACACTGCAGCAATTATTTCTTTTTTAATAATGAATACTTTTCTATCCATTGAATCACTTCTGAATTAGTGTAATTTCTTTTCATTCATTGAATCAAGTTTCACTTGTCAAATAACAGACATCATGCACACAAATTTCAATTTGAGCTGAAGGGAGAGTTGATGTATCTTTCAAGTAGAACTGATTGACTGTGAGAGGAAAGATAAATTCCTCTTTTGAAAAGATATAAATTATTTTGTTAAAAGAATTAGTTTGGTTTTAGAAATTATTTATTAATCTGAGGGAAAACCCCAGTGGCTTCACAATTAGTTTCCAGAACTCTGGCAGGCTTGGTGCCATGACCAGTTCCTTGGGCAGTCTATACCACTGACCTACAGCTCTCTCAGTGAAGAACCTTGTCTTAATGTCCAATCTGAATTTCCCCTGATGCAGCTTCATTCCATTTCCTCAAGTCATATTGCTGGTGATACTGGCACCAGGAGTTACGTAAATGAAACAATTTTCATTCTTATCACAGAAACAAAACCACAAAACAATGCAAAATAAAAATATTAACTTGCTGTCCAAACATATAAGGAAAGTAAAAGTCTTTGGCGATTATTGAAGGTATCAACGCTCTAAATAAAGACAACATGCTTCATTCATATTCATAAGCTAAACCTGATTTACATTACCTAAAGGACTCTCATTATTTTTCAGTCTTGTTCTCTTTCTGCGTCATCCTGGGGTATCCCTAAAGTTGTACAAATTGCTTAATCATCTCTACTGTTCAACAGAGGCTCACTTTTTCTTGCATGTCCTTTTGAGCAGATTGAGGACCAAGCCATAGCAGAGGTAAAAGGCTGGAGCCCTCATGACCTACTGAATATGGTATTAAGAAGAGGGATCTTCCTCATGTCTGAGCTGGGCACATGTTCCCGGTAAGCACATGGCAGCCTTTGGGAGGCCGAGGGGCTTCTGTGATGTTGTGTTGGGATGTTGTTGGGGTCCACTTCACAGACCCTCTCTGCATGGAGACCAGCTTCTTAACACATAGTCTACTATTTTACCAGAATAAATATTTTTGTTTATTTTTCTTTTTTTTGTTTGTTAGAAGTTGAAATAATGAGAAAATGGGATAAAAGGGGAGGGGAAGACTAAGTTCAATTGGTTTAAATTTTTTAGAGGCATATGCATAAATGAATAAGAATCTTGACTGACTGGAGAGAAGAAACTGAAGTTAGACCAAAGCTGTTTCAACTAGCCCCTGAAATATCATACATTTTAGACTATTACTTTTGGGACCCTTAGTTTAGGATTAATTTTTACTTGACTTTAGTCATCTGAAGGTCAAATTGTCTAGACATTCCGTATAGTCAATGGAGATAAATTTATGCATCTAAAGGTGACTCAGCTGTTCCTAACATAGGTAAAAATACAATAAAATTAGCTGAACACAATAAGCAGAATGAAAGAAAAAGAAGATACCAATTTTCTTATGTATATCCCAGAAGTTTTCTAATCAATATATAACTCAGTGTTCATTTTTAATATTAATTTTTTATTTAATTTTAAAAATTATAATTTAAACAAAAACAAATAAAAACAAAACAAAACAAACAAAAAACCAAACAAACAACCCCAACAACAACAAAACCCCACGGTCCTAGGACATAAGGGATGTTGTGTGAATGAGATTCACATCAGAGGTTATATAATATTTTAACAAGCACGCACAGTAAGCACCATCTGACAGGATACCTGTCAGGGTACTGAGTTCTCTGGTTTGCCACAGCAAAAGGAAAAAGATACTGTACAAAGGATTCTGAAGAGACTGTGAGCAATAAACTCAGAATACCAGCTAGGAAGGATTGGTATAATTTACCACAGTATCTTTCATAAGTGTTTTTTGTTTGTTGCTTTTTTCTTGTCTCGAGTATGAAACATTCAGCTCTCTGGACACAAAATGTATTGTCTAAGTGGAGGGGACTTGTATGGCACACGCTCCATCCTCACAAGACTGAAAAGGCAAATGGACATACTGTAAAAGTGTCTTGCATCTGGTGTAACATCTGGAAGATCTCTACAGCTTCAATAAGTGTGTTGTATCTGATGCTTTGGGAAATCTCAGTACTGACAGGTGATGAAAACACCTCTTTGGCAAAGTCTTTGAGAGTATTAGAAGGATTATGATTAAGGAATCACATCAGCCTCCTGACAGTCTTCAATTTCATATTTTGCAGTTTCAGACTTTCTCTTGTATATGAGTTCCCAGGGTCATCCTGCATCATCTTCTTGAGTACTGATGATGCCTCTGAGTTAGTTTTTTGGAACCTAGTCTAAAGTTATATTACTAAAGAAAAAAGATCCCATGACTTTGTCAGTCTCTCAAGATCTTCAGTTCTCTTAGCATACCATGTAGTGATCTCTGTAGTTAGATCCTTGTTCTCCTTGTAGTTCTACTTCTTATCATCATGTTCTCCATTTTAACTTATTTTCCTTTGGTATTGCTTCAAATGCTTTACTGAAGCCAAGAAAATGTGATCTAACACATTTACATTGCATATAAAAACATTTGCATTAGTCAAAGGAGGATATGAAGCTCATTGATCACACTATTTTGTTAAGTTCATGCCATACATATATTTTGTTAGCTTCCATGTTTAGTTATCATCACCTTCAAATGCATTTAATGCTTTGCATACTATGGTTGGATTAACAGGGTTTCTTTCACCTGGATTGCTGTTTCATCACATCCTATATGGGTGTTATATTTCTTAAATTTTATTAATTATCTGTCACCCCTTTTCAACAAATTTATTCCAGCATTTGCTTATTGACTTTTTTTTGAGTTTCATTTCATTTATTTTTCTCTGAATTATACTTCAGCATAAAAATGTGACTTTCTACTCCATACCTACCTCCTTTTACCTGCCTGGTATTTGTCTTACATTCAGTGTCAGTATTCCTACTGAAAAGTGGAATGAAAAATTTTGCTTTCAAGCCATACCTAAAATATCCTAAATTTCTATCCCACTTTACACCTTTCATCTTTGTTTCTTCTTGTTCTCTTTTCTTAATCTCTCTACAAGATTGACATTTTTCTTGCTACCTAATTTTTGTTTCAAGGCCTAATTTGGTTTGAGAGCTTTTACTTTATCCCTGTATTTCCTAACCTCTCAGTTAGAGCCTTCATTCCAATTAACCTCAGGCCTCTTGATGAAGCCAGATGTAGCATTATCCTCTGCTTCCCATATAGTCAATGAAGAAAGATAGGCAGAAAGTGATTCAAACTACTAACATCTCAGTTTCTGTCTGAAAGCATCTGGTTTTCTTCATTGACTGTAATAAGGAAACTGAATGCCTATGCTCTTAACCTAATGAAATCTATTAAGAATCTACATTTATGGAAGACTTAGATTTAGCCAGGTTTCTGATCCTTACATATAACACCTCAGCTACTTTTTTTTTTTTTAAATCAAATAATTATTGATATGCTGAAGTAATTCTTGAAGATTTTATTTTTTGGGTATCTAGTTTCTTTTAGCCTTTGGACTCAGAAAATTCAGATCTCTCATTCTAGTACCTGAATGTTTCACTCCAGCTGACTTCTGATCGATTCATTGATTTTGCCCAATGAAAGTTAAAATGCTGTTACTTAGTCAGTGCAATTACACATTTTGTAGTCAGCTCTTCCTTAATACTCTTGGTATTTAGCAAAGCAAAAGCCAAATTAGAAATACTTCATAATGGGGGCAATGATTGTTGGTAAATACCGTGTTGACTATAATACCAAGGTTCATCTGGAGCCTGCAACTGTTTTTCTTAGGAAGCTAGGGTGAGTCCTTCTGATTAAACAAAAATGTTCAGACCCATGCTAATTACCTTTAATCTTATGTTACAGTTAAAGCAAAGCAGCAGAATCTTCTTACAAAACTCTATTAAAGTATTTTAAATGTGTGTTTTAGAGTGAAATGAATGACATCCTCTGTACGCTAATCATTCAAAAGGAGAGATCCAGCATCAAGGGAATTCAATTTTCGATTTCCTTCCTGAAGATCACTTTCATAGCCTTTATTTCTCTAAAAGAATTCCAAAGAATATGTTCAGAATCTACATAGGAACAGCAATCAGATACTCAACTGCATACAATTATGATCCAGATAAATTGCTTTTCTTTTGAACTGGATTGCTTGGTTTTATTCCATCACATCATAATGCTTAAGGCAAACTGATCATCCCTTTCTGGTTTCTTATATCTGCCCAAACGTGCAGATAATTATGTTCCACTCACACTTGTTGTTCTGTCATGTTATTGCTAACTCTGTCCTTGGAATCTTGTTCTGAGATACTGTGTAATACATTTAAAAGTCTTCAGCATTGAAATGTTTGGTGTCTTTGTTTACAGTCAAAAATTAAAGATGAGTTGAGTTAAAAAAATTCAAGTTAAAATTCAAGAGTATTATGCAAAAGAGAAATAAAATAAAAAGGATTCATGAGAATGTGTAAAATACATAACAAAGTAGCAAAAAGGAAGAAAAGCAATATATTAACTTCTAAGCAATTGTTTTGAATAAGTGAATCTCCATTGTACTAATGCTTTAAAACTACGCTTGAGGACATAAAAAATGAATGATACAGAAAGATTCAGAAAGCCTCTGTGGTCAATAATGCTCTTGGAAAAATAGGGTAGACACGTGGGAGAAGACAGAAATAAGCCAAACTCTTGCTCTTTTTGATAATAGGAAAGTAAAAGAGGAAAGGTAGATCTCTGGAGAGGAATTACTGGATTACATCTCTTTCAGTTTTCTGTGTTTTTTCACATAACCTGTGCTACTACAAATAGAAGAAACAGTCCAGACCCATCAGTATTGTGCAATTGATAAATTCAGATTTACAGATAGGTAAATCAGTTGGCTATAGGATTGGTATTTCTTCTGCAGAGGTGTCCGGTAAATAGTAATGTGCCAAAACCCACCATTTAAGTATTCTAAAGTGAGATCTCAGAAAACTACATCTGAGCTTGTCAGTCCATCTCCTCTGTTCTGGGCCTAGGAGAAGAGGGCAGTGGTGTCTCTGCCAAGTGCAATGAGACCCTGTATGGGGTGGCAGCCACTCGGAAGGCAGGCTCTGTTCCTGGTATGGGGGCTAGTAGTGCACTGGGAAAAGTAGGGAAGGAACCTTTTTCTAACTTAATTTTCTTCCCATCTTTGGCAGCTGCCATGGCTTGTGGGGAAAATATTGCCTGTGTCCATCAGAAGAGACTACACCAAGGTTGCTCTGCTGGCAAGGACAGGGTGGCGAATGACTGACCGTGGGTTTTGGTGCTCAGCCTGTCCCCAGTGCCAGTCGCCACCCTGCAGGCAGAGCCTGTGGGCACACCCAGGCACCCCCACTGAAAGCACCAGCGAAACATTGTTGTAGAGCAGGGAAGGCATGAAAGCTCAGCTGTAGGAGGCCACAAGGCGCACCATACTTTCCAGGAACAGTGGGTGACTGTCTTTATTAACTTGGGTCGGTGTCCCCAGAGGCTGCTGTCATCCACCTGCTGCTCCCAGCTTGGCATGACATGTCATGTTTGCCTACATGACACACAAGGTGCTGCCTCACCTGCACTAATACCAACGGCACTATTTACTGATGTAGATGTTCCTCAGAATCAAGGCGATACACACCGAATATATTCTCTCAAGCAAATTCCTGGAACAACTGTTGGCCTCAGCTACTTCTTGGGAAGGATCAGTGCCCAGGCCTTTGTTAGAGCACATGTGATTTTCAGAATATTCCCCTGTTTCCTCATTCCCACAGACCTATGTCTCCTGGGCATTTGTTCAGTCCCCACCAGATCAGTTCTGCCAGGTGTGGAAGTGGGTACGTGACTGCTTCAGAGAAATGCAAATTCTTCCCCATAGGCTTTGCTCCAAACAGAGCCTCAAGCAGATACTGCTAATTGAATCACTGTGCTAAGTAAATTACAAACACTTGAGTCATGCACCATTTTAATATTCTTGCAAGAGAATTACCTTCAAGAAAACTGGTATGGATTACTGAGAAAAAATTACTTTCCAGCAATACAATTTAGGTTAAATGTTCCTTTCCTGAAATGCCTGCTGGGAGGGACTGAGATATATTGGTGCATTCTGCTTAATTCCCCAAATGAAGTGTGGTATCAATGACAGCACTGGAGATTTTTTTCCTAGAAAGGTCTCCAGAAAAATTATGTAGATATGGTTCTTTTATTGTCATAGGACAATGAAAATCCTATTGCACTTTCCACATTATTCTTTGTTTAATAGTTAACAAGATGCTTTTGCCTTTTTTTCATTATTATTCTTATACCAATAACACTATTACCTATAATTGATCAGATTGACTCTCCTATAAATTGCTTGTGAGCAGAACACATTCTTGTCCATGTTTACCATTCCTTGTGCTAATGATTCAGTGGTTATCATGACAACTAGTTGGTTTTGGCACTATCTATTTTACTAAAAGGAAAAATACAAAATTATTTGTACGGCTGCACCAAAATGTGAAATGTCTCTTGTGGAAGGATTTATCTCACTGTTATAAAACTCTTTTTATGGTTAGTGGACAAACAGAGGAAACTCTAAGGATTGGCTCAGGTCATCCCAAAGGAGTTATTTCTGGCAGTTTGAGGGAATTCTGTTCTCCAGATACCTCTGGAGAGTAATGGAAGCTACACTACCAACAAACTCCATCCCTGCCTTTACACAGATGAAAGTATAAATGAAGCTCATCCTTAGTATGCTGGGGTCTTAGTAGTAATGAAGGACATGACTGCACCAATGTACTCCAGTCCTCTACAAAGACCTTCCTTCATGTCCTTCCTCCTTCAGGCTCTGCTAGTTCAATGGAGGAATATATACTCCTTCTAATCTCTTTACCTGTAAATTTTCTCCTCTCCAAGGTCAACTGTGCATCCAGAAATCTTATTAATTTTTTTACAAAAGGTTTAGGGTAGAGAGGACGAGCCAAGGTATACAAGCAACTGCTACAGTTGTCCATCTCTCCTTGCTCTCCATCTGTTTTTGGGCACACAGATTGTGCTTAGGTTTTCTCATTAGTTGTCATAGAAGAAATCACAAGTCCAGCTTTGAGCGTTGGTCTCCCCTTGCTCTGATGGACATGGTTATTGCAGTTTGGAAAGTTACATGATAGTTTTTGTCAGATTGCTGCTTTCATTTTCTTTTTGTTAGAGCTGTGTTTCAGTATTTTGTGTGTATGAGTGGTTATTCATCTGTGATATAATACTTTGGTGGTAAGGATGTTCTGATCCAAGAGTGGGAAAGGCAGCCTGTTAGACAGAAGCATCAGAGATCTAACTTTATTCTTTCACCATAATTACCCATCTACATGCCTATGCTTACGTTCACTGTGTTGCTTTATATATGAGGTATGTTCATAGGTAAACAGCATGGATGGATGGATGGGTGTGTGTATCATCTGTGGTACTAGTGGAAGTTTAGCAACTATGTATCTCTGTTTCTGAGCACTTAGCTGAACATTAGCACTCCTTCATATATTGTGTTTTAAGAAAAAAAATTATTTTTTCCAGCTAAGTTTAAAATATGCTTTACAAGCAATATATACTTGATTGGATTTCATGCCTTAATTCTAAGAGTATTAAAAAAAAAAAAAAAGAAGAAGTGAAAACCAGAAATTAAAATTTGCCAAGTTCAGGAGAAAAACTGGCCTCAAATGTTTTCAGTGCTCTTGCCACTCAACAACTTCCACATTTAATGTGGTTTAAAATTTATTGTAAATAAGCTCTTTCCCTTTATTTGTCAGCTTTGGGCAGCTTTTGACTGGTTTCTAAATATGTGAAGTAACAGTGGGTGTAGAAGTTTGGAAGAGCTAAAATATAATGTGGGAAATTTTGAGTGTATTTGACTAGTATATATTTTTAAGGGAAAGGGAAAGAAACTTTGTTGTTGTAGGAAAAAAAACCAAGCAGTTGCCAAGAATATTATGTTTGAGAAATAATGAAATATTCTCTATTAATAATTTAAGGGTCTTGTACGATTATTGTTAACACAAATTCAGTGACTAATTCATATTGTCTGGAATTATTTAAGTGGGCAGCAATTTGTTTCATTTTCTACCCAATTATGATTTTTATTAAAATTGAACCATGTTTGAGCCATTTTTGCAACAGGAGAATTTTTTTCACTCTCCCGTTTGTGAAATCTCTGTGACACCAACAAAAATTCAGACCAGATTGTTGCTCACTTTACATAAAATGAGCAATCTTTCATGTCAATGACACTTTTCTTAGTGTTATCCCATCAGAGGAAACAGAAGTCCTTTCTTTGCAAGACTTGAGAATAAGCGATACAGAATACTTCTCTTCAGAAGAAATAAACCATGGAAACAATTGTTAGATGTTGTATTAGAAGCTGGTTTCAGATGTATTGCAATATGCATTGGGTTGAACTGTTCCTTACCTTTACATTTTTCCAGAACATAAAGGAAGATCAACCTGGTTCTTGCAGAATTTTGGCATGTCAAAAGAATGAGGTTTTTCAGCTGAAAAATAGAGAGAAATCAAAATTTTAAATGTTCCTTCTCTCTTTTCATTTCATGTCTTCAACTAACAATAATAATATCTGAACAACAAAGAAATTATTCCCTTTATTCATTTTACATCTCCTGTGATTAGAATGATAATACCTCTCTCTATTTTGTTGACTTTTTAATTGCTTCACAGATATTATTTGAGTTCTCAGGTAGAATGAGGAGAGACTATATGACATAGATGTTAGAGGAATGAACTAATAATCCATTTTACACATCATCTCACTTCTGAAAAAAAAAAAAATTTGGATGTTACAATGACAAATTGACCACAGTGTAGCTCCTTCAAGAATTCCAGTGTCTGAAAGGATAATTATGTGTTACCTGGGGCAATTCTAACCCTATATTTTGCAATGCAAGTCAGAAGATCAGTAACCACTTCAACAAACACAAAAATGTGAAAAAAATTGTCCAAAATATATTGAAAAAACTAGAACCTATTCCCCATGGCTTTCTGATATTTGGAATTCTAATTAATCTGAATCTGATTACTATTTTTTTAATGTTGTAGGTATCCATTTGCTAAATAGCATGGATAAAAGAAATTCTTATTAGATAGCAAAATGTTCATGCCAGAAATTTTTTTTGGGGGGGGATTGTGAAAGAGAAGCAGGTGACTTCAGAATCAAATGCAATATGAGATTATTTATTTAGTGTTTAGTTATGGGTACATCATGCAATCTCCATAGGCAAAGACAGTTGCTATTTTGGGGGCTGAGAAACTGTTAGTAAGAGACAGGTAAGGCTAACCAAAATTTCTCTGGGAAAATAAATAATTCCAAAGATATCTCTGGAAAAAAGAGAAAGACAAGTTTTGACCTGTTGACAGCAGGTAGAGTAGTGACTGGGAGGGAGATCATAATGTGCTATAACTGTGTGTGTGTGTTGATTCTGAGGATTTTGGTGTTCAGCACAGCCATGTAATTTGGTTTCCAACTCATCTTTGAAAGGCATTGTGTACGTCTTCCTTAGTTTGTCCTTCCATAGCTACTGAGAAAGTACTCGGGGCACTGGATGAAGTGTCTTCCACTCAAGAAGCTCATGTACAATCTGGAAATCATGATGGTTTATGATGAGGTGTTTGCAGTAAGGACAGAGGAGATGCACTGACAAGCACTATGTGTGTTGTAAATGCATGTTCTAGGGAAAAATCAGTCATTATGAATTACGCAGCTACCTATTGCTTCATTCCTCAAATGTCCTCTGTGACAACCCACAGAACTTCCTCCTGTTCACATACACCTGATCAGCTTCTCTTAGATCTGGGAACAGTTTAGTGGGTCTTCAGCATGTGAGGCATTAAGATAATTAAGGAACTTTGGAGAGAAAAGACTTTGATCACGACTTACGAAACTCTAGTGACGCATCATCCTGATAAGCCTACACTGTGTCTTTTTAGTTAGCTGGAGGCCACTGGATAATCATTTCCAATGAATTCTTGTGAGTCCAATTCCTTGAGAACACTGCGAGCATGAAAAAGTAATTTAATTTAACATCTGAAACCTAATCCCTGTCCAAGTTCATGACTGCCCGTGCAAACTTGGCTCTTGTGCCATCCCCAGCAGTGACAGCTGGAGAAACTGATGCCCACCAACCCCTCTCTCTGCTCTGCAGCAGAGACCATCCCTCCCTGACACACCTCACTCAGATCACTTTGATCAAACAATTAAAGATACAAAGGTTTAACTGCTCAACTTATTTTGGATGAGGTAACTTGAATTCATTTTAATACCTCAGCTAGATGTTCTGAGAGCGCAGTAATCCCTCTGCAGGCAGGCAGTGGTCAGCTGGAGGAAGACACTGTTAGAAAGTGACATATTAATTAGTAATTTAACTTTGGCCTGAGTCTGCATTCCTGAGATCATAAGTGGTTCTCTGTTAACTACAAAAATCATATGCTCAAAGTAATTTTTAATATCAATTTAATAGATTTCAAATCTAATAGTTGCAGTATTTATTAAAAATCATCCTTTTTTTTTAGACAAGAAACATTTTGGTATGGTGTTCCAAGGCAGTTTAGTGTGTTAACTGCTGTGTTTGATTATTTGAACTGATATTCAAAATAAGAGTATTCTTTGGCATTCAGGCTTAATAGAGATGTGAAAAGCTGAAAATTTACTTTTAGCTTAGCATTGCCACAAATGCAAAACGACGACACCCTCACTAGTCAGCATTGTTACAGGAGTGATTTGAAACTTAACTAGCCTTTTTTTCTCTTTTACAAGAATTTAAACTAAGTAAATGTTTCCCATCTTTTAGACATACAACCAATATTCAATTCTTTTGGCTTCTCATGTCTGGAATTGCCCTCTGGTCTGTGACACTGTGTGTCAGAACATCTCCAAAAACCTCTAATTGCCAATTTTATTACAAGGCTGATGAATTACACCCTTGTCTGCTCTGGTAGCATCTAAAGATTTCCCTCTTCATCACATTTTTCAAAGACATTCTTCTGCCAGGTGAAACCTCTGGGAGTGCAGGGCTGCTTGGAGCAAGGCTCTGAGGTGGTTATTGGCATGCCTGAGCAGGTGAGCAGCTCCACAGGAGGTACCACCGCCTTGTGATTTTTGTACCCTCTGAAAGCACAGAAGCCATTTGATTCAGAAGTATGGGCCATTTGAAAAATATGTGGTTTTGTCAGTGGTGGAGGCACCAGGAATTTTGAATCAAATCATGGTGTCTTCCACTGTTCTGTATGTTCCCTTACCACCTCCATCTCTCTTTGGCAAAGCCTGACTCAGAGGTCAGAGCCAGTGCATAAGGCATCTACAGTGAGGACAAGATAAAAAACTGTGTGGCTGTTATATCCATACTAATATTTCCCAAATGTCTACAATGTATATGATGATCACACATATGAGTTTTTAGAGGGGGGTAGAGGAGGATGGCTGGAATACTATACACTCTCTAACAAGCATTTGTCAAAATAAAGAAATAATGGATTGCACAAATGATGTTGATCTCCAGCTAAAGATGGTAAGCCACAAAGGTAAAACTTATATTTGGTACTCATAGTCTACTGGCAGCTATTTAAAGATCAGTGTAGACCACTATATAAAATGTTGATCATATCCAGATCAAAAAAGAGTCAAAGAAATATGAAGATGTCAGTGAATTCAAAGTTTATTAATATACAAGTGTCCTTCAAAAAATAGACCCCTGCCACACGAAGCTTAAGACTGCACCAAGCACTGGTCAAGTTCATTAATCGTTATTTAAAAGGCTTGTTCTAATCTCTGTGCTGGAATAAATAAGTATGTTGAATCTATCACAAGTCATATGTACCCAGAAGACTTTCTACTTAAGAAGCACACAAGAAGGAAAACAGATACTGTATGAAATTCCAACATTAAAATATACAACATGAACTAAAGACCAAGATTGGCTGTAACTGATTACCTAAATTTTCAAGTGGTAAAGAGGAAATAGTGAATGAATTGAGTCTCATAACCACAGAGCTTCCTGCCTCACCCACTGCTCAGGCCATGTTTAAATTCAGAGTATGGCTCCCATATATTGCCACTTATGAAATAAGGGTGCCATAATTGCAAACTTTTGTATTCCAGTTTAATTCTGCAAACCTCAGAATTCTTGGGCATTGGATTCTGTCCTAACTCTTGTTCACTGATGGACGATATAACACCAATGGACTGAAATCATTTTGTGACCACGCCTTTTAAGCTACCAAGTCACACATTGCTGAAAGGAAATGACATGCAACTTATGGAACTTGTTTATACACTAAATACAAGTGCGGAAGTGATTTCAGCTTTGTTATTGCTGATAATACTCAAGAGGAGGATACAGACATCAAAAAAGAATCTGAATTTCTGTTTAATTAAAATCAGCCTTTGAGCCTATATCTACATGCCATCTCTCAGTTTGCAATAGAACCTGGACAAAATGCTCAGATGAAGCAGAAAAGTAACTAACATTATTACTATTAGCAGCTCCATATTATAAAACTAGGATGAAGAGATCCCACTGATAAATTGAAATATATGGATAGACAGGCAAAATCAGGGAATTCAAGTCAATACCTATTTCAGGCTCTATTTCAATACTCTCAAAATACTGTCTTGCAGAGAGAGATTGAAAGTGTTTCATTTAGACTGAAAGTGTTTCATTTTCAGTAAATATTCTCTGGTTTCCCTGAGACTTTTAATAGCAGACCTGCTTTTTTCCATGTCACAAATTTTCTCCTTACCTATTTCCCTCAACCACTTATTTCCTATGATCTGGCTGTTATTTAGCAAAGACTATCTCATACAATGATGTAAAGGGCTTGTGTCTTTTTCTGTTCAGTTGTTGTTCCTCAGGTCCCAGAATCTCTTTGTATGAATCGTATCTCCCAATTCAATTCAAGTGAGAAAACCAGCAGCTTCTTCCATATCTGGATATGTCCAAGTCCTTTATACCATGTCCTGCTTCTTTGGCACAGGTAGGTTAAAGAAGGAGAGTTTAGAAACAGTATAGGTGAAGAGAAGGTGCGAAAGAAGACATGTACAGATCCTTCTAAAAATTTAGGAGGTGAAATCATAGTGTGTGCGTGTGTGTGCTTATTTAATTCAAGCTTCCTTTGACCTAATTTGCCATTGTTTAAACAGTTAATGACAATTGTTTACATGACTATGTTAAGTATCCTTCCACTTCTTTCCATAAGTAAAAAGTGCCAAACAGAACTGGAATGACATTTCTAAATGGAATCTTAATCATATGAAAATGAGAAATGGAAAAATTCCCAGGTAGAATTTTAACAAATCTGCTAAAGATCCTGGCACTTGGGCTAGACCCCACAGGATAATACAGTTTACCCTGTCAGAGGGAAAACAGTGGAGGAGTATCAGCCTAGATGTTGGCAGGCTTTCAGTAAAATGCTCTGTTCTACTGCAAGGGTCTTCCTGGGAAAGCACCCACTCTTGTCTCTGAGCTCACAATTAACTGCTGGTAATATGGGATGTATGAGTCTGAGTCTCTGATGAGCTAATGGAAGAAATGAGCAGTATTCCTGGACTCATTCTGGCTGCTTTGGTGCTGCATAAGCTGCCAAGGGTCACCACTGTCATCTGCATGTCTGCATGGTCTCCAACCCAGCTGGAGGACACCAGTGACTTCAGGGCAAATGGGAATATCAACATCTTGTTATCTATGGGGCCATGGTATGAAACAGGCATATGACCTGCTCAGCCTTGTCCAGAATTAAGTGTTTCTAACACTAAAGCAGAATTCATGAGCCAGTTGACCTATAGGTAAGGCAAGAGTGCCATGTGAGGTCATTTCTTCAGTTCAGCTCACTCCATTTAAATTAAAGCTGTGTCTTTGCCAATAAATCTTCACCCTGTCCCCTGGCAAAGTAATATTCAAGCACCTTAAACCTCTGACCAAAGCCACAACACAGTTCTTTTAGCATCCTTCAATGCCTACACCCAGGAATGCATACTCATATTAGTTTGAACACTACAATCCACTGTCTTTGAAGTCAGATAAGAAGGCAAGTCACTTCTTGGATTCCTATACAAAGACCACACTTGCTAATACATCTCAGAGCCATGCAGACTGCTCAGCTGTGAATTTTACTCACTCCTGCTACCAAACACACAGGGCAAGATATAGCTCTTCCTCAAGCTCCAGCCCTCACCAGCCATTCCATAACTGTCAACTTGAGCGTGCAGGCAACCGGCTCTGGAAGCAGAACTCAACAGCTATGAAGGAGCTGTAACATGCCTATTGGCAACCATGCAAAAGTCTGTGAGAAAGAATGGCTTCCTAAAAAGGACTAAAATATTTGCCGACTGGTTATGCTGCATGTCCTGCTATGACTGCTTCACCCCTAGACACAGCAAACAGCGAGTTTACAAAACATTTAGCTAAAAGCAGAGGATAAAGGCCATATGGAAGTTGCTGATGCCAGGTGTGGAGATACAAAGACAATATTTAAAATGGTCCTGCTTTGTGTTTGGATTTCTTTATGGAAATGCAGACCTCATGCTCTACAAATGCAGTTTGGGATGCTCTTCCATGACCAGCAGAGATAAACCTTGCTGCTGCTGAAAGGAGAGGTCCTAGCATCCCAGCACGCCTGGCTGCCTTCCTGCATCCCTGTTTCCATCTATGATATACCACCCTTCATTCATAGTGGTTCTTCTCTCCCTTTGGGGAGCCAGTGCAATTGCTAAATTCAGTAGAAAACTATCTTTGATGGGGTTGGGGTTATTTTTCTGGGCTGTTTCCTACAGCTTCAGCCCTCTGAATTAGTTCACTGAGGACACACTTGATACCAGAAGGGCACAGGAAAACATCAAGAGTGCTGGTCAGGATGGGAAGACCCCTTTACAGCAACAGCCAGCTGTTCTCATCCCTCTGCAGCCTTAGACATAAACACCTGTGCCATTTTACTCAGGGGTTCAGGGACCTGGGCTCTGACCTGGGTCACACATGTAGCGTGACTTTACCCCAGACAGGCTGTCCAACTTCAGTTTCCTTTGGAAGGAGGCCATGCCTTTCCCCAGGCCACCTTGCAGACTGCAGAGCTCAGCTACTGTGGTGCTAGGTTTGTTTTTATGAAGTCTCTAATATGTTTGCTCTCACTATAAAGTGGTTTCTTTTTCTTCTTTTTCTCATGTTCAAAAAGAAGTGGATTATTTTTAGCTCATGTTTCTCCTTTTAAACTTGCATGCGGCCATTAAGTCAACATGGGAGAATTCTGCTTTGAAGGATGGATGTCTCAGACAAGAGAGAACCGAGTGACAGTGGTTCTGCAATCCTGCTTAAAGTGCAATGCACCACGTTCAGAAAAGGACATAGGAACTGAAATCAGGCCTTCTGGGAAATTGGGTAACTTGGAATCTATGGCTCAAATCTTCGTCATTTTCCATCTGAGGTTGGAGATATTTATTAAAAAGTTCCGCTGAAGACCCTTGTATCCCAAAGGTGCCTGTAGCTCTCCAGGGCAATTTCTGCCATTTCTTCTTTAGCTGTGAAACCACCCTTGGCATGTAGGCCATGCAGACCAGGTTACCTGATATGTGCTGCTCTACTGAGACCTTTACATTGTGGTGTGGGGGAACAAGGGGATGAGGCCATAAATCCATGATTACATGGGCCAGGTAGCAGCACAGGTGACGGTTCTATAATAAAGCTGGGATGTCAGGTTCAAAAAAAGAGAAATGAGTAATTTGTATAATCAGCTATGTCACTGAAATTATCAGGGACAAGATGGGCTAAAGGAAGGGGTTCTTCCCTGGAGTGCTGAGGTCCTGCATGGATGCCACGCTGAGAAAACTGAAGGACAGTTTCTGGAGGTCCCATCTCATGTACTACAAGGAATTACAGATTGTTGTCCCTCACAAAGAACCAGATTCCTTTAGCACCTCTGGAAAATAAAGTGGTTTTTACCCAGTCCAGTTTAGGAATGAAAAAAAAACAAAACACACCAACATACTGTCCAATAATATGATTGCGAAATCAGGGGATTTTGGGCAAGGTAAACCGTCATGTGTTAGCTTGCTTCTAAAACCAAATTTGTTTTCTGTGTTTCTGTGGGAAATCAGAGGATGTTATAAGCTGAGTCATGCCATTATTGACTTTAGCAAGCACAGCACTGATATAAATAGTGAAACACTGGGGAGCCTTAGGCAGAAGGAGAAGAGATTGAGGTCTTCTAGCAAGGGCTAGTAGGACAGGGAGACCAAAATGAAGACAAAGATCCTTCTTTTCCTTGAGTTGCTATATGTTGTATGTTCTTCTGCTTTTCCAGCAGTTCCAGAAAAGAAAGAAGAAGATACGCAATTTGCTAAGGTAAAGACTACAGGCAGAACTTAAGAAATAATTTATTGAGAAAATGAACATACTGATGTATTAGTGATATAGAATATGTTATTATATGCATTGGAAAAGAAAGTTTTATGTTCTAAACTGTTTTTTTCTTCCCTATCAGAAATATCTGGAAAGCTTCTATGATTTTAAAGAAGAGAAAAGTTCTCTTTTTAAAGCAAAGAACCTCAATCACATGGCTGACAAAATCCGAGAGATGCAGTCATTCTTTGGGCTAGAGGTGACTGGGGAGCTGAACCGTAAGACGCTGGACATGATGAAGCAGCCTAGATGTGGAATACCTGACGTCCGTTCATACAGCACCTTCCCATACAGCCCTAAGTGGAAGAAAGAAGATGTGACATATCGGTAACATACATTAAAGCATGTTTTTCTCTACACTACTGGGAAGCTTTGTAAATGCTAGGTAGAAGCCATGTCAACAGGTTCTTTACTATTTATTCCTGTATATCTCCATATAAAAGCTCCATTTAGGATGAAAGGGCCATGAATGTGGGGACTATTCAGGCTTCCAAATAGTGACAAGTATACCAAAGTAGTTTACATTACTTAGTTAACAGCCTACAAAATAATATACTTGGTGGATAGGGATGCAACTGAGGGTGTATATGTTAGGGTTTCTGAAAGACATGAAAGAAAACTGTGAAAGCTTCGTCTATTATGTAGGCAAATATTTTGAAAATAAACAACTCAAGACACATAGATAATAATAATTATTGATTAAAATATTTGACCTTAATACCATGTGTCCCAGTACATGTGATCTGGTTGCTTTTAATTCCTTTGTCCTTATTTCACAGGATTTTGAACTACACTCCAGACATGCTGCAAGCTGATGTAGAGGAAGCAATTGCAAAAGCCTTCCAGCTCTGGAGCAGTGTCACCCCTTTGAGATTCACCAGGGTCTACAGTGGTCAAGCAGATATAATGATCTCCTTTGCTGCTGGATGTAAGGGGAAAGATGCTGCTGTTGCCTGGGAAAGATGGTATTTGTCACTTTTTCTTACCAAGATGATGAAAAGTATAACTTTTTTCCTCCTCTTATTTTTAGTTCATGGTGACTTCTATTCATTTGATGGTCCAGGAGGAACTCTGGCTCATGCTTATCCCCCTGGCAGTGGGATAGGAGGAGATGCCCATTTTGATGAAGATGAAAACTGGACCAAATTTACTACCTATAGTGGTAGGTAACCTTAAATGTTGTGTTGCCTGTTCTTTAATAGACAGAGCTGTCTTGAAGATGCTGTAAAGTCATATACACCATGGCAGTAGTTTCAGTGTTTACTGACATGTAAAATGTCAGTGTAATTTAGTAAAATAAAGCTGCATATTTTGATCTGGGCTGCAGTCATGACAGTCTCCAGAAGTTAATGCAGACAGCAATTACAGCTCTAGTAAAGGAAATGATATTAGCATGGAATAGCAATATTGGGTAATCATGACATTGTAAGACAGGGAATTTTCACCCTCAGGTAACGACCTTAAAAGTTGTAATATAACCTCTTGTTCATTTTTTTTCCCCCTGATTTAAAGTGATGCATATCTTTAACTTCTGGAAAGGAAAAAAAATCTTGAGTTTATTGGTAAAAGTTATTAAATGAAACAGTGAAGTGTTCTGGTTTCCAGCAATGTCCAGAGATTATGTTACATTTTACTGGTCTTTTTGAAGTAGTTACCAGTTAAATTCCATGTCATTTATTAATCTCAGAAATCTGTCTAGATGACTAAAATATTCTAACCTGGTTTTTAGTCATTATTAACATTAAAGAAAATTTGTTTCTTTGTTGGCAAGAAAATTTCTACAACAGGGGCAAAAACTATTCCCAGATTGGTTTCCCAGTGAGAAATGAGTTTTCATAATTCAAAATTCATTTCTTCTCCAGGATGACAGAGAGCCTCTTAACTGGGACGCAGATTTTGCTGTTTTTTTAAGACCAGAAACAATGTACTATGCATGAGAGGATGGCACCTCTATGCCACTGTCATGCAAAAAAATAAATAGTAAATGTTTATTCTTTGTGCTGAATTTTTTTTAGGATACAACTTATTTCTCGTTGCTGCTCATGAGTTGGGCCATTCACTAGGTCTTGGTCACTCCAATGTCTTCGGTGCTTTGATGTATCCTATATATATGGCCAAGGATACAAGGGACTACCAGCTTCATCAGGATGATATTGATGGCATTCAAGCCCTCTATGGTAAGCAAGAAGAATCCTTTTTTAGTGAATGATGAATAATAATTTATAATGAATTTTACCCAACAGCTAAAATGTACTGAAATTTCTACTGGAAGAAGGATACTCTGGTTTAATTTCCTGTTACTATTTTTGGGTAAACCTCTTGGGGTTTTTTGTGGCTAACAGTTTTTATCTGCAAAATAGGCTGTATTCATGCCATTTAGTTAAAAGATCCAAGTCTTTCTCCAGTGATACCAGAGGAGCAGCCCATGTCTGCAGTATTAAACTCTCTTTATCTTCCACAAAATGATGGTCATATGCCGAGTAGCCCATGCATTTGGCTTCATATGGTACATCCTGAAGCTCTGCAATATGAACTACTCTGATCCACTTTCCAATTCTACACTTATCTGTTTTACAAAGGATCCCCCAGGGAATCTCCTGTACTTCCAACAAAAGCTTTTCCCCCCCAAGAACCGACTGAACTGACACCTGCAGAAGCAACAACTGAAATGTCACCCTGGCCAGAACCAACACGTACAACACCCTCCAAACCCCCACCAAGACCTGAGGACTGTGACCCTCATCTGACTTTTGATGCTATCACCACTCTCCGTGGGGAAACACTGTTCTTCAAAGGCAGGTAAGTGCTTTGATTTCTAGCAACACCTTTGTGTGAGATTCACAAAGGCAAATCATAAAGTTCATTTCAAGGCATTTATCTTCCATTGGTTAAAAGGAAGATATTTTCTTAGGAAAGTGTTAAGGCAAATTTGCTAAATTTTACTAGCCCACCTGGGCTGGATGAGTAACATGGTTTTCTGATGGGTGAGTAAGCCATCATACATTATCACCCACGTCTGTTAGAATTGTGCAAGGCTGAATAATTGCAGTGTAACTTCTCATGCTGTAGCTGCTTCACATGCAGCACTGTCCTCATCACACCGTCCAGGTTGTGGGCCAGGGAACTGTGGAAAATGTCACTTTCTGTGTCACTCTGACCTAGGAGTCTGCACTAGACCACTGCCCAGTGATGTCTATAGGGAATCCCTGCTGTTACAGGTGTCCACTTTTGAGACACACTCTAACACTAGCACTGTAGCAGGTTGTCGGCTGGACACATCTACCCTGGAGAGCGAGAATGGAATGTGAGACACAGGAGTTCACCTGCTTCTTGTGTTGGTAGTTGTGTTTTGATTGAACAAGCTCCCTTTGATGATGAGGGTGTGATTTCCCTTTTAAAACATATGATGAAGAATTGTAGCTTAAAAATCTTAATAATTTTCAAGGAAGGTGAGGAAGGAGTAGTTCTTCCTTAAACTAGGTTTTAACAGGTTCTTCAAGAATATTTAATTAACATTTTTAATGAAACTGAGATGAAGAATGCAACTGTGCCTGCCTGCATGAGTCATGGCAAAGAGAAAGCTGCAATTGTCACCCTACCACAGATACCACAGGTTGTCCTGGACAAGCCATCAGGATGCCAGTGGAGAGGTATACAGGGCCACCAGCTCTAGGTGAACCTGCTTGAGCCAACAGATTGGATAAGATGACCTTGAGAGGTCGCTTCTGACCTCCACTATTCTGTGACCTCAGAGCAATACATAGTAAAGGGCAAATATCTGTGTGAAGCACTGCAATCACAAAAGGGGTGATATCTCTGCCTCATAGGGAGCACTGGCTTCAGAACCCAGACAGTAGGCTTTAAAGTGTGTTTCTGGGCTCCTGATCTACTAGTGAAGTACAGATAATTAAACACTGCTGTTTTCATTTCTATCAGCTATGTCTGGCGCAAAAGTCCATATTTCTCAGAAATTGAGCACGACACCATCTCCTCTTTCTGGCCATCGCTGATAGGTGGCTTTGATGCTGCTTATGAGGTTGACAAGACTGATCGAGTGCTATTTTTTAAAGGTATTTCTCTTACATTTCCATCAGTCCTTTTTACGAATGAATGAACTTATAGTAATACTGCTAATGTTTTTTAATAATAATGGAAGCAATATTACACTAATATTCATACTAATTCTAATATCAATACTAGTACGGTTAGGGGCTATTCTTAATACTTAAATCCATTTTGATTTTGAAAATGCTGTTACTGCCATTAACTAATTCTGCTTCACAACATTCCTATACAATAGGATACTACTCTTCTTTGGTCAGTGAGAGAGAAGATCATAGTTGAGAAAAAATTTATTGCTACATTAAGTTATTTAAATACATTTTTAAAGGTGCCAAACACACCTTTGTTGATCTTTAACTATTGAGTATATAACTAAATGTCTATAAAATGTCTATAAACTAATGTCTATAAACAGCTGTGAGGTATTCAAACTTATGTGTGCCCTAGAGGGTAAGTTTTTCAGTAGAACATTTGTGCTGTTTGGTGGCATTTACTACACAGAAAGCTCTGGGACTTTGATGAAAAGCAGATCAGGCTCCTCAATGAATCCCTATAACTTTTTCTGTTTTCCTGTAGATGATCAGTACTGGGCTGTCAGTGGCTACAGTATAGAGTCAGGCTTCCCCAAGCCCATTCAGAGCCTGGGCTTCCCCACCAGCGTCAGGAAAGTTGATGCAGCTGTTCATGATCACAATACCAAGAAAACCAATTTCTTTGTAGGCAACAAGTACTGGAGGTAAGGATCTTTCCTCTTCCATACAGCAGATAACCAAAATAGCTTTTAAAATCAAGTTACATTAGTATACTCTTGTTGTCAGCCTTCTCAGACTGTAAAAGCTGAAACTCAGAGGCAATTACTCCATTTTTTTCACTCAGGTCTTTTCATAGAACAAAGTCTGTAGCACCTGAGGTAAAGACAACTTTCATTTACCCTTACCAGCCTGTTACTAACAAGTGAATGAGCTTTGTTTATTCGTTAGGTAGGACTATGAACTTAGTATAAAAAGACAATGTGAGAAGACTTTGTCGTCATATCATGTATTCATTCAGTAGCTATTAAAGGGCAGAAGTGCTCTATGAAATCTATAAATGACAAATCAATTAAGAAGGCTGTAGAAGGACATTAAAATATTTACTTCTTAAGAAATTTCTTTGTTCAACTAAGTAGTAATCTTAGCTTTAATAATTAATCTGCAATATTATTTTAAAAGAGTATTATTACACAATAAGTTTGCATTTCTCTTATGGGGTCACTTCATAGATTGTGTGCTGTTAAATTAAATTAAGTTTGAATAATTATTTAAGTTTATTGCTCAGTATAAGTCCCATCCAGCCTTACTGTCAGTCTCTGGGAATGAAAGTAAACCATTTAGTCTGATATTCTGAAAACAGCCTTACATAGGCCACTAAAGATGTAAATATTCACATAGACAGGATTAACATAGACTGTTCTATGAGATCACAGATGCTTGCAGTTACTGGATTTTCAGCTGAGAGTGGGCATATTTTGTAAAAATTTCATCTGATTTTAACATTGAACCTACCATGCTTATTTTCTGTTTTCATGCAATTTCTTTATTTAGTTTCAATGAAAATACTCAATCAATGGAAAGGGGATATCCAAGAAAAATAGCAGCTGATTTCCGAGGGATTGGCCACACAATTGATGCTGCCTTTCAGAAAAATGGTAAATAAATTAAAATGTAACTAAAAAGAAGTAACCCAAAAGACCACCAACCAAAACCAAAAATATGTATCTTTCAAACATATATATTAAATGTTTGTTTTGATTTTTTAATCACTCAAGAAAATATTAAGTGTATAACAGTAGGTATACAAAAATGAAATATTAATTTTCCAATATTCTGTCCTTCCAATTCTAGGATATTTCTACTTTTTCCGTGGATCAAACCAGTATCAGGTCGACATCAAGAAAAGGAAACTCATTCGTACAATGAAGAGCAACAGCTGGTTTAATTGCCAGAAATATTAAGTGGTGGTGCAGGGATGTATTTGTACCAGAAATGGTTTTACATGTTCCTTGGTTCTAAACAGTGTTATTCAGCTGTTGCTGTGCATCTGAGTCTTAAATGATGGCCTTTGACAAATCTAATTTAAAACCGTAAAATGTAAAACCTAATGTACAGTTTTAATTTATTTTGTTCTCCAGCTATTTATTAATCAAGTTGTTTTTGAGTAATAAAGTATTTTGCTCAAGTATAGCAGTGTTCTTTGTGTTCTGGTTCAGTCCACTGGAGACAAGGCATCTGCTATAACCATATGCAAGCCTGAACAGCATCATGACTGTTTTTAGTAGGGCTCAGTGTCTGTGGAGGGAAAGTTAAAATGAAGAAGAAGTAGGAGGGCAGTTCTGGCAGACAATAAGAAATTAGTTAGGTGACAGAACAGGGAAACAAAGACACTCAGGAACAATGTGGGGGAGGCATAAAAGGAGATCCTACACAACAGCGTGTGAAGGGAGAGACTGGAGCCTGGGACTCACCTGCCATGACCCCATGGCAAAGGAACAGAATGGTCAGGGCAGGGATGGAGACAGGTGCCTGCTAGTAGATGGGAGCATGGCAGTGAGCTGAAAGGACCAGTGCCCCAGTGCTGTGGGTGGATTTGGTGAGCAGAGTCATTCATACAGCAGAACATGAGCCAAGAGAGAGAAGGGTAGGTGTCCAGTTTGGGGGTGGAGGTAGCATGCAGGCAGGTTGGGAACTGATCACAGGGTCACAGGGAGTCAGTGGATTAGCCCTGCTGTGTGACTGTGTGGCTTGGGAATGGAGTCAGGGCTGGCAGTCCACCTTGCAATGCTGAATAAGAAACCACTAACAAGAACTACCTCCCAGAGCAAACAAGCTGAAATGATAAGAAAATCCCAGAATTTTTATGTAACTACCACAGATGAATCCTCCAGAGGATGAGTGGTGAGACACAGAGAAAAGCACATCTGCTTCCTCTGTGCACCTTGTTTGGGTCCCCCTCACAGGGCAATAGCTCAGTGACCTTAAACACCCTTCAGGATATAAGAAAGCTTGGCTGAAGTCCATCCTATCTGAAGGGATTTAGTCTCATCTCTCACAACACTGATGCTGTTGACTCACTATTCCTCTTTCTCTAGCAGCATTGGCAAAGGTAGAGAGGATGGGAATGGCTGCTAAGGACAGTATTCCAGTTAACACAGCTCAAACCCGGTTAGGGGTTTGCTCCAGGTTTTCCACACAGGATTTGCTCCTGGTTTTCCGCACAGCGTAGATCCCTGAGAGATCTTGTCAAAACACATACTAACACCTGTTGCACCATCCATCCGGTCCAGAGGAAGCCATGTGTCTCCCAGTGTACCCACAGACCCACTGTCCCACTGTGCTAGCAGACAAGACCAAAGAAGGGCAGCAGAGATGCCTTTGAATTGGGCTTTGAGAAACCTGTCCTAATGGAAGGAGTCCCAGCCAAATGCAGGGGGTTTGGAGCTAGATGATCTTTAAAGTTCTTTTCAACACAAATTATTCTATGATTCTATAATCTTGGAATATCTCTTCTCTGCCGTGTTCTCCTCCTCATGCATGCTAGATTCACTCTGAGCACCTCTAAAAGCAAGGTATAAAATGAACATAGGTTAGAAGTGGCTTAAAAGTCAAGTAGGCACTGAACAGCTCAGCATTGCCACAAGGGCAGTGGTGCATCACTGTGAAGTCATGGACTGACAAGTGAGTGAGTTTACCTGGCAGCAGTCCAGGCAGGGCAGAGACACAGGAAAACTGTGTTGCCCCAACATCTCCCAGTGTCTTTCTCAATAGCTTGTGCTGTGTACACAGCATATCCTGAAGAAACTTCAGTTCAAGGACTTTAGATGACTCCAGGGTTAGGCAGGGTGCTTGTGAGTACTGTTTGTACATAAATAATGGGATTAATCCCCTTTGTTTTTAAAAATGCCTACATGCTTTGATATCCTACATAGATGCCTTCTTATATGTGAGGGCTACCTTCAGAAATCAGGCCTTTAGGATCTGGTTGTTGACTGAGACTCCAAAGTGGTTAAGGAAGAACAAAAAAGAGCATCTCAGCAATGGTGAAGCAGAATACTGTTGATGTTTACAATGACTCACATTATATTAACACATTTTTTTATATATGGTTGGTATAGTTTTTTTAGTTATGACCTCAAGTAAACAGCAAAATTAAAATACTCTTTCGACCTCTGGGTATTAATTAGGTTAAACTCCCAGTATCAGAAAAATGAGTGATATTTACTTGGATGCGAAGGAAAATCTAGAAAGTGTAGCCTGGAGGATAAATAGAAGACAATATGGCATGGATTTCACCAGGACAAGAGGACTGGTGACAAATGTTAACCATGGAATTTCCATCTGTATTTCTGTTTTCTTAATGTCTTAAACTTTGAAATGAAAGAACGTTACTTTTGGTTTGGGAAAAGCAATGAAATTCCTGGCAAATGAAAAACATAATTCAAATGAGGTTGGAAACAGGAATGCTGGAGTTGCTTGGCTACACTTAGTGGGCAAGAGATTTCTTATAATCATGATTTTCTTATAACTCATAAATGATTGCTAGAATTAAAGGCCTCTTGGGTACCAGAAGGGGAAATTTGTCCATAAATGTAATTTCAAGTACTTATCCTCTGTGAATATGAACTTTCCCTGAAGCCTGAGGCCAGGTACACAAAAAAAAAGAGGCACGCAAAATAACCTGTTACGTCTGAAATTATTGACAGCACAACTGTTGTCCCAGACCCAATCTCTTGCACATGAAATCTTAGGCAAAAATGCCTTAATGACTTCATCAACAAAGAGCAATAGTGACCTGTGTACAAGCTGACTGGAACTAGGGGGGCCCCATCAGTGAATCAGCATTACCATGCTGAAGACTGTTATATAAAAGCCAGAAGTAGGTCACACACTCATCTTTGTCAGCAATACGTATTTCTGAGGTTAGGTTTGTGCTGCCAGGCCTGAGAGTTTGCACCATCACCAGGAATGAGGTGCCAAAGGCACTGAGTTAAGCAATGCTCATGGCAGCAAAGATTTGCAGTTCAGAAGCTTCCTGTGCACAGAACTGCTCTCCCAGGGTTTGACTGGGGATTACAAGAGTCCAGCCTGGCCAGGACACTGAGGGTACATAAGGCAGCAGAGTGGGGCAGTTTCAAGCTCTACATAGTTAAGCTTTTGACTTTGCAGAACAATTCAACTTAATTATGTCCTATTGAGGCTCTATGAGATGTTCTTTTGCTTTTCTCTATACTACAGTATGCATTAGTTCTAAAATATATAAACTGTACACTAGCAATAACCTTGCCAAAAAATGAGCAACTTCTAACACTTCTTACCAGTGTTACATGTCTTTCTTGGGTACAGCCAAGAGGGGCTGGGGCTATGGGAATACATCCAAGGAAAAAGATTGACACCAGAAGAGGGGGAGAAAAGGGCAATCTTAGAAGCTCACCAGGGCACTTTTACAGGTTGAAAAGAGGAGAACATAACAATTTTCACACTGATTTCTTTAACCCAAGCCAATAGATTGTCATTATATATTGTAGTAGTTATTAATAAAGCCACCTCAAAGGACAACATCAAAGATCTCTGTGGTTATATAGTTTTCTCCACAAAGCATATTCTAGGTTGTTGATCTCTTGAGGACAATGGTGAATAGTATCAAGTAAAATGAGAAAGAGGTTGACAGAGTAGCAAAAGTATGTGTTTGAGAAGGTCGATAATCAGAAAACCGTATACATTTCGTCAGCAGCTTCCTATATGGTTTTGATGGCTTCTGAAGGCCCTCTCATTAGTGAAAAAGATAAGTGAGGAAAATTTATCAAGTACTGCCAGCTGAAAAGCTTCTTCTTTCTTCTAGTATATATGGAGATAATATGGGAAGAGAAAAAATGTTGGAAGTCTATAGCAGGGCTGTAAGTCCCAGAAGCTATTTCTGCAAAGAGGTATTGTGGGTGTGTAAGCTGCACAGGAGAACTCTACACCCAATGTTTAGATTCCTCTCACCCACTCAGAGACACCTCACATAACTATGTGAGGGGAGTCATCAAACCTCCCTCAGGGGATCGCTTCCCCTCGGCTCAGCTGCCCCATTTTTGGGCCCTTTCCTGAGTCTGTCCACCTCCTTCCAGGGCTAGGGAGAGGGTCTCTGCCCTAAGGGGAATGCTTCAGCTAGCTATCTGCTCTTAGGGTACGAGTTCCGTCCCCAGTGACCAGCTAACCCCTGCAGAGTCCCATCGGCCTTGCCAGGGGCTGCTCTTGTTTCAGCTGCCCAGACCTACAGTCCCTGATGTCCTGTCTGCAAACAGCCACAGGCACCCTGTGCTCTGGGGATCCTTCTGGTACCAACACAGTGCTCTTCAGGTGGAAATAATTTTAGCAAATACCTCAAGTGTACTATAACCTCTCCTTTCACAGCTCTGTGGAAGGGGGTTTATCTCTCTGCACATGCAATGTCCCACCTTCCCTGCAGTGCTGCAGGGGTACCCTAAATCCTGTGTCAGCCCTACAAATAAATCTCAGATACATAGGACTGTCTTCAATGGCAGTAAGCATCTCTTTTCAGGATTCCCAGGGACTCCACCATCACCACTGCTTTGTCCTCATTTGTGGCAGTTCATGGAGGGTGTGACTTGACTGGATGTGGAAAAGTGGACCCAATGCTAGAGTGGACCTGTTGTTGAGTATCAGCATTTCTCACCACCAGTGACAGACATAGAGAACAATCTCTTCTCTGACTAGGACAGCCAATAGACAGTTTGATTAAGAAAACTTCAGTGCTTTATTATCAACAATGAAGGAATGGACTGCAAACACACACTACTCCATTTTTGGGATTCTCCACAGCTCTCTCTCTGTGCTCCCCTTTTATTAACCTCCTCAGGTAAGCAGCACGTGGTGTTGACATTCAGTTAACTAGAATTCCCAGGATTTTGCTGACCTGATGTTTTGATTTCACACGTTCACACATTACCATTCTGTGTTTGTTTTCAATCATAGTATAAACCATGCATGCTATCACGCAGACCATTAAGCAGTTTTCCACTTTGAGACCACAGTGCTCACTCAGGTCCACCCTCTTTTTTGGTTCTAGTTAACTGAATGCAGGTGTAGGCTGGCTCAGTTTGTTCCCACACTTTATAAAACCTTATAGTAAGTATAAAAGGAGACTGTGAAATACGAAGTCATTGTGCAATTCTCTGAGAACAGTGGAAAAACTGTTGAATAAAAGTAGGACAAAAACATCTTGGCTCACAGATCACAATAACTTTCTGATGGCCCAGGATGATCCCTTGCTCATGCCTATGCACCCAGCAAGGACATTGGTGGAGATGCTCACTTTGATGAGGATAAAACCTGGACAAAAAGTACAGAGAGTAAGAAATTAAGTTCTCCGAGGCCTTCTTGAAGCAAGTTGCATATGAAATCAAGGGTGCAGTGTCTGTCTCTTCTCTTCCTTATGAAGTGCTTAAATTGCTACTGATTTGGGGGAGCATTGTTCTGGGCTTTCCATAGCTATAAAAAGCCACTGAGCCCTCTGGTTAAGGGCTGCACTGGATGGAGAATTATTTGGGAGGGGGCCCCCCTCTCTCCACTCCTCCAACCTGCTTGCTTCTTGTCAACAGTTATATCACTTGCACAAAGCCTAGGGTCCTTCTCCCACGCTGACTTTACAGGATCTACAGGCTATTTCTTTGTACTCTGCTATAATGATTTCATTATTTTTCTTTCTGACCAGAATTTTATCTCTAACTGAATTTCCCGTGAGAGATTCACTTGCTTAGGCAAGCAGTTCTGAAAGCTTCTGAACTACCTTATGCCCTTCAATGTTATTCAGAAGAAGTGAAAACACGCAGCTCTCCTATTATATGTTTTGTTTGTTGTTTTCAGGTACGAACCTGTTTTATGTTGCCGCCCATGAGTTTGGCCATTCACTGGGACTCTTCCACTCCAAAGACCTCAATGCTTTGATGCATCTAGTTTACAGGAAATTTGACCCTTCAGTACTCCCTCTTCATTAGGATGATATTACTGGCATTCGGTACCTCTATGGTAACTCACAGTTATTGACTAACTAGCAATTATAATTTCAAAGACTTTGGAATACCTTACAGTGACATTTTTGTGTACTGGGTATACCTCAGTGAGTTCTCTCTATAATTTCTTCCATAAACTGCTTCTTTTAGGACCATCTTCTAACACATACGATGATCAAAGGGAATCTACTGAGATAAAAGACACAGCTGAGCCAAAAGATCCTGCACTGCCAAACACCTGTGGCCCCAATTTAACTTTTTATGCTGTCACCACTTTCCATGGAGAAATAATGTTTTTTAAAGACAAGCAAGTCAGCTTCTAATAGTAAAATAGTTAGGTATCATTTTTTAAATTATGCCCCACAGCATGGGAAAATAACTTTAGCCAGAATATCAGCCATTCTAGACAGGAAGGCAAGACGGGGAATCAGGAGAAGAGATGGAAAGCAAACACAAAGAGGCTGCTGGAAAAACGAAGAGAGAAAAGGATAAGGAGGAAGATGACCTGTGGAACAGGACATGCTGTGAAAAGGTTGGAGAAAGATGGCTCCTCTGCAAACAGACTGTTTTCACTTTAGTCTGTAAGCAAGTCCCAAGTGTTTGGCATCTGGGAGAGTTCAGCTTTGGCAAAACACAATTCCAGCTCTGGGAAACTTGACACCTTCATTGCTGTCCTTGCTTTGAGAGAGCTGAGGTTTTAGCAGTCTTGACACAATACCTACATGAAGAACCTCTGTAGTGGTGATTTTGTAAAATAATAAAAGGAAAGGATGATAGATTCAGTGCTAAACTCAGACAAAGTGTCCCTTTCCAGGGCATGACATCCCAAGGTCTGAAGTAGAAGGGTAAAGGAGATGATTCCCCTTCTTTTCATGAGATAGGGCTGTGCTTCCCCTGCTTCAGACCATCCCTAAAAATCAACACTGAAGCAAGTTCTGACCTCAGAGTTTGGAGTCCACAAGGCCAGTAAAGTGTTATTTTGCAGAAGAGCCTCACACACACTGACTGTTTCTCTAAACTGGTGCTGATAATCCCAGAGTGGGCTTCATTCCCAAAGTCTTACCCCATACCAGCCATGTGATTCCAGGTCTCTCTAAGCTCCCTTTCTGCATAAGGGAAAACAAATGTTCTGACCAAACAGTTCCTCTGACCTATTTTAGATGTCTGGATCAAGATGAGAGCAATCCCACCATGGAATTAACTTTCTTTACATTAAGATTAGGGGAGCTTAATGTGACTGCTCAGGGTACATGGTTGGGTTTAGTTAGATAAATCCTACCCTGATTGCCATGATGTGGTTTCATGCATTAGTGTGTGTGAACACCTAATTTTATTTAAAACCTGTTCTATATTTATGTAAGACAAATTTGGGGCAAACATCCTGCAGTCAGAACAGCTGATTTTAATTTAATATCTTTGTTTTGGCCATGGCTGCCACCTGGTGTTGATGATGCATATGAAATTTCTGAAGAAGATGAAACCATCATTTTTAAAGGTAAAATGTTGTCTTTTTATTTTCCCATGTTGTCTTCCAATTAGCCTTGAGAGTTTGTCTGGCTTAAAAACTACTTAAACTCTTTCTGTAGGATCCAACAAGCTTGAATTTAGTCTAAAAATCGGTGTGTTTCAATCACAGAGATAACCAAAATATTATCTAAGATAAAGAAAATGTATCTTATTTTTTAATATCCATACAGAAAAGTTTCCCTGACAAAATAAATGTAATGACTTTTTTCTTTCTGGGAAATTATCTATTGAATTTAAAAATGATACCACGTGCTTCTTCCAAACTTGTGGGAAACCCATATAAATATGAAAGAAGACTGAAATTTCAGTTTTCACAAAAAGTGATGAGGAGAAATATTGCGCTTTTTTGGACTCTAGAACTAATATGTAGAATGTTTTCAAGTAACCGTTATTTTATCTCTGTATTTTTCCATTAAAAGATTAGCTTTCATTGAAGGGATTATGTCATTCCTAGAAGAAGATTCTGATAGTATGTTGTCATCAACTTTTCTTCATAGGGAATGAATTCTTGGTTGTGAAAGGAGATACCCCAAAAAACTCTACACCATGGGCTTTTCAAAGGATCTTACCAAAATTGATGCTGCTTTTTATAATGAAAATGAGGGGAAAACATATTACTTCATAGTGGACAAATTTTGGAGTTAATATTTCCTGTGCTACTTTCCTAAACAGAAGCAAACATAATCCCATGATCAATATCCTGCCATGATTTAGGATGCGTTAGTCATACACTTTTGGTAATCTCTTTCAGTGTCACAACTGGCTATGAAAAAAATATTTGAAATGGAGGTGAAACTGTGCTTTTAGCTTTCCTGTTAACCGATATAACTATTGAATATTTTACTTATTTATTTATTTTCATTTATCTGCCTTGGGGAAAAAAAGCTATTCTACAACTCCATAAGTCATCTCAGGAAATCAGTCAGAACCTCACCATCTATACAAAAATGTTTCTGTGGAGTGAGAAGGAGAATCTCACCCTTTTCCAGTTACTAACAGATAGTTTCATAAAGTTGCTGATAAATGCTATGTACTGCAAATAATTATCTGCTGTGCATGGTTATTGTTTTCTCTTTCCAATTCAGTCCCTACTGCTCAGGTTTTTCTTACAGGACATAGATTTCTAACAGCCAAAGGAGGTGCTCCTGTAATGAAAGCAATGATTAACCTTAACTTTTGTAGATGAAGAACAAAACTTCTCTTCTGCCTGTCACCACAATGCCCAAGGCATTGTGCTTACAGACATCACCCTGAAGTAACTATTCAGACACATATTTGCAGTTTAAGCAGAAAATCAGACTTCCACATTTTAAGTCAAATTCTGGTAGCTTGGATGATTTCAGATGAGATGTTTGATCATTAAATCTCTTGCTGGACAAAATTATCAGAAGAAGGTTTTCAGAAGTCTTCTTATTCCACCAGTAGTAGATCAAATAGACTTTACTAAAGATGTAATAATTTGCTGTACTTATGTAAAATGACTTAAAATAACTTATAACTTCAGAAAAAAACCACAGATTTTTTCCTGATAAACATTTCTTACAGAGTCATGACATGAAAGCAATCTTTTTATAATATATTATCTCCTTTAGGCATGGTCCCTCAGAAAAAAGTATTAAGTATTAAGCAGATTTACGACAATGGTTCCAGTATTAAGTATTCTTAGATGTATCTTGAGGTGCAGTAAAAAGAAGCAATTCTTCCAGTGCAGCTACTAGAGTAATAATTATTTATAGCAAATTTTGTCTCTCTCGATGCTACCTAAATGATACTGAAAATCTTTAATGAATGCAGTTACCTGTTGATAGGTAGAAGGTAATTAGGTGAGATTATTTAATCATGAGTTGTTTGCAGTTTTCATTGACTCCAGGTTGTTTATAATTTTTCTCAGTTATGATAAAAGAGGTCAGTCTATGGATAGAAAGTCATTACTCGTAAGAGATGCCTTTCCAGAAATTAATGG
Source organism: Manacus vitellinus (assembly GCF_001715985.3). Classification (NCBI taxonomy): domain Eukaryota; kingdom Metazoa; phylum Chordata; class Aves; order Passeriformes; family Pipridae; genus Manacus; species Manacus vitellinus. The sequence goes on along the minus strand of NW_021940208.1, from coordinate 10,161,620 downwards.
GAAGATTGATACTGTTTTTCAACATGAAAGTGAGTAACTGTTCTTAATAAAATCTGTATGAAGTGCTCAATCATAGGGTTGAGAGAGCCTGGGCAGAGAAAGACACTTCTAAATGATGTTCAGAGCCCTCAAGATGACCAGTAAAACCCTGAAACAGTCACATAACGCTCCCGTGCTTCACTTTACCCCTTTGACAACTTCAGATCTGGGAAGGCGGTCTCTAAGGGACAGATATATCTGTATTTATGTTGACGTACACATCACACCATGAAGAGCACTACCCAAGACAGTGATGTCTCAACAACATAAGGTTCACCTGCTGTGAGCAAAGCTACCACAGCCTGGCCCTCTACCATAAAATGGGACTGCTTTGAGTCCCAGTTGGTACTAACTTCTCCTGCATGAGGGTGAATAGTGCTTAGACAGGGAGATGCTGATCTAGACTCAAGGATACACCCACACTGCCAAATGTCACAGCTTCCCAGTTATCTCCTTGCTCCTCATATGTTCCTTATCAAAACCCATACATGCTAATTGTTTCATAGCAAATCATGCAATTGATAACATCTTCCTCCAAAACAAGTCTCACATGTGGTGCTGGGGGTTCTTAGCTGTAGACCTCACTCCCAGAGGGTAGTGTGGATGTGGCTGCCCCCGGCTGGATATCTCCTTCCCTGCATGGTATCTGGCACACAGCTGGCTAGAAATGCACTCTTCTGGGGGGTTTCAACACAGCTGATGTGTACCAGCAGATGTTTTAAACTGAAGAAACACTCAAGATACACTTTTTGTATTGTCATCTTGTGGGACTCAGCACATTATGCAGTTGGTTTGCCATGGAAGGTGTTCCCATGCTGCTGTACAATGGTTTGCAGAGGTTACACGTGGGAGTAGATCCTCTTGGCAGCATAATTGTATCCAAAGGTTACTTTGAGCTCTTTCTGAATGTTGTTGAGTCGTACTAATCTTTACATCTGCAGTATCATAATTCACCTGGTTTGATTGCTGTCTGGTTTTTTTATAGACTTCTTTTCTTTCTTCTGTGGAAGAAAGCTATTTGAGTTTGACATTGATAAGAAGAGAGTTACACACTTCCTAAAGACAGACTTCTGGTTTCCATGTTAAGGAAACGAAATCTGTAATGATGTTGGAAAGAACGTAATGTTATTGCTCTAGAAACACTTTTTCTTTTATAAATATATGAAATGCACAGGTACTTTAGCATTAGTCAGTAGACTTCAGACCCTGCATGATCTGTGTTTCTGTAAATAACAGAACAGTATTTAACACACTGATGAGTATACATGTATGTAGTTAACATCAAGCTGGCTAGCTTACCAAACAACAATGCAGTTTTTACTTTTGATACAAAATTATGGCTTATTATTTCCACCATCTTCTTTTCACTTGTCATGTTGTACATCACCCTACACAGAGCCCTACCACGGTTCCAGGAGTCCATGAGGAAGAGCATTTCTGTTCCTAAAGCTAGGATTACTTTCAACCAGTTTTAAATATTGCAAAGTTAAACAAGCAGACTAATCAAAGCTACTGGTCATTGTTCCAGTCTGAAATGCGAATACCAACAGAAAAGGAACTGCTAGGATTAAACAGGAAATCTTGGGCCATGGGGGCTGGGAAAAAAACACCATCTAAAAAACCAGACAAGATCCATTGACATTCATTTCATGTGGATTGTCCTGATCTCCCCCAGCAGAATGTAGAAAGACTTTGCATGATGCTATCGGTTATCTCATTGTTTTCTCCCTCCCTGTGTAAATCCTTATTTTGGGAAAAGCTGACCACCCTTCCCCAGTATAATCTTGCTTACTGGAAATATCAAATCCTTTTCCCCCAAAATGTAAATACTGGATCTGAGAAATGTAAGTCCATTTTTCCCCTTATGTCACCCCTGTTACTGGAAATGTTAATAATTCCTGTGGAATCCTCTGTTTGGAATAACCCTGCCTCCTCATTAGCATGGAAGCCCCCCAGACCCTTAAATAGTGTTCACATGTTCAGTAAATCATTCCAACTTTTTGCCTCTCTATTTGAGATCGTGGTAGCTTTATTAGACCCTTACAGCTCATAACTGGAGTGAGATATACGGGAGCTCCAGAGAGCAATCCCTCCCAGCCTGAAGTTCATGTTTAGAGGCAGAAGTGCTCCTTTTTTTTACTGACTGAAGAGGCAGGGTTGGACACCTGATTATAGAAGGCTAAATTTAAATGTGATGAATTATACCCTAAGGTATTTATTGGTATATGTGATTTCCCGTGCAATGTGTTGGACAACCATGTTTGAGCAGGAAGGTTGGGCCAGATGACCCTACTGTGGTCCCTTACCCATTCTGTGATTTTGTCTGCTCCACAGACACAGGAGCAGAGGGACACACTGGCATGTAGGAAAGACCCAGTCATCCCTGATCTGTCTCTGCTCCTCTTCAGTTTTCCCTGGGGAGCCCCCATTGCCTGGGGGACACCCATCATCATGTGTCAATGGGAGAGGGTCCCTCTCACCGCACAGATGGAGGGGTCACTGCTGGGGGGATAGGGATCAATATCTAGGGTAAAAGCATTTAGGGATTTTACAAAACTTATTATGTCATATTTGAAGGGGACTGTGGAAATGTTCCAAATTTATTGTGAGTTGATTAGGGGAAAGACCAAAGGCAGGGAAATGGAAGTATCAAGGTAGATTGGGGAGGAACAGGTTTGGAAAAATAGAGGGATAAGTGGATGAAAATAATTGATTGCATGCAAAAAGGCTGCAGTCAGTGTGCTTCTTTGGCCCTCCCTGCACATATGGTCCTGTCTTCCCAGTAAATCATATCTTATGTGTGCATGAGCTCTTTCTGTACATTCTTGGATGAGCTTCAAGCCAGACTGGCTGCTGAGGAAGTTAAGAAATCTGAATACTAGCAGTTGGAGCATGGCTGCAAGCTACAAGGACACATACATTACTAGGACACAGGAGATGCGGGGGCAGCTACTCTACTGTGAGGACTGTGTGCCTAAGACAAGCTGCTGAGGGCCTCCACACTGTTTCTATTTCCATGTTGATGTTTCAACAGTGGACAGAAGTCCTCATCAGCTGGAGGGGAGGAATGGGATGGGGCAACCTTTTCATATTTGTCCAAGCACCCCATGTTTTTTGTCTATGATGGTCTCTGAGCCTCATGGCTCTCTTGACCTGGGAAATAGATATGAAGCAGCTGCCAGTTCAATACTGTAGACAATAATCTCCCTGGTGCTGAAGTCAGACATCACTTGGTAGTGCTCTACAGGTGCCCACAAGTATTCAGATGGTAGTTACCAAGATCTAAGGTCTTAGAGAAGGTACTCTTTCTTTTATGCATATAAAAAGATCTTTCCTGGTACCCAATCTCTCCCCCTCATTAGACAACTTCCCGAAATAAAAGGGGAAAAACTGAGAAAAAACAGTTCTATTTGATTCTTCTTCTCCATGAATCACAGAATCATCAACTGACTAAGGTTGGTTGGACCTCTGAAGGTCATATGGTTCAACCCCGCTACTTAAGCAAGGCCACCTAGAGTGGGCTACTGAGGCTCTAGGTGGCTTTTGGAGATACAGTTTTTTCACACCTCATCAGGCAACCTGTACCAGTGTTCTGTCACTCTCACAGTAAAAATAAAGTGTTTCCTAATGTTCAGAAGGAACCTCCTGTGTTTCAGTTTGTGCCCATTGCCTCTGGCCCTGTCAGGATAAGGCAATTGTATTGTATTTAAACACACAATTGTACTGTATAAATGCTATGGGTTATTTCAGTACACTTAATGGAACCTTTTTTCTGACACATTTTTAAAACCCCTGGTAGCAGGACTGCTCGAATGGGGCACTCCATTGTGGATCTAGCCACTGAGAAATTTTTATATGAATTCTATCAAGGTCAAAAATGTAATATGGCATTGTCAGCCTTGCCAGACAAATACTACTGCCACACCTGCTGCGGAGGTGACAAACAAGGCTTTGCTGGCCAAGTAGAACTAGGGTCAAAATTATTAGTTTTTATTGCAGCACCTCCAGAAAAGGAAATGAGTGGCTCTGATCAGTGTATGATATTGCCAACATCAGGGAAGTAGATTCAAGTCTTGTAACTTGCATATTTCTATTGAATTTATTAGGAAATGTTTCCGTGCTGTTTATTTCTTCCTTATTAGTCTCTTCATACTGTCCTTGTTTCCCAATTCTGTGTTTCCTTCTTATTTCTGATGTGGCTTTTTGAGTGGTCTCACAACTGCAAGAGTTAATCAGTCCATGGTCTCAGCTATAACAGTGAAAGTCAAAAAGATATATGAACAGTTTGGCTCACACTTTATAGATATTTTTTAGTTTGTTAAGGAAGTTTCTAACTGTCCTGGATTTGAGTAGTTTTCTTCATTTGTTCCTACTGCTGATCCACTTCTACTGTATCTGTGCCTTCCAAAGCACTGCCATTGTGGATAACTGCATAAGATCATGTTATTTTAAATGGGATAATGTCTTCCAGCTCATGTCTGAGACTATGCAAATCACTGAGGTGTAACTCAAGCACTGCCCCAGTCTGTGACTGGTCATGTTAAATTGCTTTTCTACAATAGGATAATCAGAAGTGATTCAGCACTTGACATCCTGAGCCCTATTGCGATGGCCTTTGGACTTCTGAAAGGTTTGAGCTATAGCACTGTGCTCCTAACAATGCCCAGCACAGCACCCTGGTTTGTAAACTGAGTGGCTGATCATTCACTTGGAACAGTACCAACAGCAATTCTATAAAGGAAATGTTTAACACTGTGTGACGATAAGCCATGAACTTGTGCAAACTCTGAGATAACTGACTTGAAGGGTTGCCTTTGGCTTTTTCATCTCAGTGTTAAAATGTGCTTGGCCCTAAGTATTGTTTAAGGTAAAATTCCTAATGAACTTTCTAACTTCATGCAAACATCTGGCAAACAGCTGAATATTGCAGCACAGGGACAGGATTTATATCTTTGACACTTCAGTTTTCCTATTAAAAGTTATATCCTTCAAGGAAAATAACTTGTCTCATTTGCAGAAATATTTTCATTTTGTTGCTTCAAAATACATTGGAAACACATGAAGAGATTCAGATATACATAAGAGCACAGAATGGGCGTAAAAGTACTTCCTACAGGCATTATGACTACTTTGTAGTGCCACCTGCTAATGAGAAACACTGTGACAAACATTAAACATTCTTAGAATTATGAAGTACTACTTTTCATTTTTGCAACAGTAAAATTACAGAACTACCAGTCGAAGTTCCCTTTTCTACAGTAATTCTGTAGTGAGAAACCTGATTTAGGGAAACCCCACTGTGAGTCACACTGTGAATTTATTTTTTCATTATTCAGTCAGGGGTGTGGGTGGAAGTCATTTGAACATTTTAAAATGTTATCAAAGTTAGCTAGGGAAAAGAGAAATAGCTCCAAGAGTCAAATCCAAGCCCTAGCTAAGTGAGGTACAAAGTAAATGGAAATCACTGAGAGAGAAAATTTTTTGAGGCTGGGAAAGTCTTCTGGGGAAATATGGCTTCCCTTAATGCTTCTGTCTAAATGTCCTTTTTCAATTAATGCTGAAAAGGGAAATCATGCTGGGTAGACCTCTGGCAGTGTTTACATTCCTATGTAGACTTAGTGAGTGAGAAACAGTGAGTAGAGTACCTAGAAAAGGGACACTTTGAGGTCTCTTGCCTCAGCATGAGCAACAAGGGTGCAGTTTTGCTGAGGAAGAAGTGTGCAAATAAAGCAGGATTATTGCCAATACAGAGAAACACAAATCTGTACTGCCTGGGTGTACACTGGAAAAACCCTTGAAAAACAACTGTGTCACCTCCTCTTCCTTAGGCACCCATTTGGGTTTAGCAGTGGCTTAGCAAATAGATACCAGACCTCACAAGGTGATAGAGGACAATCTGAGTGAGGCACTGATGCCTGTGGTCCAGACAGGAGCTACCTCTGAAGAACTCTTGGGGATAGGTAAGGGTCAATTTTACTTATCTCCTTTGATTACATGGAGATTTTCCATGTAAGCCCCTCTGGAGCACCTCTGCTATAAAGACAGCCTGGAAGAGCTGGGATTGTTTATCCTGGGAAAGACAAGACTTCAAGGAGACTTCTTTTGGGCTTCCAGTACTTAAAGAGGGATCATAAGAAAGAAGGAGAGGGACTTTTTACAAGGGCAGACAGCAACAGGACAAGGACAAATGGTTTTAAACTAAAATACGAGAGATTTAGGTTAAATCTTAGGAAGAAGTTCTTTACATGGAAGGTGGTGAGGCGCTGGAATGCCCAGAGAAGCAATGGATGCCCCTTCCCTGGAAGCGTTCAAAGGCTTTCAGCAAATTGGTCCAGATTCCTTCCAACTCAAACCATTCCATGATTCTAGAATGCTATGATTTTAAGAAAATTTCAGGCAGAGACAATGTGTTAGGAGTTGTCCAAACCAAGCATCTTGAGAGAGGTGAAGCTGCTGCAGCTTCATGATGACAGGTCCAACCAGCAGTGAAGCTGCACTTGTATTCCCAGTAGGGACATGCATGTATACATATGTATCAAATGGACTGGCCCATGCATCTTTGCAGTCACAGCACCACAGACACAGGGACCTTCAGCCCCTGGTCCAACCCTAGAGGCTCTCACTGAGACCCCCAGAGGCAGGATAGAATCCCTTACATGGGAAAATTACTAGAAACTGGGTTTAGTGAGAGGCCAAGACAGTCAGATGCAGGTGCAATGCAATGGTCCCTCAGGCAAAATAAGGAACTATGTAGACACCACTTGGCATTCAGTAACAATTCTCATGTATTTTGAGGGGATCTCACTTTCATTTTGGCATATTCATGTCTCATTCTGTTGAGTTTTGAGCTTTTTTCTGAAGGCCAGACTCTGCCCTTCCCCTCAACACAGATTCCAGGGAGTTGTGCCAAAGAACACGCAGTAGGAAACCAACGCAAATGGTGAAACGAGACATGACTTTGTAGCCCAACACTGGAAAATCCCAAGACAGGAGGAAGCCACTGCTTCTGCTTCCTCTTCCTGATACTGCTGAAGGTTTTTCACTTGTTGACTCTTCAAATGAATAAACAGCTCCCATAGCTAGTGCTGGAGCCCAGGACTTTCTAGTCCTTCCACTAGCTGACTTGGAAAGTAATTTATTGAAAGTTTCATGGAAAACAACTATATGTCCCCTCTGACTCTCTGTCCAACTCAGTATCCTCTTGGTCACATTAAAATTTGGCCATAGACCCTTTCTAGAAATTTGCAAGGTGGAAGAACCTCTCTGTGAAAGCCACAGGACACGATTTCCTTATGTTCCTGTCTCAGCCACTGGACACATCTGATTAATCTGCATCTCTTCTTTGCCTGTATGTATTTAGACATGTCTATGATGCCTTTGGATAATAAATAAATTTTAAAAAAAATAGAAGAAATAAAAAATTAACCACTTTTTAGAAAAAAAAAAGAAATTAAGCTATTAAATCAGGAACTATATAAACCAGCCTACAGAAAAACTGGAGAAATATTTACAGGTATGACTAGTTTAAAAACTGAGTTAGAGAAGTTAAGCAGCATTTCACAAATTCTAGGATTATGTGAGTTGTAGCAAAGTCTTTGGAGACGTACCCAGCACATAAAATTCCTTTTGTACACGTCTGAAAATCAACATAGATTAGGAATAATCAATAATTAGGTTTCCTTGGACTATGAACCATGAATATGGAAGTTGAATTTGTTTACATCTACCACAGCTGTACCCTTTGAGGAATTATTGTCCTAGTCATTTTGAATCCCAGCACATGAATGTTGCTTCTGCTTTTGAAGTGTCCTGTATTAGCTTCAGTCAATCACTCCAGGCAAGCTATGTGACTCACATTGGAAGGTATAAAGTAATTTCCTTTTCCCAGGAATGATGTATGCTCTGTTGAACCTAGATATAACTAGGAGGTGCTACACTACAGTGAATGTAGAATTGCACACTAAGTACATTATTTTTCATGCCATTTGAGAAACTAAGTGAAGAATTTTCCAGCATAATTAAAATAATGATGTATATTTGTATTTTTCCCTCTCACACTAACATTTACTGTTTCCCTTTTAAGGCTCCAAGGAAGCTCCTTACCTCCAGTAAGGACAGAAACATCAAAACCATCCTGAGAGATGTCCAACCTGTACCTGTCAGGTTCCAGAGTTAGCAAATACACAGCCACTTCAGGCCAAATACTCTGGTGCTTAGCTGTCCTTGCAGTCAGAATTGTTTTCCTCAGTTTAGAGGTCTACAACATAGGTTCCCACATGTGTCCATGATATTTAAACCAAATACAGTCAATGAAGTATAGACAGCAATTCATCTCATTTTAAAGTCCATATCTTATGGTCAGTTGAATCACTCTCTAGAATTCATAGTCCAAAATGGGAATTTAGAGACCTAAATAACTTACAGATATCTACGCAAAAAAAAAAAAACCAACCAACAAACAAACAAAAAACCAAACAAAACCCCAAACAAACAAACAAAAAAACAAACAACCAAAACTTAAAGGATATTTCACCTCATTAATCATTTACCTGTACTTGAGACACCCACCAGGCCTGGCTGCTATGACACAGAATCTATAGAGACATGCATCCTTCTAGGGCAGCTGGAGGTCAGGTGTGATTCCCTAAGGCATCACAAATAACACCAATGCTCAGGCAGCAGAATCTCAAACCTCATGTCTTAACTTAGTCGCTGTTGCTTAAGAGCACTCTAAAGTCTTGGAGACTAGACACTGCTTCCTTTTTACTAAAACTTTCATATATTTATCAGCCTTTATCATGGCTCCCCTCATTACTCCTTCTATGAAAATCCCTGTTGTGTTTCATGGAGTTTTTTTCTCCCAGAGCTCAGCTCTCTCTACCTGAATCCAAACACACTGTTGCAGTTGAGACCTTATCTATGCTAACAAGAGTATAAATATCACCTACCATACATATACTGCATTCCAGTAGCATGACTGATTTTTGTTAATATCAGTAAAAAAATGTTAAATAATTTTAGCACTCAGTTCTGCTAACATCGTAAGATTGTTTTAGATAGAACTTTTAGGTAACTGATAACAGTCCTCCTGAAGTTATGCTGTTGATTATTCCTAGATAAGTTCTTTGTACTCTCTTTTGTATTTTGTTATTACATATTAGAACATATTATTCTGTAGTCTGTTAAGTATTAAATAATATGTATCATCTATTTGGTTCATTATCATACAGTATATTATGTTGCTGTTACATGTTTTTTCTTATTATTTCTACAGTTTATCAAGACTTTGTGCCATAAATAGTCTAAATTCATAATTCAAGAAAACCTACGAAATGTAGCTCCACCTTTTATCTGAAAAACACTTCCTTATTTTTAAACACACTACAAAATTGCCCAAAAGAGAAGATTAGGACAAGATAAGGACAGTAACATAAATTAAACAGATTGCGTCACTGCCTGGTGATGAAACCATTATGCATCAGTTTTACTAATCAGAGGATATTATACAGCATGAGTCAGGCTGTCACTGATTTACTATTAGCTATATAAACAAAGCTGAGAAATGTGTCCGGTAGCTCAGGAAAGAAACTGAGGCAGAGAACCTTGGACGAAGATGAAGACTCTTTCACTTCTTCTGTCGTTATATGGAGCAATCTCCTCTGCTTTTCCTGTGGCCCCAGAAGCAGAAGATGAAGGAAAAACCCTAGAGCTTGTAGAGGTAAATATTTTTTCAGTGCATTTCAAAGGGTAGTCTTTGGGATAATTATAATTGTAACTCACAGAATATTGCTTGAAATTAAAGATTTACCATTTTGCAGAGGTTCCAAGAGAAAGCTTTCCCAATCAATCTAGAAAATGTGTGAAAATTATATGGAAATTTTTTACCCAAAAGTCATCTGAATATTGCATATTTCACTTTTGGTGTTTCCAGTAAAACAACAAAACTTCTGAAGCATGAGTTCTAGCAGCAAGTTCTGTGGCTCTGCAGAAACAGTCAAATTCAGTAACAATATGAGTTTCCGAATGTGCTTTGAAACTTGTAATATGACTGGTCTTAATAACATAAAGAAGGAAACTTGCTTGAAGTAGACGTGTTGCAATGTTTGGCTGAATAGATCTTTCATGGAATATTTTGGAAAAAGGGACATCTATGAGAAATACAGCACTCACATAGACACAACACTATTTGTTGTAGACAAAAGTGTTGAAATTTAGTAGAGACCTGAGTTTCTACTATCATATTTTGGAACTAAAAATAAAAGGCATGATTTGCCAAGTCTGACTCTCTGTTAGTAATCACCTGCTTTCGTGGGAGACCTGGTTGTTTGGAGTATCACTGCCAATCTTGATTTCCTTGAATGAGACCAGATATAAGCTTCCTCATAAATTTTGCTGTTAGAGGGACATGATAAATAATGTGGGAGTATTTATTAATAGTAAATATGAGATTTTCAAGACATTTCTTCATATATTCCATCAGTGAAACAAGAAATTCAGAAAACTATAGCAAAATGGTAAATTATTCCTGACTCCTCACACCACTTCCTGGAGAAAATAGGTTGTTTTTACTCCTGGTAAACACAGGGCAAGTCGACATTGGAATAGTTCATGATTACTCAGAAAATTTTAGTGTGACCCAAGACAGTACTGATATGACACAATGCTCTTCTTTTTTTAAAACTCTGATTCAGAGTTATCTAGAGAACTTCTATGACCTTCAAAGGGATAGAAATCTTCATTTAAGAAGCCATGGTGAAAATCTCCTTGCTGCAAAGCTCAAGGAAATGCAGTCATTCTTTGGACTACGAGTGACTGGGAAACCTGATCTTGACACTTTGGAGATGATGAAAAAACCCAGATGTGGTTTACCTGATATAGGGCAATATGTGTTCACAGCAGGGAATCCCAAATGGAAAAGAAATAATCTGACATACAGGTAATATTTCCTAATCTGAATCAAAAAGATCTTATTCAAAAAATCTAGCACCCCAACTTTGGGGTGCGGGGGGTCTGAAGTAATTATACTATGGCATATATGGACATATAGAGTGATTGATTTCTAGAAGACACACTCTGGAAGGCAGTATCTAAACTGAAGCCATTATTGATTTTCATTCACAAAAGATACGTCTAAGATTTTTTACTTTTTCACAAGTTATTATTTTTCAGCTAAAATGCTGAAGTTCAGGGAAAATGCTGAAATTTCAATGAAATTCTTAACAATATATTATTATGTGTTGGTTTTTCTTTGAAGAATTTTGAATTACACCCCAAAGATGACAAAAGCTGATGTAGATGAAGCAATCCGAAAAGCTATCAGTGTCTGGAGCAACGTAACACCACTGACATTCCAAAGGGTTGAGGACAAAGAAGCAGATATAATGATTTCTTTTGCTTATAGAGGTAACAATGATAACTTTGCGTATTCAATAGCCATCTGCAGTCATAGGAGCAATTTAGGATTTTAACTGATTTTTTATATCTTCATTATAGACCACCGTGACAATTCTCCTTTTGATGGTCCTAATGGGCAGCTGGCTCATGCATTCCAGCCTGGTGAAGGTATTGGTGGGGATGTGCATATTGATGAGGAGGAAGCTTGGACAAAAGATGGAAGAGGTAAGGATTTCGTAACTGGATTCATTTATATAGTTTTACCCTGGATGTTCTTAGCTCAGGCAATGCTTATTATTTCATGAACTTGACTACAGGCAGAGAAGTGAGCAAAAGAGACAGAATGTGGCCTTTTTTTTTTAGGTATTACCTTGCAGAAAATAGGGGTTTAGGTTACAATCGTTTATAATGGCATATAAACATTTAGTTCATAATGGTTTATAATAATTTTAAAGTCAGCATTTTAAAATACCTTTTTTTCAGATGAAAGTCAAAACTTGCATACAAGTAGATCTGATGGGAGATTTCTCTAGGCAAATCCTTTCTCTTTCTTAACCTAGCACTTCAAAGTTTGGTGCTAACTAGGGTGGTCCAAGTATCACCAAAACTGTAATCTCAGTGTTTGTTTTGAAGTCATTTTTCTGTTGGATCACTGGCATGATCCTTGATCTGAGCAGTTTATGTGACAGCAGGAAAAACAGTTTGTGTTTAAGACACAAGAACACTAGAGAAAGGAAAATGAGACCACAATTAAGGTCAGACATTCTTTAGTTACTCTTCTGTTACAATATTTTTAAATTGTGATGTTGATAGGATTACTTACAATCTTTCTTGTACTTTTAGTGTATTTTAGGAGGAAGCGTAAGTGCTCCCTATTTAGTCGACCGTGCTAAATACTGAAATAGATTTTACCTTCTTTGTATGATTTTTATCCCACAGGCTACAATTTGTTCATTGTTGTTGCCCATGAGCTTGGCCATTCACTGGGTCTGTCTCATTCAAATGATCCTGGAGCACTGATGTATCCAGCTTACTCCTACACAGACCCCAATGAATTCCTTCTTCCCCAGGATGACATTGATGGCATTCAAGCCATATATGGTAAGAAAAAAAATATATTTATTTAATATTTCTACTTGAGAGGCTGATAAATGATAAAAGGAATGTATCAAAAATACATTTATTCCACCAAAATGAGATGTTTAACAGCTACTGAAAAGCAGATAACGAAAGAGAGAAAATTCCTGGAAGCTAACTTCAGCTGAAGTCCATTTCTGCAAAAAACTAATTTTGGAACTGATGAACGCAACCGATTTTACCAACATTAAAATCCTGTGTGTCATGACACTTACTTTAAAATTGTATCCCTTTTCATTCTCTGTAAAAAGAGTTCTTTGTGTCCTCACAGAACTTCTGAGCACTGTCTTTATATTTCTCCACACTAAACAATAAACATTCATCCTACAGGGCAGTCTAATGCTGCTGTGCAGCCAACAGGACCCGTAACTCCAGAAGCCTGTGACCCAAATTTGACATTTGATTCTATTGTTACCCTACGTGGAGAAATATTCTTCTTCAAGGGCAGGTAACAACAACAAGCATATATATTGCCCCTTTAAAAGGTTCAGTAATTTAAAAAATTCCACTAGGGGAAAAACTATCCTTCTGGAATCTAGTACAAAGAGAAGCACTAGAAAACTACTGTGTATTTACAGAAGCAAGAGTTCTCAAATCATTAGTCCTAAGAGCCCTAGTTGACAAGAGCAGGGACAGTGACAAGGGCTTGTAGGTTGTCTTCCAGCTATTCTACTACTGTGGCCACTGTGACAGACTTGTCTCTGAACTCCATTCAAGTAATGAGCAAGAGCGTTCATATGGCCCTCAGCAATGTGTCTGTGGGTCCCACACTCATCCGTGGGTCCCACACTCATCCTCAGTTAAGGAGCAGTGGCAGAACTGAAAGCATGGCAAGGTAGAAAGAGGTTTGTTAGGTGGTTACTGAACCTATGTCTGAGCCTTCTTGATATACAAAGAAATAGAAGACCTTGTATTGAACTTGCCTGATTTTTAGCATTTAACTGAGGTGCTAAAATAAAGAATTCTGTTGCTGTAGATTACCTTTATGTTCAGTGGAGGGGGAGTATTCACACCCAAGTACTCATCTCTCCTCTGTTACACTCCAGGAGCTGTAATAATTATTTTGCATTTATGATAGGAGTGGAATTATTTTATCACATAAATTTTGTTTAAAACAGATATATGCTGCGCAAACATCCTGCGAGGGTAGAGACTGAGCTCAATTTTATCTCACTGTTCTGGCCAACATTACCATCAGGAATTCAAGCTGCATACGAAAACATTGAAAAGGATGAAATTTTACTTTTTAAAGGTAATGGAATCTGAAATTCTCTACTTTTTCTGACCAGTTACTTCCTGCTCCTTTGCAAACTACGCAATTACAGAAGTCAAAGTGTTTTTTAAGGAAGTGAAACAGAGAATCTTACAATTCTGCAAGTAATTAAACCAGAGAATCATACTGCTGTAAGGGATCTCCAGAGGTCATAAACCTGAAAACTTGCCCCTCTGTTATACCTAATGCTCTGAAAAACAAGACATGAAAACAGCTACCCTTCCTCAGGTCTAGTTCTCTTCAGGTAACAGTACTTCACTTTGTGCAGAAGGATTTTTTGTGAATTCAATTGACAAATACAGGCCTTTTCACACTACTGTTACTGGTATGTTTGTTACATTTTGTGATATTTTTGGAAAAAAAACCTACCAAAAAAAATGTTAGAGGAAAAGAGTACTGTGAGAGGATAATTGTTCACTGAATTAAAAATCAGTCCTTTTTGTTAAAGGTCTCAAACACCCCTTAAATATCTCAAATAACTTTATTATATACATATTTAGGTACATGATATATTACCACATATAAATATGTTCATTGCACTTAAAATTACCAAAGCACTCTAATTAGATATATATGCTTTTCTTAATAGTTTAAACTGATGCATACTGACTAGTTTTCAAAATATTATATGATTCTCTAATCAAATAGTATATTGCAGGAATTTAATAAACTCAATAACCTAATCCAGTGTCAGTGGATTAACTGATCAAGCTCCAGCCTTCTCCAAGTTGTTATCCAGACAATTACTTTATATTCATTTCAAAAAAAATCTAGGGAAAGTTCTATCCATACACCTTATGATTCTAATGTTTTACTCCCAAAAACAAAAGATATTTCTGTTGTCTTCATGATGTAGTCCCAGTGTGAGAATTAGAAAAATTTTCGAAAGTAGAAAACTGAGAGGAATAATACTGACATCTAGACACATTATTTTCTGCACATCTATAACACAAGTAAATGCTGCTTATGAATAGCAAAACCAAATTAAATTTTCTTATATTTTTCAGAGGATAAATATTGGGTTGTCAGGGGATATGATGTTGCACGTGGCTATCCCAAACCAATCTACCACTTGGGGTTCCCAAAGACTGTTAAAAGAGTTAATGCAGCTTACAGTGATGAAACCACAGGAAAAACATACTTCTTTGTAGCTAACAGATACTGGAGGTAAGATTTTATGTTCGTTTACCAGAAGGCCTATTTTCATTTGTCCCTGGGGATTAATGTATTACTATAAAATCCAAGTGTAATGATGTTTAAAAAAGGTATATTCCACAAATTTAAATGTGATTTTCTAAAGCTTAAAAAAAACTAAGCATTTGCTAGAAAATGTCAACTTTACTATAGATTTTTTTTTTTTTTTTTGCTAAACATTGGATTCCTGTAGCAGGAATGTAATTGCTTGGAACTGAGTGAAGCAGCTGCTCAATTAAAGAGTGGTTTTCTATAAATTACTCACTTTTTCTCTATGACGGTGCTGCTGTTCCATGCAAATATATCCACTTTGAATTCACATTTTAAACAAAATGAATTGCTAATAGAGAGTGTTGTATTAAATTTCTCTATGAAGAAACATTCTCCAAATGTACAATTGGTTGTATTTCTAATTCAAGTACATGACAAATTTCAGAGAGCAACGTTGTTTAAGAAGTGAATCGCTGACACTAATTCAACAATGTTTCAGAACTGTGCTACTGTCTTCTTCTCCAAAGTTTTCTGTTCTGCTTTTATATTGAACTGGATATTCAGTGCCTGGAAATAAAAACTCTTTTATGTGCCAGTGATGGCTAAGGAAGGCTCTGCCAGTCCAGAAATACATTAAAACATTTCTGTGCTGTGTTCCCAAGGTCTCTGAGAACCTTGTTGCAAACTTTGCCATAAGCAGGATTTTCAAATCTCAGGACATTCATAATGTGAGAAACCTAATTTAGTTAATCTTTATAAGGCTTCTTAGTAACAGCAGAGTTGTGTACATGTACGAATTCACTTTTGACTTTCAAAATATTTTCTGCTTCCTCACAAATTATAATGGTGTTTCTTGTTCTAAGATATGATGAAAAGAAAAAATCCATGGATCCTGGTTATCCCAGGAAAATAGTCTCTGACTTTGGAAAAATTGGCAGAGTTGATGCTGCTTTCTGGAAAGATGGTGAGTAAAACATACCTTTAATCTGTGTTTACTTAAATATTTGGGCTTCTGTAGATAGAATAATTTTAAAAAGTTTTCAGAAAGCTGTCATTAACCTTAATGAGAAGGAAATGAAAAATATCAAGTATATATGGACAGCTTATAATGGACATGATTTATTTTTCCAAAATACTGAAAAAAGTCACCTCTGAAATATAATTGGATTAAATTTTACTTCTAGGCTATGTCTACTTCTTCCATGGAACAACTCAGTTCCAGTTTGATCCTCGTGCCAAACGGATTGTTGGACAAATGGAGAGCATCAGCTGGTTTAACTGTTAATTGCAATATTTTTTCATATGCACACCATATGTTTTTATGTCCTGCATTTTTCAGCATTACCTGACTACGGGGTCAGAATGGATTTCTGTTCAAATTCTGTAGAAGTATACTATTAACAATTATTTATTTTAAACTAAATACATTTATATAATTTATGGCAATTTCACCTGTTACTGTTAAGTTCCCAAATAAATTATGTTTCTCATATAATTGTGTCCTTTATGTCTAATTTGCCCTAATGCTCAAGAGCCAAGTCTAACTTCCAAACACTAAAAAAATGTATTCTGGCAGGAAATGGCAAATCTTTTTTCCCCAAAGACAGAGAAAGGGGCAGACAGCTGTCTCTGAATTTCATCAACCCACACAAACCCTGGTTAAAACCTGATGGGCAATTAGACCAGTTGGAGCTCATTATCATCAGTGTACAAGTCTAATTCCACCCTCAGTTCCTCTCTCCCCAACTTCCACTCTTAGCCTACTCTCTGGGGTGTATGTCTTTGCAGCTGTAGGCAGAGGGGTGTGATGTGTGTGGGGTGTGTGTTCTTATATTTTTGGGTTTAGAAACTGGTTTCAAGGCTGGAATTGTAGATTAGAAAGGACCCCTGAGATCACTGAAGCAAGTCTCTTGCTATCACAGGTAGTCACTTCATATAACGAACACATAAACCTCTTTAATCAGGGACCTTTCAAGTGCTTACTACTCCAGGAGTTAGTAAATCCCTCCTAATTTCAGTGGGTAAAAGAATAAAAAATTTGCTTAAAAAATGAAAATTCTTGGCCAAAAATACTTCAGATGAAAAAATTCATGAAAAAGACGACTTCCAGCTTAACCATATTTTTTGCAAATACCCTCAATTAAAATGGTTTTTGAAGGGTTATCCACTTTCTCTTTAATCTTTGTAGCTCAGCTGATAACAACAAAAGACATATGACCAACACAAAATGTGTTATCTTGTATAACACCTGCATTATTCAACATGTTTCAGAAGAAGGTTTGAGATTACTGTAATAGAAGTAATTATATTTGAGAAAAGAATGTGCAACCTCATAAAAATATATGTTTCATTTTTTTCATTACTTATCTGTCTGTATTTGAAACCTATTAAATTATATCCTTCATAAATAAAGAACAGACTAGGTAGTTCTTATGTTTAATAAATTTGGGGGTAAAAGTTAATCTAAATACTATTCAAAGATAATAAATTGTATAGTTGAAAATTAACTTGATTATATACTTTATAACACCTAAGAAAATATTATAAAATAATAAAAATAAAAATAAATTACAGCAAATCAAAGGCTTTAATTAAAAGTCAACTTATGTGAATCCTGTTCTCACAAGGTATTGTAGGTACCAATTCTCTAATTTCAAACCTTTGTAGCAATGCTATTTAAATGTATTTTCTTAAGTAAGCCAGTACTGCTGAACTAACAATGACAATTAAACCAAAAATTGATTGGGAAGTATATAAATCTAAATAGATCATGTTGGTATTTTTAGCAAGGAAGATTTACAAACATAACACAAGGTTTACAAGGAAAGATAATATTTCTTAATAGAAAAATTATATATTAAAAATTAAAAACTGGGAGCACATGTCCCCTACAAATATGATGTAGAAACAGAAGATCTCAAGGCAATGCCAAAAGAGCTCCTCAGATTTAGAGCAGAATGTTAATCCCTCTCTAGAATAAAGAAGTAGTGTGTAGTCATGGGGCAGAGAAATGTTAAGTGGGAGACAAGGGGTACGGAAGTGGTTATGTTTTAGAGGAAAGAAAGATAAAGAGTAATTTACAAACCACGGAAGATAAAGAAGTTAAAAAGAGGATGGAGATTCTAATGGCATATTTTTAGCCATGCCTTTTGGTATCCTGTGAAGTTCTTATTTTTAGTTGCCAGACACATTTTTGAAATCGCTTTGCGTTATTTCCCAATTGCAGGAAGACCAAGAGCTCAAAATGAAGTGATGTCTTTGTGAGAAATGTTACCTGTGCTTATGTGAGTGAATATTTCCTCTGCCTTCATGAGAGTGGTGATTGCTCCATCCCAGCCACACCATTAGGAGGAGGGCACCTCTGGTACCAGTGACTCTTGTCTGCCTTCAGGCACATACTTTCAGTAATTTGGAATCCAGGTGTTGTTTCCAACTCAGTCCACACAATCACCTACCATTTTTTTACTCCTTTTTAATAAGTTTACAGTCCTATTTGTAATTACTGTACTATGTTAAAGCACTGTACCACTCCCTACTGTCTTGTTACAGGTTTAGTGTGTAATCATAGCCCCTATAATTACTATCTGAGACAGATTTGCCCAGACAGGAATTCAATTCCCTAAATGTGTTTAGTGCATTTGAGGTGCTTTAGGGTATCCAAGCAACCCATGCAGGTATGAAACAGGATTTCTGGGAGATCATCACTTACCGAAGTCCCACAGAGCCTGTACTGTCTCTAGGGACTTATTCTCAGGTTGTTGAATCCTGCTCTCATAGGCTGTAGTCTTTGCTAAAGGTTTGTCAAAGGTCAGAGAGATTATCTGACTTTTGTCCCATGTTTTTCATTCAGCTTGAATAATGATTCAAGTTTGTTGACTCCATGGAAGGATTGAGCCTGAAAAGTAGTGGCTCGGATACCTGAACAGTTCTCTAGTGCCATTAAGGTACCTGAAGGTTTCCAGTTGGCTTCCAACCACCAGTCTAGAAGCCACACGTCCCCTCTAGGTTCTGGATCACAGACACCAGACCTGTGTCAATGTCTTAGGTTCACTAGACTGTCTCAAAAGCACAACAAATCACATTTTAGGCAGCTTAATTGCTGCCCAAGTGTTTTCATCTGATCAACTTAGGTTGTCACCACAGTCAATGGTGTCTGTTAAAACATTTGGTGAGCTCCTGAGAGCATCCTACTAAGGTTTACTTCCTACATGTGGTGAGATGAAATGCTCTCTAAATGCCATTTGACCACATTGATTAGATTTCTGTTGATATAATGCAAGCTTAGACAGTTAACTCACAGACACCCACATTGTGAACAATTAGGAATGTTGAATCCCTGCTGGTATTTGTTAAGATCACCACAATGCAGCAGTATTGCTGACTCCTGTGATGCTCTGTATAATGTCACCTGGTACTACTGATGTGATGAGGACAGGCAGTGACCTCTCTGGATTAAAACATAGATCACATTGCTGCTGTCTGGATAAAACCAATTCTAAGGGGAGAAAAGAAGTCATGATGCAGGTCAATATCCACCAGCTCTAACAAATGTCAAAGATAAGCATTAGGAAACTACAGCCAGAAGTTGCCTATACAAAGCATTAGGAAACCGTAACCAGAAGCAACTTATACAGCTTCTTCTTTTCCCAGGCCTCAAGACCAGCTATAGGGGTATTTGTGAAACATTGCTTGCAAAAAAAACATATTCAGGTCTTTTTCCCACGGGCAGCGGGAACTGGCTGCTATGTAGGTGGCCAAGTTGCAAAACCTTGGTACCGCTTTGTGTGATGTAGACCTCCATCACCTGTCACTCAAATGTCTTCTGAGCAAACACTAATGTTAGTTGAAACTAGGAAATGTGGACTAAATTAGTTGTTTCGATGAAGACAGAGGTCAGATCATCCTATTCTAAGGTAGTTGGTTGAATCACTCTCCAGAGATATGTATTTCTCTGTTTTCTATAGAAGAATGCTTAACTAATAAATGCATAAAGTTAGATGCAGTTGATCTTAACCTAGCTGCTCTCATTGTCTCTATCCTTCTACTGCTACATGGCAGACAAGCTGTGGGGATCTGATAGCCAGCCACAGTGGGTAGAAAGATAATCACTTCTCCCAGTTCACATCAAATCTGCTCGTAGTGTTTGATTTTTATATAAAATAAAATTAGTATCAGCCAAAACATGTTTTTTCAAAAATGTGTTCTAGTGCCATTGGAAAATGCATTTGATGCAAAAGCCACTGAGCAGGTTTTTTTTGTCTTTCATGGCGTATGCATGTACACGGTCAGATGGCAGCACCATGGTCATTCCTTCTAGATTTGAAACCTTTGAGACAAACAAACATATCCATTAGAAAACATAAGACAGGTCTCAAAAAAGAAAGTTTGTACTTCTGAAAAAATGCACACATCATTTCCAGTATCGGCTCAGTTGAGCTCTCTATCTCAGAACAACTGTTGTTATAGGTTGTACTTCAGTTACAGAACTGAATGGGATCCATACAATGCAATGATAATAAAAACAAATCAAGGGAAGGGTTTGATTATTTTTTTATTGTAGCTGAGAAATGCCATTGACAAATAAGTTTAACTAACGAGGCTATTAAGATGGAAAAATCTATCATTAACACCTCCATCTGGAGAAAAATTGGCTGCAAGTGACAGTAAAAAAGCCAAAAACAGGGAAGAAAGGATTTTCTGAAAAAGCCACCGTCTGACATGAAGGCATTTCTTACAACTGTTTTGTAAAAGTTGGGTACATGCTGTCAGAGCTCCTCTGAGGTGCCAAACACCTTCAGCTCCCTTTGCTGCCAGCGGATGAGGAAGATGCTTGGCTGGCACAGGGTGAAATCCCATAATCTGTCACAGCTTGTGTGACTTTTGAAACTTCCCTTATTCTGAATTACTTAAGACAGGAAATAATCATATCCCCTGCGGCTAATGTGGTTAAACTGAAAAAAAACTTTTGTGATGAAAGAACTTTGTGATAGATAAAAGATATATAGATAGATAGACAGATAGATAGATAGATAGATAGATACATGCATACATACATACATACATACATATGTGCAGACAGAGATACAAGATTATTCACATTTTTTAGGCTGGATTTATAAGGTAAAATCTTTTTCATTTACTTATATCTTGGATTCCACTGTATAATTTAAAGGAAACACCCCTTTTCAAAGGGTTGCAGGGAAGAGGTGGGGAGTTATTTTGCATTTTCATCCATTTTCCAAAACACTTTATGAATCAATTTTAAAAGAAAATTTTCTGCTTACAGTAATTTCTGCCAAAGTTTTAATTATTTTTTTTTAATGGGCTTCATATCTCCCGCACAACTTTCATTTTCTAGGTTGCTAATGGTTAAGAGCCCTTCTACATTTTGTGGCCCCATTTCACACAGCTGGGTCAGGACAGGTTTTGCATTTTTTCACCATTTTATCTGGCATGAAATTGCTCAGGTTTTCTAAGTCAGTGTAAAATAACTAAAACTGAGTGCTGGTTTTCAAATTGTAGCCAAGCTGCTTGGGCGTGTTCAAGTACTAACTGACTTCAGATGACTGAGAAATCGGATGGGTTTAATTAAGTTTTATTATGTTAGTCAGCACAGAGTTATAGCATGTGTGGAGGTAAACAGAGCGTGATAAAGTCTGAGTCAGCATACAGTTAACTCTACAAAGCACCCCATAACTGTACGAACTGAGTGGGATATGAGAAAGTATGCACACAGAGAGGAAAGCAGACTGCTCTCCTACCAGGACAGGAAAGAGAGTAAGAATGAAGGATCTTTCATTTTGGCTTTTAACATGTGCAGCTGTTTCTAATGCTCTTCCCAGCCACCCAGAGAAAGACAACAAAGAAGATGCAAAGCTTGTACAGGTAACTGCATTGTCCGTATCTGAGATCTATTGAGCCCTCTATTTTTAGATATAATCTGTGTGTTCCAGCTGCACAGAAAACTTACTTTCTTTCTGAGACAATGTTATTGCATAGAAGGCTGTTGTCCAAACTTTACTAAAATAGGGTAAATTTTTACAAACTGGAAATGTCAAGTAAGTAAGAGTCAGGGACAATCTCATCTGTTTCTTTTTAGCTGCAAACTGCAGGAAAATATCTGTGATGCTGCAAAATCACAAGTAGAAGATTTTACCATCAAAGTATGCAAACATATCAGTCCAAAGGTATTTGTTTATGAAACAGATCAAAATGTGAAATGTGTTTGTTTTTTTTCTTTTCACTAGGACTATTTAAGTAAATTCTACACTGTTGAACCAGATCCAAATCTACTTGGATGGAAAATAAATGTTAAATCCACAGCTGAGAAACTTCAGAAAATGCAACAATTTTTTGGTTTGAAAGTGACTGGAAAACCAGATAACGAGTCATTGGAAATGATGAAGAAACCCAGGTGTGGAGTTCCTGATGTGGGTCTCTATGGTGTTACTCTGCCAGGATGGAAAAAAACCAAACTGACGTACAGGTGGTATTCCAGTAATTACTGTCTAAGTTTAAATTTTAGGTTTGTGGATGTCCACTTTTGTTATATTTAAGTATAACTTTTATAGCAATTGTTTACAGTTGGGAATACAAATATGTTTATCTTTCCCCAGCTTTTAGCTGTTCATACTCCTGAGAGGAATTTCTGAGAGTCAAGACGGGTGTTCCACATTTTCTGTGTCAACCACAGTGGTTTGCCTGCCCTGTATCACTCCTGACAAATATTTTGTGAGCCAAACGGAAACATCAACTGCACCCTGTACAAGCTCCATTATCTTCAAAATAAGATGAAGTTTATTTGTCACAGAATCCTGAGGAGATAACTTTCCTCATGCTCAAGTGACAACCTCCTGGCTAAGAGCCATTTTGAGAAAAAACTGATACTGTGTATTTATTATTATTTCATTATTATAATGAAAAAGACGTTGAACAGTTATCAAACATACCTCAAACTCGCTCAGTTCAAGATGAATCTTGGGAGCTATTGGTTTACAGGTTAAATTTCTTCTTATACATTTCTGTTCATCATCTTAAAAACATTAGGGGAATTTTTTCTGCAGATATTAGGTATTAATACTTAAACTCTCATAACCATAGAATTGTGAACTACACACCAGATATGAGCAAAGAAGATGTGGATAAAGCAATCCAGAAGGCATTTAAAGTGTGGAGTGCTGTTACCCCGCTGATTTTCACTCGTATTCATAAGGGAATAGCAGATATAATGATTGCTTTTGGGACCAAAGGTAATATGCTGACTGCATACGATGGTAAGATTAATTTATAGATTTTCCAGTTATCATAACATAATCTTGCTTCAACTTCATGTTATTTAGCTCATGGACATTGCCCTCGCTATTTTGATGGCCCCCTAGGAGTCCTTGCCCATGCCTTTCCACCTGGCAATGGTTTAGGTGGTGATGTACACTTCGATGAGGATGAAGATTGGACCACAGGTTCAGCTGGTAGGTCAAAAAAAAAAGGTTTCTGAAGTGTTGTGTGGATGAATAATTTCCTTTCTGATTTTATTTAAGTGAAAGAATAGACTGAGATGAAACGCAGCATCAACCATAAGAGCAGTTTGAGAATATTACAGGCCGTCCTCCAACCTGGATACTTATAATGACACAGACATAAACTCAGCCCGATCTACTCTAGTTCTACTCTAGTTCTTATTTAATACTGGTAAAAATACCAATGGGACAACACTTTTCAGGTAGGAGTGCTACAAACATGGCCACTTTTACCTGGGGGCTGGTAGGGCCTACCAGAGTTTCACAAATCAAGCTTTCTGACGTTTTCCCCTTTTGGTGAAAACCAAGCCTGGCAGAACCACAGACTGCAGAGGAAGCTTCGCAGCAGCCCTCAGAGGAGATCCCTATCACCTAAAAATCAATACAGCCACCAACGATAATGAAGAGTCTTCATTAATAATTCCAAGATAGGTTCAACTATAGGCAGCAGAGAGGGTAACACTGAGTACTCAACTATCTGACTGGGATTCATCTGCTCTGGGCTGGCCGTACAGCACATACAGCCTCTGATACATCTGTCAGTACACAGCTACATTATCCTTTTCTTATCCAGTTTTTGGGATGGAAAACTGCAGAGGGTAACTGCAGCAGGGGAATGAAGGTCATGCCACAGGAAGAGCAAGTAGCTAATGAGCAGGAAGGTCCTGTAAGAGCACTGCAAGAGGAGGAGAGTGTGGGTTAATTGTGATGGGAAAAAAACAAAAGGCATGAGGAGTGGACATGTCATGTGATAAAACAATGTTTTCCCCACATTGGGACTAAATGGATCAACCCCAGTTTTGCTGCTGTTCCTCAGCAGCACGGCTCCAGTGACCAGACATTGCAGAACTTGGAGAGTGCAGACAACTCGTGAGAGGGGGAGTCTGACTGGAAATATGTGTGGAAAAAATGAGGCTTTGTTTTGTTTGCTTTTTGAGAAACAAATATCTTGGCTTCAGCAAGCCTTTCTTGGGCAATCGATGACCAGTCCTGTGCTCTGCCACAGACTAGTGATCTTCACTAAGTCTGTCGACATTTTCTGTCTCTTGGTCTGCAGCGTAGATGATCATTCTTCCCCAATTCAGAAAGGTGTGTTACTTGGAGGGATGCATGTTGAAGGAAATTCCATTTTTATCTATTTACTGTGTTGACATATTTCATGGAGAATAAGCATGTATAAGGATAATATTTTAAAAATAGATTTTGTTTGACAAGGCTATAAAGAAACCGTATTCTTTAAAGTCCTAATGGTAGAAAGCTAAATCATTCTGCTAACATTTTATTTTTCCTTGTCTGTTCATGATCTCATCTTTCTTTCTCACATTTTAGAAGGGAGGGTGACAAATTTTGATGTGTGAAACTTTGATACCTGAAATGAGCATGGAGTGCGTTGTCCTACTCTAACCCTGGAGAGCTGTTAGTTTGATCTGACTCACTATCTAATCTGTTCTACCTCAGCCAGGAAACCCTGCCAGGACATTCTTCAGAGCTGCACCCACACTTACCTCCAGACATCTACTCATGCCACACACATACTTTCAGTAGCTAACAGAAAGAAAGAGAGTCAAAAGCCACTCCCTTGTAGTGGGGGAAGACCATAACCTTATCCTATAAAAAATATGTTCATGCATACCCCAGCGAATGTCAATACATTTTATGAAAACTGTCACTGAGCAGCAGCCTTGCTGTGATTGTATCAGCCAATTGCAGAAAAAAATTAGACTAATCTCTTCTCTCTATCAATTTCTTAAGGATTCAACTTGTTCCTCGTTGCTGCTCATGAGTTTGGGCATGCCCTGGGTCTCTCCCATTCTAATGATCAGAGGGCTCTCATGTTCCCCAATTATGCCCACAGCAGCCTCAGTGAATTTCCCCTCTCTCCAGATGATATAAGTGGCATTCAGTCCATTTATGGTGAGTAAAATCCATGGCTTTAAAAAAAAAATAAGCAGGAGAGAAATAATCTCTTTCATAAAGTTTCACCATAAAAATAATTGTATTCTTATATATTAAAAATGCATTTATATGTGAAAACCTTAACGTTTCTACAATTTGATGTATTCTTTCTAAAATGTCTCCCTCAGGATCACCACCAAATGCCCCAGATAAAAGGCCAACCACTCCTAACTCACCTAAAACCTGTGGCTCCCAAATGTCTTTTGATGCTATAACTACACTTAGACGAGAAGTCATTTTTCTAAAGCACAGGTAAATACTGAAATGCCATTTGTCTCTATGGAGTTTATTTTTTCTCGGTTTATACAAAAACTGAATACTTTTGTGGTTCATGTGGTTATGGGGTTTATAGTGAGACAAACAGATTTCACTTCATGGAAATAAAACTTTAAGCAAGTATGAATTATATTAATATTTTTACATGGTCCCCTGAAAAAACATGCTTTGTTTTTTTTCCAGAAAGCATCTCAATATCAATAAGACTTTATTCCCAAATGTGTAGATGGTCACACCAAGTAGTGACTTGAATAAATGCTGCAACTATTTCATAAGAATCATAGAAAGGTTTGTCTTGGAAGGTACCTTAAAGATCATCTAGTTCTAATCAGGAACACTTCCAATAAGACCAGATTGCCTTTCCAACCTGGCCTTGAACACCTAATTAAGTGTATAATTAATTTAACTCATTTAATTAATTAAATAAGAAATCAGTATGTTTGAAAATATAGTTGAGCCAATCTCTCCTCCAGTCATCTTTGCAAGCCCAAAGTCATCCAGGGAATTAATCTGGTTAGTAGCTTACAGAAAGGCTTATCTGGGATCCTATAACTCTCCTACTATATGGTACAACCTAAAATTTTCAGCTGCTTATAGCTGATCCCATTAATCAATCAGTACCAATGAGAAGGGTAATGCCAGAAAGAAGCCAGAATAAAAAACTCCACACTTACCATTGTGGAGAGTGTTTTCCTTTCTGACACATCAACCCAGGTTGCATTCCACTAACAAGAAAGAACTTGTAAATTACAACGTTTTTCACATTCTTTTGTACATGTAGAAATGTCTGTGGTTTATTATGTACTATAAAACCTGTTTCATATTTAAATCAGGCACTTATGGCGGGTCTATCCTGATAACTCAGAAGCTGAACGTGAATTAATTTCTGCCTTCTGGCCAACTCTGCCACCTGCTATTGAAGCTGCATATGAAAACATGAAAGATCAGATCCTATTTTTCAAAGGTGAAGTATGAGATTTTCTTTAATTTTTTCTTAACTTTAATTTTTTGGGAAGAAGGGAGGAAGAAAGAGTAGACATGTGGGCATAAAATTCACTTTTCAAATAAATAAGATAAAAATTTAGAACATTTCATCCAGCGTTCCTACAACCTACAAAAAAGGGGTGTATTTTTCCTTTTACTGTCTGAAAATGACAGGTGAAACTAAATATTTTTATTGCTTTTAACAGGCAATAAATTCTGGGTTATCAGCGGATATCAGGTATTGCTTGGTTATCCAAAGAATATCAACACACTGGGCTTCCCTAAAGGAGTCAAGAAAATTGATGCAGTTGTTTGTAATAAACATACGGGGAAGACGGACTTTTTCATAGGTGACAAGTACTGGAGGTAAGAAAGTGTCTCCAGAAAATAAAGGTCTGAAAGACAACCTTCTTCAGCAGAAGGCTGGCTGGGACAGCTTGTGTAGGCTTTCTCTGATTTCTGAAAAGTCCTGGATTATTTTACCCTATTTAGAAAAATAAAAGTGAGAGTTTCTTTCCCATCTTTGACTGACTAGCACTGGATTTTCAATGTCTCTCTTCTAAACCCTATTCCCAAACTGGCATGAGTGACTCCCAATACCGAAACACCAAGCAGGTGGAAGCAAAAGTCAGCTTTGGTAAGTTGATAGATTCTTTCTGTGTGCAAGAACAATGGCTGCAAAGGCCTTTTGCAGGCAACCAGGAGCATATGTGGGTCACACAGACTTTATCGTGACTAATTGTGGGGTTCCTCAGTGAGACATATGGTGTCAGCTGGATTTTGAGATTCATGTGGTTTCCTGCCCTCTGTTTTTGATTGTTTTGGAAAGATTCTTCACAGTATCTTGCATTGCTACTTTACTGCCTTGGTCACAAGACAATAGCATGCAAGAAAACCACAACACACATTTCTTACTTAATAACTCATTCTCTTAACCTCATGTCCCTGTGAAAAATATTTCTTGTATCCAAGGAGAAGTAAAACAAAGGCTAGCTTGTTTCCTTGTTTTTCTTTCCTGAGAGGGTTTCTCAAAACTGGAAGAACCTTTTAGATTTTCCTTTCAGCCCCCTTAATTCAGTTCCATCTCACAAAAATTGTCCTGGCTCAGTTAGGAACAACTTGATTGTTTTAGAAATAAGTCCGCTTCCTTTCCTCCATCTAAATCTGTAAGGTAGTAGAGGACTATCTACAATATTTTATCATTCTTATGATAAATATGTGCAGTTACTATAGCAGAAATTAATCTGTTCAGTTTCCATGTACTGTCTGTCACAACACTATCATTAGAGGAGGTAAATCTCATCCCCGCTGTCAAAAATGTGGGTCTTCCTTCAATTTTTCTTACTTCGGGTGCTTTTTTGGAGCTATATCTGCCTTTATGGGCAAACAAGTAGCAACCTCATGGAAAACACAACGGCCAGCATCCTGCAGATATTTCTGTGACCTAATAATACAACTTTCTGTGTGACCCCAGTGAAATCAGTCAAGCTGAAGATGGTGGGCATGTTTCAGCATCTGCTTAACTGTATGTCAAAACTCTGTGTAAAATTGCACATCCTCCTTCATATGATTTAGGTTTGATGAAAACAGCCAGTCCATGGAGGAGGGTTATCCTAGACTGACAGTCGATGACTTTCCAGGAATTAGCCAGAGGGTTGATGCTGTTTTTCAAAAGAAAGGTAAATGGAATGAGTTTTTAAGTAAAATCACTTTACTTCTAAAGATCATAAGTTCTGAAGTTATGATGAATATCATTATTGCTGTATCCTGCAAAAGACAGAAATTAAGAGATGCTCTCTTTTGTGTTCCCTGATTGTCAAAATGAAGCTATTTCTTGTATCCATAACATGATGCTTTGCTTTTTCATTTCCAGGATTATTCTACTTCTTCCATGAATTGAAACAGTGGGAATTCGACCCTATTGCTAAAAAGGTTATCCGAGAAATAAAGAGTAACAGTTGGTTTAACTGTTAATATCATTAAACTTTCTTACATTCAGCAAAAGACAATAATTCTGGTGATCTCAGAACTTGTTAATATATACAATACTATACGTACAGAAGAGGCAACAGGAGTCGTTTTCATTAATGGTTTTCATGCATTTTAATGAAAGAACATGTCAGCTCAAATTGTATCTCCAAAGGCTAGAACAAAACAGCATTTTTCACAAGTACAAAATGTACAACATAATTCATTAGTTTATACTCCAGAGGGGTTTTCAAATATTTTGTCAATAAACTGGTTTTGGTTGATGTCACTGTTTTCTGTTTCGTCTATTGAAGACAAACTATATTTCTGATGTGTGAAAGACTGTAGGTTAATGTGCTAATATCCTTCCAACATACAATGTTTGTATTTTGCTTCTTTTCTCTCCAAAGAGTGATCTTTTCTCTCCATCTGCACGAGCCAGGCTTTTCATTAGTCACTTGCTTTTCTGTCCTCTCTACTGTACTTCTCCTGTTCTTCAGCCGTTGCAGCCTTGTTCCTTTCACATTATAACAATATTTTGACATCAAAATCACCCTCCAGCCCCAGGGTCTAAATACAGTATCTCACCTGATAATCACCCTGATCTGCCTTTATAGCATAGCCAATTAGCATTTCATCAGTGGCCACTTTTTGTAAAGCTGTGAATGACATCCTTCACAGATCAGCTCTGTCCTATTAAAGAAATAGATTCAACTACAACGTCACAGAGCACAATCTTTGCTCCACTAACTCAAACCATGTGCTTCAAGTGAAAATACATCTGAGATTTAATGCATGCTGCCATTACACATGGATCAAACGGCTCACACAAGATGAGACAAAATCTATAGAGTTACAGTCATATCCTCTCCAGGTATTTATTTTACATTCAGTTCTGGAGACAGGCCCAGAACACACTGCCAAATGGCTGGCCATACTGCCTGCGTGGCTGGGTGTATTTGACCTCAGAATTGGTGTGTCCTCCTGTTCTCTGGTTCTCACATATTAGGCTGTTTAACACACCTGTTGCATGCTTGAGTAAAATATTTCTTTTTGCTACGTGCTTTTACAACAATGGACTTACCCCAACCTAACCTTTCCCACATAGTTTTGTGTAAACAGCAGGAGTACCATCATTTTGCTGCTATTGCCATGAGAAACCTGCAGGGTTTTTTCCCACCAGAAAACCAAAGCAGAGGCTTAAGTATGCTGTTTCACTGATTTACAAAACTAATCATGGTGAACACCATTACAATCTAATCCTTAACAAAACTTAACCTTAAATTAAGATGAAATGGTAGACATTTGAGTGAGATTCATCTGACTACTTACTGTTTAGCTACATATCTACATGAGTTAGGGAAGATCCCTGTACCGAAAGACAAGGGAGAAGTTCTCCACATTTCTCATATCATCTCATCTCGCTCAAAGACAAACAAGTGGGACAAACCAGTGGGACAAACCAGTGCCTTCAGCCCCCAGAGAAAACATCTCTTTGCAGATGAAGGCCAGTCAACTAGCTTAGAGTAGCTAACTTTCAGACAGATAAGTATTGGTGGAATTTATAATGTCTTTGATGGGTATCTTTCAGTTTTTACTCAGAATATATAAGTACATTCTATTTTTCTCCTCTACAATGTTCACTTTTTGGCAAGTTACCACAGCAGTTTTTTGTATCACCATAAGCCAGTGACAGAATTGTCTGAAGGCACCTACTCGGACGCCACTTGTCTGTGGAGTGATTGTGATATTCCACAAGACAACAGCAGGACATACTGGAGGCAGGTGGTATGGAGACAGTTCCTTACCTATTTCTGTATTTCCAGCCTTCTCTTCTTCATTTAGTTCAGCTGATGTCTGTATAGAAAGTACAGTCCAACAGCACAATCAGAGGCTGCCAAGTTATACCCAAGTGTTTATATTCAGAGGCAAGATTACTCTTTCAGACACTCTGTTCAGTGTGTAATACAATTTTAATTTAAGCTGCAAGAAACAGTTAATCATGGAGCCATCAAGGAGATTATTCAGTTCTTTGTAATACATGGGTAAATTCTTCTGTCTTCAGATACATAAACATGATTGTTTCTCTATGCTCCTTCTTTTCTCAGGTCAAACATTGCTTCATAATTTATATAAATACTTTGTCTTAAGGAAAGTTAATATTTAACAGTGAAATGCTGTTACTGAAGTTTTCTGACTGGCAGCTTTGGCATTATGTTAAACCACACTGGGGAGTACGTTCACGGGTCACCTGCAAAAATAAATAAAGCAATGAGTATTGCTTTTCCTTTATTTGCAAAGAAGGCCTAAGAAATCATTCCTAACACAAAAAGACTTGACTTCTGATTAGCAATAACAGCTTGATCACTCAGTTTTCCCTCTTTTATTGCCACTTCATTGGAGTAATAGGAACCAGAATGGGAGTGTCAGAAGAGAAATTCAATAAGTGATGAGTGCTTAGTGATGGTCCTATCCCTCCATCTCTGCCAAGTACCTGGCCAACACGGGATTATGTCTTGCACCTCACCATATCCTCCCACAACCCTAAAGAGCTCCCAATACCACCTCCCCAGCACTCTTTTGTGCCACCTATAGCTCCTCATAATGCATGCCCCATACTACATTTAGGTATCTAGCTGAGTAATGCTGATTAGTTACCTGTGGGGTGACCAGCCACTGGCCCCACAGCCCAGTCGAGGGGTGAGTTATCTGCCTTGCCATTAATAGGTTTTTTTCTCCTCTAGCCAGCTGCTATTTACCACAAAACCTGTAGGAACTATGGAATTTCTGTTTGGCTTGGCTGAATTGGCCAATACCTTCAGTTGCAGCTGGACCAGATGGACACACACAAAAAAGAGGATCCCATGTGGTCAAGCTAAAATAATTTTCTTAGTGTTTTCATTAAATATTCTTCTTGCTTTCCTCTGCACATTTTCATTCAGTTTTGTAATATCATATTAACCCTATTGTTTACCAGAGGAGTTTGGAAGGGCAGACAAGGCAAGGCAGAAAAGACATATAAAACCAAAGAGAAAGCTAATCCAGTTGTTTCATATCACTAAGAAAAAAATGGTCATTTGTTTCTCATCCAATTAATGTTTTTTACCAGCTGTTTTTCAGATGAATCATAAGATCATAAGATGATGAGACTGGATTGAAATGAGGAAATTATATATCCTAATGCAATGTGTTGTTGAGACATACAAACTACAGCATTCCTAGTAGCTTGTCCTGAAAAGTCATGCTCACCTCTTTGCCTACAGGAACCTGATCTCCCAACACTGGCTAACAGAGTGGGGAAGGAGCTGTGTATAATCAAATACTTGCCAGAGCACAGCTTAAAACCCACATTTTATAACCAGAGTTTAAAAACCTTACCCTCTCAGGTGAGCAACCTCTCCCCTGTGCTCTCAGGTGCCAAACAGATGCCCCAAAACCTTAAGAAAACTGATAGTGAATCTTTTTAAGGGTTTGATACTTTAAAGGAAGAAAAAATATGAACATGGGAGCTAAAGTGCAGAGAAAGAATGGGTCATTACCTGGATGTACATAATCACCCTTCCCTGCACTCACTCATAACTTCATGCCTCTTAATGCTAATTTCCCAATTCCAGATAACAGGCAAGGAAGCTGCAAGGTCAGTGTTTAAGCACTGGTAGCCAACATGCTCTTTGAACATCTTATTGGAGTTTGAACCTTTTTGAACACTGATCTTTCAGACCTGCCAGAGCCATACCCAAAGCAGAGAACTGAAAACCACTACACACATCACAAGTACTGAGACGGAACTTCAACAAGAACTGAGGATGAGAGGGACAATGTGCCAGGCCAAAACAGGTGAGAGCACTTCTCTGAGGCCTAGAGACACAGGCAGAGACCCTTGCAGGGTAAGTACTCTTAATGACAACCATCTCAGTGACCTTACTGAGTGTACCCTGTACCTGTATTTTGTAGAGAGGACAGGTTTGAATTGTGGGTTCTGTGGTTCTAGCTGTGAATCAGTTTTTCGTGGTCTGTCTGCACTCATTAATTAGATCTGCTTCAGGGAAGGGGTTTTTTGGGGTTTTTCTCCTTATGAATCATGGGCTTCATGTGTTTTTATGATCTGTAAGCATTGTATCTTGCTACCTTTCAATAAGTGAGTGGACATAGATCTGTGTATGTGTTTGTGTAATCCTATAGAAGTGCCTTGCCCGTGAGTACATGTGGCTCTGTGCAGGCTCTGTGGGGCTCTGCAGTCTGCAGAGGCTAAAGGAGCAGGAGATTTCCTCAGCTGTGGAAATGGCTTCTCTCTATGCTACAAGCAAATGCTGCTTGTGGAACCAAGAACCATAGAGCCTCCACATAAATGAGTAAGACAAGGTTTTAAACTATGAGAAAAAAATCCAACATAAGATCCTAAAGACTTAGGTCTGGGGTGAGCAACTCAGCCTTTGAATATTGTGACTGTGGGGCATCTGTTTGAGCTTGGATGGGAGAAGATGGTGGTTACTTCTAGAGCAGTTGCTGTGGGTATGGGAGATTAGCACAGACTGACAAAGAAAATTCTGCTTCTTTCAAGAGATGGGAGTTGCAAATCTCACTTTGGTGAGCGCAGCCTATACATTCCATGGCCACAGACTGCAGGGACCAGCCGGAGCTACCCACTGCCCTGCACATCGAGGTCCCTTGGGCTGGGAGTGGGGGGTCACAGCTGCCGCTCCAAGGTCACAATTGTCACCCTGCAGTCACAGCTGCCACTGAGGGGTCACAGATCATAGCCACTGGTCTAAACTGCCATCCCGCGGTCACAACTGGCACCCCGCGGTCACAGATGCCACACAGCTGTTACAGCTGCCACCCTGCGGTTACAGCCGGCACGCGAAGGTCGCAGCTGTCACCCCGCACAGATGTCACCCAGCGGTTACGGTTCCAGCCCGCGGTCACTGCTGCCACCCCGCGGGCACAGCTGCCCCATCACCTGCTCCAGGTTGGCTCCTGACAGCTCAGCTCCTCAGACGCTTAACTTCACTTGTGCGGTTACTCGGCTCAAGATTTTCTAAGAACGGTTTGCATGGAGGTATTTTATGGAGAAAAAAGTATGAGAGGAGAAGCACTTAGATTTTAAAATGAAAAATGCTTTGTTAAATCTATTAATAGTGTAATTTAAACTAAATAAACTGAGCTGTGTGTTTGCCACATTGGTGGTGATTCAAAATCACTAAAAACCTATAGAAAAGCACTGACAGAGTACTAGAAACTATGTCCTGAAGGACTGAGTCCCCTAAATTGTCAGCAGTTATTACGGGAACTGGTAAAAGCCGTTTTGCCCTAGACTGAGATAGTTACAATGGTTAGGATGAAAAATCAGTATTTAAAAATGAAGATGTTTTTAAAAAGGAAATAGCTTACAGATATATGGGAAATGTAATTATTAAATAGAAAAAGTGGGTAATAAATATAAGAAATAAATAGTTTACAAAAAGCACTGGAAACATTTTTCAAACGTGTATGTATATTATATAAATATATATGTATATTTATCTTTAACTATGTTTCAGACTATCATCATTACTTTTGTAACTACTGCTTTTGATTTTCACCCAAAATCATAGGGGAAATTATTTACACAGTAAATATATGAACTCATCACGATGCAATTTAGCTTAGGCTATTGTATTTTTCCAAGCAGCTGAGAAGTGAATTTATCACTTCATGCTACTGTAAACAGGATTACCGTGAACAAACCAAGCTTTTAGCATAAAAGAAACACCTTGTGTCAGCAAGCAAGAAAAGTTTACACTGATCTCAGGAGGAGACCAAACTGGTGCAGGTATGTACAGGTATGTTCTGGAGCAAAATTCTGCATGTTAACAAGTGTTTCTTTACAGAGGTGTACAGACTATGGGAGGAGAATGACTACTATTAAAGGCATCTTTTTCATTTCTAAACATGACAAATTATTTCCTCATTAACAGGAACACAGTGAAACTGTGTGCATCATGAGCTAGAGAACAGGTTTTAATTAGAGAAGGTGCAGATTCAGCAAAGCCTTCAAGCTCATGCCAAAATTCAAACACCTATTTATGTAACTCTACTTTTGAAATGTTTTGCGTAATCAGAGTCCTAATGAGACATCTGTGCTCATTAAGACCATAAAAATGTACTGCCTCAACAAAGCTCACACAAAGCATGGTCATTTCTCAAGCACTTGGCTGAAGAAATGTACATTCACACCGTTACACTCAAAACGATCTGTACATAAATGAGAATGGAACCCACCATCTTCCTTCCCGTTGCAGTCCCCTTGACTCTCATCCCCAGAGCTTAACCTGCCACTTTGCAAACCATTCTGTCTCTGCCTCCGGTTTTGCAAAGTTTATCCTCAGGTGCAGATTGTTGGAGGTCATAATTTTGGGAATCAGTTGCTATTAAAAGGCAGAAGTCTATCTAAATAAAATGTAAATTGTACAAAGGTAAATACAGAGGTCATTCATCCATTTCTGATACGTTGTGGGATATTTTTGCACACATGGCATTTCCGTAAGAATTTGTTTAGACTGTGAAGACCAAGTCCTAGTTATCTAATTATCTGATTTCCACCTATATCCTTGTGTCTGGTGTTCTATTGTTTGGATCTGAGTCTTTAAAGATATGTAACCATCAGGAAAAGTCTCTGCAATTTGGGATGAATCTGACCATCATGATGCCATTCTTAAAGTTTTAAAGTGATGGTGAGACAAAATACTCGTGGAAAAAAATTATCCTGAACTTAGGGAACATATTGCCTGTAGGTGAAAATAAAGATTTTGTCTCTTGGGGCATCTCTCTACGGCAAGGGACAAAGGAATTCTAGCCTTTAACACTAGGATAAGTATGTCTAGAGAGCACTAGCATTGTATTTCAGAGCAGCATGTTTCTGAAGCCAGCCTCTTAATCACCCTCACTTGCCGTGCATGACTTCAGTTTATGGAGCACTTTGTGGCCATGAATCAGAGTCCTAGTAGAGAAAGCTATCTGGAAAGCTCTGCCACAGCTGCCCATATGCCTAATGGAGAGATCAGAGCTTGGACCAATGAATGGTCCTTTGGACACCTTCAAATCACATGGCCAAGACAAGTGACCAGAAGTCAGTCCCAAGTCTCTTACTGAATGCTTTCCCTGTGTGTAGCTAACAGAAGAGACTTATAGAAAAGATGGACATAGCTCTCAGGTAACACTTTTGTGCAACACCAAGCAAAAAATCAGCACACAGTGATCCCTGCATCCACCTCTGTTGGGAGTCTGTCCCTTCCTCAGGACAGGTAGCCAGGGAACCATGCTCAGGGAGGCATGGACTTCTCAAAAACCTAGTCTCTGCACCTACTGTCAGTCACCAAGGCCAGGCTGACATTGTAGGAGAAATACCAGACTGCTGTGGGGTTTTTTTGAACACTGAAGAAAAAATGTGAATACTCTGTAACACAGCACAGCTGTGTACTGTTGGTGTGCAAGACACAGGGGTCCTAGTCCCTTCTCTTAGTCTAAATTAAATTGTCTTCCTCCAGCAGTGGTACCACCCTCCTTGGCTGGCAGCTGGAATTACCAGTATCATATGCTATCTGACAAAGAGATAAAGGTTTTGTTTCGTTGCCATGTACAGTAGTAAGTTTATCTCCATGCACAATAGTAAGTTTATCTCGCTCATTTGACAAAAAAAAAAATAGTAGATTTAACAGCAGTATTTTTCCTGTGCTACTGCCAGACGAGGGCCTGTGCAAATCACAGAGTGGCACAATCTGTGTATTTGAATCAGAAAAGCTGAGCAGTAACCATCTACAAAATAATAATCTCTTTGCATACTAGAAAAAAATTCTAGTTTAGACTTTGCCGAATTTCTATTTACCTTAGAGAAAACTGATGCAAATAATCTAAACTTGTCAAACCCAGAATGTTTGCTATCATAGGAAATTCCAGCATTACAATTTCTTCTCATTCTGAATTGAACCCCAATTCAGCATAAGATTTAATTTTGGTATAAATAAATTACACTGTCTTTATATTAATAATTGCTCATTTTTCATTACCAGACTTTTCTAAGAACTATATGGTCATCTAGATTATTTTTTTAATCAGCATTTCATACAAGTCAGATTGTAAAATTTGTATTGGAAAATACTCAATTTACATCAATCAAAATATTGACACGTCAATGAGAAAAATTTGCTTGAATTTTTGTAGGTTTTTAGGAGTCCTTTGACAAGTATAATACCCAAAAGGGAAAGCATCAGTCTGTGAGGATAGCAGCAGCTTCATGATAAGAAATCTTAGAGATGCAGGCATTCCTGGGTGTTCAGGTGACCAGGAATGTGGGCTACAGCACTAGGAGCATGAATGACTCAGAGGTCATGGTGTTCCTCACATAGCAAACTACCACCTCTTTTCAGAAATGCAAAAAGAATA
This sequence comes from Manacus vitellinus, assembly GCF_001715985.3. Classification (NCBI taxonomy): domain Eukaryota; kingdom Metazoa; phylum Chordata; class Aves; order Passeriformes; family Pipridae; genus Manacus; species Manacus vitellinus. Next base: position 10,124,471 of record NW_021940208.1, on the reverse strand, counting down.
CACGAATACACAGGCGAGTTGTGGGGTTTCTGGCTTTAAAAGGACAATTAACTTTTTATTTTTTGTCAATGTTGTCTCCAATTTGTATTTCATATATTTTATCTCCATTATAAACTCAGCAAGGACTTTGTAATAAGCCTCTAAGTTTTGGGTTTTTTTCCAAAAATTATTAGTCCTTAAAATTAAGGGAAGATTGTATTATAAAAGAGCACAATGCATGTTCAAATGCACAATACTTCATCTGTTTTAGAGAGAAACACACACTTGTTACTGCACCACTAAGTGCATTGCACTACATTATGAAGACAACCAATTTAAAAATATAGGTTGGCTATCACAAAATGAAATGGTCTCACAATATGAGATCATGAATGGCTGGAATTTTCCCACACTATGACAACTCCGGCTTTGTTTTTTACCTTGTCCCTATTGCACAGCGCTGCCACTAGATGTCAGATGATGAAAAGGCCCCACTGGTCCCCGCAAGTCTGGTCAAGAGATAACTTTGAAGAAAGTATTGCACTTTCCTTGTGGCCAGGTGAAAATAGGTAACTATTGATATTTAGCTTTTAGTAGCATTAAATTATGGGGTTTCTAGGAAGAATACCACTGTTGTGATATACAAGAAAGGGTCTTGAAGCCACTTTCTTCCTCTGGGCTGTTACACTGTTTTTAGAGCATCTTTCAAAATGGAGTCTGATCCATTGCAGGAACTCTTCATCATTAGCACAATTCCAACACTAAATAACTATAGAAAAATGAGACTCAGAAGTTATCTGATACAAATTAAAGTCACATAAAGAAAAATAAATTATCAGGTATAGTTACTTCAGTCAGTATAGACTTACCTGTATTTACATCTCAGCTGGCTCCATGACCTTGCCCTTCAGGCCCATGTTCACAGCTAAATTGCACTAAGTATGGGGCTTGGTGATGAAATATCATTCTGTGTTTACATTCAAGAAGGTTGTCAAACAGGACCCTAAAGGAAAGGAGACTTGGTACATTCTCTATGTCATGTCATGGAATTGACGAATGCTGTCCATAACAGATTAAGGGAATATTTGCAAAGATCACAGCTCTGGACCATGTCCTGGCACTCAACAGAAGGACTAGCCTTGGACTATGAATGCCATCATGGTCACAACTTCCCAGGACAAGAGCTAGAAAGGGGAGGGACAAGGAAAAGGTAATGTTCTGTGTATAACACGAGAGAAAAGCTTCCCACTTTACCTGCATACAGGACAAGTTCTGTATTCTGTGATTACATCAGTTTAATCTGATTGCTCTATCCATGTTTATAGGAAAAAAATGTGCTTCAGAGAACTTCATTCTCTTCTAGTACTTGTATAAAGTGGAACGATGCAAAGGGATTTTGGTCATAGTAAATGATACCAAAAACCAAAGCTGATGTCAGGTTTACCCCTTTCTAACTACAGAGGGAAAGCCATGGGACATAACCCATATAATATTATAGTTAATTACTAGGGATGAGTTTAACTTGCATCAGAATGGTGTTGTTACACTATTTCATGCCATTGCACAGACTTAAACCTTCAGCTGAATGCTCTGAGTGGGCATGAAGTATTTGCACTACTGAAGAGATGATATCTTTCTTTAATCTAATTTCCTCCCTGAAAGTGTCTAAATTATTGCTTTCCATGGAGTCTTTCAGTCACTGTTCATGCTTGCAGCTGTGAAAAGGCACCTTCTCTTGTAATCTGCTTCCTAGTCTGATGCTAGGTTATTTTTCCTTCCAAAAAAAAGCACCTCAGTTATTCATTAAAAATAGAGTTTCTGACATGCTATACATGTGGGTGTTCTTCCTCTTTCTTCTGCTATTATTTGCTAGATCATCATGACTCTTATCCCTTTGATAGCCCATGTGGGACCCTGGTACATGCTTTTGCCCCAGTGAAGGATTAGAAGGGGACAATAATTTTGAAAGCACAAAGAAGTGGACTGTGGGAAGAAATGGTACCTGAAAATAGTTTATAAACATTGCAAATTCAAGGATTTCCTGAAAAATGACCGTTAAAATTTCCTTCCAGAAATCAGTCCATTCCTGAGTTACCTGAGTAACAACATAACAATGTAGGATGTTAGAACAGTTTAAAATGTAGAAGTTTGAAATATGAAATCCTACATTAGGGGATAAATTTGAGGTCAGTTTGGAAAATAAATACTATATGAATAGACTGATAAACCTTAATCCCGAGCAAACTCATTGAAACAATTAAAAAGGAAAGGAATTATTGTTACTCTTTCAAAACTGGGCTAACTCAATCCTGAGGGAGTTATTTCTGACCTATCATTATGTAACAGAGAGTAGAAGAACAAAATTAAATCCATCATTATCTGCAACATTTATTTTTAAAAAGCACACAAGCTACAGTTTTTACTGCTGCTCAGTGAGGATCAATATAAATACATATATAAACTCATAATGTTGTTAAGTGTTGTGGTTTTCTAAGGAGCCATGGGATAACAGTTTACCTGTTGTGTGACAGGAGTCTGTAGGACCCTAAGATGAGGAATTGCTGCTTTAATGTCAGGCCCATCCCGAAGAGCTTTGCAAGATCAACACTGGAACCTTTGTCATCTTGTAGTACTGAGGATTAAAATCCTGAAATGTCTGTGGGACATACTGGTACATTGTCATCAGTGAAGTAAATTAAGCAGTGGCAGAGAAGTAATACTCTACACTCTTAAATTATTAACTTGGTCCCTGACACAGCTTTGTCCTGGACAAACTACCATTTGAACATAGTTCAGGAGTCAGTACAGTTCAGAGACTTGCCTCAAGAAATCAAGTGATCTGCATGTATCTGCCCTGTTTTGAAAGTTAATTTTAGATAAGAAGAGAATGGTTTCAGGCCTATTTATTTTAGCAGTTTGCTCTTTGAAACTTGATGAGTTACCTCACTCATGTGGATAAGCATAACATACCTGCTTTCTTGTCTATATCACCACATTTTCTTCCTATCTGATAGGTTATTTGTCATGCACCTGGGTATTACCCAATATTTTTCCTTCAAGGTGCTCTTATAGCACATTCAAGTTTTAGGAACCTTTCTTTTGGAAGCTTTCTTTGGTAAGAAAAACAAACCTAACTCTTAGATAGAAGTCATTGGTCCAACCTTAAAACCCCACAAAAAGTTGCAAAAGCCTTTTCTTTCTTTTTTTATTTTCTGGATATTCCACTGCTTCATAATGTGGTTTTGCAGCTTGGTTATTAGGGGTTTTTTTAGAGCACATGCTCTCAGTCATCTCAGTCCTGTTTGGGTGGGTTTGCTTAATAGTGCCACAGAAATCTAATACCACAGAAGGTCCTGTTCAACATCTGCTGTTTGTCCAACTACACTCTATAACATCCTTCTTTACAAGGCAGACCTAAGACCAATGTATCATTCAGTCTTTAGTCAAAACAACAACCAACTTTAAACATGTACAAAGCATCTAAGACACTGATTGCATACCTCTCTGCCAAACCTCAGGCCCTTCAAAGCTCTGGACTATCTTTTTTCTAATCTGTATAGACTGTCTCATCTGCAAAATTTAGGGCCCAAATTCAGCATTATTTCTGCAGTCCTTTGACTTACCAGGGAGGTCCAAGTCCAGCCATAGATCACTGACCCAAGTGACTTGTTACCCCCTAAACAGATACTTCAGCAGCTGGGGAAAGTGAAGATGGATGCACACCTTTCCTGTGAGAGCATCAATCAAATTATCATTTAGAAGACGGCAGACAAGGTTTACTTGGATACATTTCAGCCCAAGTTTACAGCAGATATCCTAAACACTAATTCTTCTGCTGAGCTTTACAGGCCTGCCCCTTCAGCTACTGTGAAACCAGGGACCAAGAGGACTGAGAACCTCTTCTGTGAAAAAAAGTTCTTTTGGATAACAATCAATCAGCATTCCACTTAAAGCTGTGACAGTCAGTGTTTCTCTTGGGCTTTCAAGACTTAAAGCAGTCAGCATTTTTGAACCATTTTGGAGCAACAGTCCAGTGAAACTCCATATACTCCAGCCACCTTTCATGACAGCCTCCCATGAGCTGGTAGAGAGTCATGGAGTACTTAATTGGACTTGTGCCTTAATAGCACTTTGCCAAAAATAATGAATGTCAGCAAAATCCTTTGGAAAATAAAAAAAGCTTCCTAAAGAAATTTAATTTATGAGATTTTCATTTTTCATAAGGAACTGAAAAATTCCCCAGATTTCGTAAACTGGTTGCTGTATCCTTTGTGGCCTGTGAGTCATCTCCTAGAATTGTGACAAGACTAACTCTTTTCTGTTTTACTATTATTTTTTTTTATCACCACTCAGTCTCTGAGGCTCCTAGAGGAGATACCACCTGCAAAAATTCTTGACAGACCAGAGGTAACGTGATTGTAGCTGGGCTAATGCTTTAATCAGTGCTGGATGAGGATCTCCAGCTGTAGACAGAACCAATGTGACCAAAGAGAAACTGTAGGACTGAGGCTACTAGAATGAAGCATGTAAGACAGCATTTCAGATGAAGTCTAAAGCCTAAGGCTACATCTCTGTCAGGAGAGAAAATACAATTGAGATCATTCACTGATATGGTGTCTGAGAGGCATAAAAGAGCTCACACCCAGGCTATTAAAGTCTGTTAATCTCTGAGGTAGTTTTCTACTTCCAAACAGGTTACTTGGGAATTGTCCCTGACACATTACATTCCCTGAATAGAGCCTGGGAACCATCCAGAGGGTTGATCTGAAATGAAGCCATGCAACAACCACTCCAGCAGGACAGATTGAGGTCTAGTGCCTGGAAATGTTTTTCAGTACCACAAAATTTACTAATACCAGCCAGAACCTGAGTATCATTCCATCTCTCTCAAAGTCCATCGAACATCAGGCTCACAGATGCCAGTGCAGCAGTTTTCAGTGAGACTCACAGGCAAAATGTTTTCTGCTCTTCTCACCTAGACTCCCTCCTTTTAATTTCATGACAATTTATTGTGTTCTCATTTTATTTTATGCCTGACAAGAAAATTTTTGTCTGACAAGAGAATTCAGATGACTTTGGCAAGACTTTGAATCAGTTGCAGTTGCTACAACCATTTCACAAGAGGCAGCATAGCAGTTCCTTGCAAGCAGCCACAACACCACAATTAAAAAAAAGGAAGAAATTATAAAGCAGGATATCCTTTGGAGACTGCTATCGCTCATTCAAAACATATGTGAAGCACATTGGTCTAGTGGCAGCATGAACAGACATAGGATTATGTTGGAGAGCTGGCCCAGTAGGACAGCACAGAATCTTTTTAGACGCACACACAACACATGCCTATATATATGTGTGCATACACATAAAACTTCAAAGAGAATTCAGGCAGCATATTAGAGAGGTGCTCTGTGTGTGGTGGCTGCATATGGGCAAACTGCACTTGACAAATCTGTAGCCCTTTGAATCTCTTCTGCTCCTCCTCTCACCCCACACAGCCCCCATCAAGGTAACTATGGGTTTACAATGACCAAGGCAGAAGTCCTTATTACTGTAAATTCAGTGCAGATTTTCTATGACCTCTTTTTGACAGATTTTGTATGCATGACCTAAATAAATGTTCTCCCTGTTCCAATGGTACAGTTCTGACAACTGTTTTTTAATCTCCTTATCTAAAGAGAACACAAAGCTGAAGCTGCCAAGGAAGTCACTGCCATGTGCCATTCATCAAAGAAGAGCTCTCTGCAACACTAAGAGACTGGCCATTCTTTCCTTTCTTCAACTCATGTGACAGCTCATGTTAAATATTATTGCTGCTTATGAAGTGAACACCACTAAACACTAAGCAAAAGTTAATGCACCAAAAGGCTTAATAAGGAAGGAGTCATTTACAAGTACATTTATATCTAGTAGGATCTAGTCCATCAGTTTGTTTTATCTTTTCACAATACAGAGACCAGAAACTTCTCCAGGGTTTCTTATCTTCTATGCAACTGACCTTATATTTGAGTACTTTTTTAAAGAAATTCATCAAATCCTTCTTTAAAGTCATCAAGTGATGAAGAATTTCCCAACTCATTAAATGAGATGTTTTAGCACTGGAAATATTTTACATTAATTTGCATAGAAAAGGGAAACATTTGATCAGATACAGGGTCTTTTAGGTCTTCAGATGTCATCAGTCACAAGTGCGTTTTCCACCATCATTACTTATCACTCTGTTTTCAGGAAGATGCTGGGGGAAAATAAGCACAGCACAGAAGCCAGTCTAATCAAACCTGTGTTTAAAGTAGATAGTAGAATAATCATCCTTAAAATGTTCTAGCTTCATCTACATAGAAGTGCAATTTGAAATATTTACAATGGTTAAGGAAGTAAAGAATAAAAATATCTTAAAATTGGTAAAATTATAAAAGAATCAGTGGAAAAGCAGTGAATTGGTTTTATATCTTTTCCCTCCTAAATGATTTTGATTATTTACCTCTCTTACCTATCATACTGCTTTTTTTCTGACCCATGTAAATAAAGTTAAAATTAAAAAAATTTAATTTGTTCTCTTTATTTTTCCTAATGAAATGGGGAAAACAAATGTTATCTGAAAATTGAAGAAAGAAGCATTTGCTCCAAAAAAAGAAAAATTCCATGACTTTTCCAGGAAAAGTTGTCTGGTAAATTCTGACCCATCTGTCTTAAAATCAGCTCACACTTACTAAGCAAATGAAATAAGGATGCACAGTGAACACAATATTATTGCAGCTGTTCCAGCCACTGAGCAAAGACATTGATTCATTCTAAAGAAATCACACTCAAAAAAGCTATAAAATTTTATAGAAGTCATTAAATTCATTTGACTTGGTGAATACAGAGCATGTCTATATTCTGCATTATGCATGAGTAATAAAGTAAATTCTTACAGAACTAAGCCAAATGTCTGTGCTACTGTAGTTAGTACTTAGCAAAGTTGCTATGAAGATCATCTGACTTTCTTTGAAGATTAGCATTAAAAGTATGATCAAAGCTTTTAATCTGATTTTCCAGATCTTGTTAGTGGATACTAATCTTGGAGAAAACCAGCCATGAGTTGGTGTTCATGAGCCTTTTCTATCAGTTCTAGAAAACTTCTATTATCCTAAACCTAATGATGTTTCTTACTTTTAGTTTCTTTAGCTTTCTTTTCAGATAAGCAGTTTCCTATGGCTCCCAATAGATTTTCTACTTAGCACATTTAACTAAAATCTTCAAATGTTTCCTTTTCTGCCTTATTAGTCTATTTTTTTTAAGGTATGAGAATGTCCAACTGTGCTCCTGAAGACTATATTATGTAAACTGTGCAATCCAAGTGAAGTTGCCTGAAACCAGTTGCGTAGGTGAGGAGGCAAGGTTAGTTAGGCATAGCAGGGCTACTGTGAGTACTGTAAGTACAAGGGTTGCATGTTTTCCTGAGGCAGACACAGCAGAAGGAGGCAGGAAGGGATTGTTTATTATCTTATTGCTCTTCATACACCATCCTTAGGCTGAAAAAACCTGCCTCTGCCCACTTTCTGTTATCACATATTCAAAGTTGTCTATCAGAGATACAATTTAGATCATACTTGCCCCTGGCCGCAGCAGGGTGGTTGGAACTAAATGATCTATAAATGATCCCTTCCAACCCAAATCATTCTGATTTCATGATTCTATGATTGCAGTGAGGAAGTCTCAATATTCCAAATATATTTTCAAAAGTATGAAAATTACAGCATTAGCTGTTTGCAATAACTCTTTCTTCTTCCAAATCTATGATAAAAAAAATGGTTGGAAAAGATCATCCAGAAAGTATTCATAAAGAGTTCAGAAGAATCACTAGCAAAAGAGATGCAGCATTGGAAATGAATGGCAAGTATTTAACCACACATCAAATAGGCCTGATCCTGCTAGTCTGTGCTCTGTGGAGGTAAAGAGGTTAATATAAGCACAATGTTTGTTTCCAAAAAAATAGCACATTTATTGATTTATTTCTCTGATGAAGCTGAATGAAATTTCCTTACCAGCTGCTTTAACAAAAACTCTGAAATGTGTCAGCTCCATAACCAAGCTATGTCATCATCAGATGATTTCAAATCCCAGGATACAATTCTACTCTTGTCCCTGGGATCTGCTGACAGGACACAGCAGAATGGTTCAAAGCTGCACTAGAAGAGGTTCACACTGGACATTAGGAAGCACTTCTTTATGAGAGGGTGGTCAAACACTGGAATAGGTTTTCTGGAGAAGTGCTTGATGTGTCAAGCCTGTCAGTGTTTAAGAGGTATTTGGACAATGCTGTTAGCAACATGTTTTAACTATTTATCAGCCCTGAAATGGTCAGACAGTTGGACTGGATGATCACTGTAGGTCCCTCCCAAGTGAACTATTCTATTCTATTCTATTCTATTCTATTCTATTCTATTCTGTGTATTTTGGTATAAGACCTGCCATAACAAAGGAGTGAGTGGTCCATGTTGGACCCACAAATGTTAATAGCAAGCAGAGATGTTAGTTTGTACTGACATCAGTATTTTAGAATTGATTTGACAGTGAATTTGAGTTAGTTGAAAATGAATGTATCGATATGCTGTAAGTAGTGCAACCCAGACAGCCAAGTCTGCACTACCTTTGGACACTACGTGACAACAGCTCAGATATCACTAAAAATGGAACTGGGATAACACAGATTTCATTGCTGTCTAATGGTGTAAGCTGAGTCTCTGAGGCACGCTGGTGAGGTGATAACCATCACTGCATTTAAAAAAGGAGGTTGTAGTGAGGTGGGAATCGGCCTCTTCTCCCAAGTGACAAGTGATAGAACAAGAAAAATGGCCTCGAGTTGTGCCAGGGAAGGTTTTTATGGGACAGTAGGAAACATTTCTTCATGGAAAATGTTGTCAAGCATTGGAACAGACTATCCAGGGAAGTGATGGAGTCACCATTCCTGGAGGTGTTTAAAAGACGTGTAGATGTGGAACACAGGGACATAGTTTAGCGGTGAACACAGCAGTGCTGGGTTAACGGTTGTACTTGATGGTCTTAAAGGTGTTTTCAAACCTAAATGATTCTAAACAGGTAAAGTCCCTGTAAAATAAAGAAGCCTTACCTTTTTTTTCCAGAAAAAATTATTTAATTACTAAAGAGTTAATTATCTATACAACAGGTACCTGTCTTTTATTCAAAATATAAATAACTTCTCTAGAGCATGAGAAAGCTGAAACGAGAATTGGTAACTGCCAGGCAAGCAGTTTTTCTTGTGGCAGGCAGCAATAGCTACTGACATGGATTAAACACAAAACAAGTTCTGCAGCTGTTCAGATGTATGAGTTCACAGCCGATGGTGCTCACTGGGGGTCACATCTCTATTCTCATGGGGCTCACTGGGGCTCACATCTCATGCTCTTCAACAGCAGGAACTACTTTTGGGAGCTCTATCTAGAGATGATTGTGAAACTCTTCTCAGTGACTCAACAACAAATACAATCACATGGGTTTGCCAGCAGACCTTTTAGCCTACAGAGAGCAATAGGGACATTTCATGAATGCACACAGGATGTGGCAAGTATGAGGTTCAATCTGAGAAATTCATCATCAAGGTTTTCCTTCATGACAGTAAGTTAGAGATGCATGAGAGTGAATTTGTCTGTTCTATCTGAAACCTATCATTGACATTCAGGCTAAGTTTAGACAAGGCACCCCAGGAACAGTCTAGATTTGTAATTCCTCTAAAAACCACTTTCTTTTTCCTTTTTTCCCTTTTCTCATTTTTATAGATTTATATACTTCTCTTCTGGTCCAAAAGCCTACAAATATGAGAGAGAAAAGGAAAATGTGACTAATATTTTTAAAACCAGTTCTAGATGGGTTGCTAGAGTGGCTGCTGAGCAGACCATCAGATGGAAGTAGAAGAAAGTGAAGACTGGACCATGAGGACCAGAAACATGGCTACTCCTTTTCTGAGGTTTTCCTTTTATGTAAACACAGAGCACAAAGAGGAATGCTACAACTCAGCCCTGCAATATAACACTATTCCAATAATTACATCACTGTCAGCATTTTGAAGAGCTTCAGTCTCATCTCAGAAACTCCAACCTAGAATCAATTCTAATGAAATTCAATGAGAAACCCTTTCTGACCAGCTCCTAAAGACCTGCATTTTCAGGGAACAAGGTGATACAATGAGAAACCATTGAAGAAGCTGTAAGTAACTAAGCCCTTTCTCAAAAGAACCAGGAAAATATTCCAGAGTGAGCAGCTCTCTGCGGGAAGAACCATCTTGTGGTTTAAGTGGTCCTTTGCAAGGTAGATGAGCAAAGAAGCAAATATTCATACCCATCCAGTGTCTAATTATTGGAGTTCAGTCTGCAGCCTCTTCAGTCTGGGTTTTCATCAACACAATCTGTTTTCATCAAGGAGAAGGTGATGACAGAGCGGAAGCCAGTCACCACTTCTCCATTTTTAGTTTGAAAAAACCTATTGTGTGATCTAATAATAAATTAGACCTGGCACAGTAACTACACACTTATTTAGCTGAAAACAATGACAGAGGATTTGCATTAAAAAATGGAAATGCAAAAACACTGAAGAAGTATAGTTTAATGTATGGCTATGCATGAATGATGCTTTTGCTGTTGTTCTGTTGTCACAATTTTTTGCATTATGCCAAATTTTATGCATTATGCCATATGTACCTTTCATACTCATTCCTTTGTGCCTTTTTATGCCAATAAAAAAATTTTCTCTACCAGAAACTGTACTATCCAGGATGTTTTAGTTGACTGACAAAAGATTGTCTGATGGATCAGGCTTGAAGAGAAACTGCAAATGTGTAAAATACTTGCACCAAATCAATTTAAGCAAGATCTTAACTGCCTCTGTTCCTTTTACTTACATGACAGGAAGACATTTTAACCCCCAGAAGAGCCTGAGACCTAGGTATAAGCAGACCATAAAGCTGTTATGATTTCCTTCAAAACTGTGGAACCTATGCAGAAGGCAAATATATTTCATGTCTGGTATCTGCAATTCATTGCATGATTTTTAGTCTTCTGTCCTACTTCTTGTGGGTGGATCTTCCTTTCTATCTACTTCAGAACAAAGCCCAGGGGCAAAAAAGCTGTGATCCAAAACTGGGACAAATTTGTCCCTACTCCAAATAGCCTCCAGTTTTGCACATCTGAATGAGAGTCCTGCATACACATCCCTTTATTTTTTGCAACCATGAGTGAAAAACAAACCTTTTTTCATCTCTAACTCTTTGAGAAAAAAAAAAAGTAAACATGATTTGTCAAATACACTGCTAAAAGGGAACAGTTATTTATTGGTGTTACTGAATTTAGCAGACATTATTGAACAATCCAGAAATTCAGTATAAGCACACAAGAAATCAGTTGTCAAGAATATGAGACATGTTCAAAGCCATAAAACTATGAAAAAGTACAGTAACTCTTTGCATCAGTGTCTATAAAAGACTGCTTAAGATAAAGGCAAATTACTTTTCCCAAGATAAGAAATGTAGGGGCATTTTAACAGATGAATTTTCCATGTCATCAAAATCTTAGATTAAGAGACTGAATTTTTTCAGTAACACACCTCTTAGATTCAAATTTGGAGAAGCCATACTACCATCTTTCCACCAGAAGAGAATCCCCTCAGACAAAAAATACCAGGGCATTGAAGCAGATTTTGGCCTCATGGATAGAGAAAGGAGAGGAATAATTATTCTACAGAGGAAAATAAAACTACTCCTGGGATCATATGAACTAAACGATTGATATGATTTTTGTACATATTCTAGGTTACTGAATAAAAACATTCTAAAACACTAAGATAAATAGCTAAACAAATATTTAAAAATGTGTTTTATTATTACAAATGATTGAAATATAGCTTCTGACATTACTATCACAGTAGAAAACATTTACTTGTGGACTTATAAGTTAACATTTAGTTCATACCTATAGTTCTTGTATTTAAATATTTTTTCATGGACTTGTAAATATGCCAAGAAACTTGTGAGATAACTGGATTTTAATATTCCATCAAAAATGGTAATTTTCTCATTAAAAATTAAGCAAGATATTAAATTTATCCTTTGTTACATAATGTTTCTTGTTGTGATTTTCAGTGCAATTTTGAAAATTTTAGCATAATGTAGTTGATCTGACCCATCCAGATGCAATTATTTTCCAGTTATTTTCATGCCAAAAATTTTGAAGCAAAGAAATGTTTGCAAAAGATTCAGAATTACACAATAGAAGTACATCTTTCCCTAATATTTTATTTTGGGACAATGCACAGAGAAGGTTTTGGTTTTTGATATCCATGATTTATGAAAATAGCAATGAGTTTATTTAATGTCATCAGTGAAAATCTTCTGAAGTATCAGCTAAACTGTCTAGAAAGATGACTGAAAAAGGGTCCCACCTACTACCCCGATATATTTTCAGCAAGATAATGTGGGGTTTCTATATCTGTTTTTTCTTAATTTTCTCTTTGAAGAAACATTGTGTCTGTAGTTCAAATTGCCTTCATTCCCATCAAGTAAAAAAAGAAACTGTGGTAGTCTACTTCAGTAACAACTCTTCCCTTCTGGAGGCTGATGTGCACAAAAGTTATAGTGAAACAGCCCTTAAGTTTTTTCTCTATGGGTTGTGACACAGTGGCAGCTGCTGAGAATGGGGTTAAGGTATCTGAAGGGAAATCCAGGCCTTGTTGAGATTACTGATTTTTAACATTGACCTAAAGGAGTCAGAGGTTTCCCTCAAGACTTCAGACTTTTGGAAGCCAGGATCCCAAAACCTTGCTCCCATATATAATTTATAGTAACTTGAAGTGTGTTGTACCACGCTTACATAACCAAAATACTGCACAATAAATCCATTATGTACCTATTGGCCTTGTTTTGAAGTTTCTCATAACCTGGGGTTTATAATAATGGTTCTTCTGTTATTCTTGCGTAGTACAAAGTTGCATAACTCAGACAAAATTAGGAAACATTGTGCAATCGAGCTCCAGGTACCGCAGAATAGCTCTGCACTGTCCCAGGTGAACACCTGGTGTTAGCCCTCCCTTGAATGTTTCCTCTCTCTCTTGTTGAGTTGCAACACAGCACACTCATAACTAGAAAGCCAAGGCATAATCAGTCACAGGGTTCATATTGTCACTTATCAGTGGATGGACTATTTTAGGACAGGCATATTTGTCACTGCTGTCACCCACCATCATTCTATTGCCACCATACTTTATCATCATAAGAAGGATAAATACTGAAAACAAGGAATTTCTAATGTAATATGAACATACCCAGCAAGCAAGAACTTAAAGCATGAGGCCCATGCGAAAGGCATTCTGGTTCACTGAGTTCAGAGCTGACAAGAAAACACATTGAATAGTCCCCTTCGAAGACTTACCAAGTCCTCTTTTGAAGCTACTTCATTTACTGCTCTTCTCAGAAGAGAGCTTCATTCCTTCGATGATTAGAAACCTGTTTGTTACTTCTCTGTTATTTTTTTCCACATAAATTTCTGTATCCTGTAAATTCATTTGCCTGTCCTCTAGTTTACTCTCTGGGATGTACTTGAAGAAAATAATCATTTCTCCTCTTCATTGCAATGATGCAAATCATCGCTGTCAACACCAGTTTGGACTTGAGTTGTGAAATTAACAGCTGCTCTCCCATTACACAGACACCCAAAATTGCTCCAGAGTAAAAAGCAAAGAACCTGTTTCATCAAAATTCAACAGACTTAGCTCCTCTGACACTAGTAAAGATGACAGTAAAGGGAAATAGAAATCCAGCTTAATATGTGATGAACATCTGTGGAGTTAGGACACAGCTGTGTTAAAACAATGCAGTTATCAATTACCTTGCAACATATTGTAGATGAATAATTTTTAACTAACAATAAACTTGGGAAGGTATAAAAATTCCTGTAAGCTACAGGTTTTAATTACAGCAGTCAAAATTTAATTTCTTCAGTCAAAACTTCAACTTTTTTCTGAATTTTTTACTTTTTCATCTAAACTTCTAGACTTCTTTGTCTTCTGAGAATTTGTCTTATTTTCTACCAACTATCAATAAATATACTGTATAGCACTTCACTTCTTCAGCTTTGAGAGTTTTGAGTGATTTTACCCCACAGATATTTCTGCCACATAGTGCATACTGCTACAGTGATAAACTTTGGAAAGAAAGATAGTTCAAAGGCATTTAAGGGCATAGCATAGTTTTGTCTTCACTCTGTAAACTTACAGAATTTTACATTAATTTCTTCCAAAACACATATGGCAGATAGCTCAGTGGTGGATTATTCTGTTGATTCAAGAGCAAAGATTGTGTGCAACATAAAGGAAAGCCTTTTTTTTTGTACATACCTTTGTAGCTCATAGAGATTTTTTATAGTTAGGGAGGCAGCGGGCTCATGTGCTTGGACCTGCACCTAAAGTAGACATATTGTATAATGGGAATGAAAAATTAAGCCTTCTGATGTGCAGTGTGAAAACAGCAGAGAAAGAAATAGTGGGGATGAGATGGGGGACACACAGCTGACTCTACTCTGGTGCTTAAACCTGATTATAACACGCCTTGATCATGTTTTGCTCAGAGACATCCTCTATAAAAAAAAAAAAAAAATCCCCAGCCTTGCTTCATATTTCTTCCTGATCATAGCCATGTTGTACATCCCTGTGATGCATTCTTACTTCAGTTTTTGAAACTGGTAATTCAAAGTTTGTACTTGCACTTTGTTGTTTTTCATGAGTTGTATTACTCTGACTTTCCTGTTCACACACAAGCACATCTGAAGGGCCCATGTACCAAAACCACAGCATTCCTGGGTTACTGCTTTCCCTTGAGGATGTGAAGACAGGCTGAGAGACTTGGGGTTGTACAGCCTGGAGAAGAGGCTTCAGGGAGACATTATAGCTGCCTTCCAGTTCCTAAAGGGGCCCTGCAAGAGCTGAGAGGGACTTTTCCCAAGGGCATGTAGTGATAGGACAAAGGGGAATGGCTTTAAACCTAAAAAGTTTTAGATCAGATATAAAGAAAACATTCTTTGCTGTGACAGTGGTGAGACACTGGAACAAGTTGCTCCTGAAAGTGTTCAAGGCCCGGCTGGATGCAAGCTGGTCTAGTGAAAGGTATCCCTATCCATGGCAGGACAGTTGAAACTAGATGTTCTCTAACGTTGCTTTCAGCCCAAACCACTCTATGATTCTGTGTTTCTACGTGCATGAATGAACGACACTGCATGATATCAGTTACATTTTACAGTTCTGTACTTAGTGCATTAAAGCACATTTCACGTTACCCAACAGGGCTTGCTGCCAACAGCATCATCTGCTTTAATATGGAAATGCAAAGGTGAGTTAAGGGGTGGATGGAACACTAATACAAAGCTAATGTTTGTGAAGCCAAGGGTTTCATTCTGAAAGCAAGGGTGAAATCTGAGGAAACCATAAAGGGTGCCAAACCCAGCAAATCCGTACTGATACACACCTCTTTATTACTGTACTCTCAGGTAGAGGAGTGTTCCTTCTTAGACTTCAGTTCTGGAAATGCTTATACACAGAGAAAATATGTATCCTCAGTGCAGTCTTGATATTTTCCTTGAGGGTACTTTAGTGTGCCAAGCTAAGCAAGCACAAAGAAATGTGAAGAACACAGACCCCCTTTTAAAAACTGTCTTAGTTCTTCCTTTATTTATGGCTCTGTAAATCTCATGCATCCCCATTGGAGTTGAAAACAAACAGATGGAAGTGACCAAAAGGATAAAATCCACCATAAGAAAGAAAAATACTTAAACTAGACGCAAACATCGAAGTCAATAAATACAGTTTCTTCTCAAGATCCCAACCACCATAGATCCTCTGCATAGCACCTCAGGCTGCAAACATAACACAATTTATTTAACATTACCATGAGAGACACCCTCTACTCTTTCTGGCTGCTGTGCAAAGTCAACAGGAAATGTGTCATCAAGATATCTCTTTCTCCTTTCTTAATAGATCGCATAAGGAATCAAATCCATCTTGCGTTGAAAATCTCCAGCAAAACTGACACTGACTTTAAGAAACAATGACAATACCTTAGTAGAAGAGGTTCAAGGTCTCCATGACAGTCAGTGACAGCTGCTTGGAAGTACAAGGCAAAGCATGTAAACAATAGGCTCTGTTCTGGCAAATACCTTTAGTTTTTGGACATATATGTTCATGATGTCATTTATTTTACATCAGCTAGAAATGATCAATCCAAGTCCTCAGGTAAAACTAATCTAACATTTGATACTCTTAGCAGTCTGGGAGAAAACTGTTGTATTTTTCAGAACTGTATACAGTAAATATTATAACATTTTAATTCTGGGCGACAGAGAGAAGAACAATTTTTTTAATTTCAGCAGAAACAGGACTTTCTGATTCATTCTTTCTGGTAGTGAGGAAGTAAAGGCAATCTTTACCTGAGCATGCTTTATGGTAGAAGTGATTTCTTTCTCATGCCTTGAACTTTTCCCTGAATCCAGAATCCTACATCCAGGAAAAGACCACAACATGCCTCTTCAGTGCTAAGTAATGTGCATTTGTATCTGATGAAGGTTTTTAAGAAGTTTCCCTGATCTTCATATATGACTTTCAGCAGCCACTAAAGGTTTTCAAAATCATCTGTTTCCAAAACAGACAAAAGGAAAAGGATGTAGTTTTATTTCTTCTTGTATGAAACCTTAAATAAACAGATATAATCTGTCTATTGTTTGAATCATAAACAAGTGTCTGTTAAGAGTGACCTTCAGCATGCTGTACTGAGAAACTGCAACATATTAAGGTACATTTTCTTCTGAATACAAGGATTCTGTCACACCTTTTATAATCCCTGTAGAATAGACACTATCAAGCAACACAGAAGTTTTCAAAATACCATGTTAGAGAAAAACAAAAGTGATTGAAATAAAATGCATCATTTAAGAATTACATCTATGCTTTCCTCCACTACTAGCAAAGAATCAAAACTGTAAAAATTCAAGTGTTAGGTCAATTTAACAGTATGACTACTACTTTGAATTTAGATTTCCATGGAAAAATATTCTAACCTCAACAGAATTCTGCACCTGAAGACATGCCAAATCACCATGCCTTCTGATTTACTCCATCGCCATTAGCAATGTCAACAGTTAGCCTATCAGAAAAAGCATGATACAGAGGATAGGAAACACAAGGAGAACACATATTTCCTTAAGGAGCCTGTGGCTAGTGTGGTAATTGCTAAAAAACTTCCAGGAAGAGAGAGCGAGAAGGAATGGATTGTAAGCTTAAAACTGGAAGAGGTTGATGTGAGATGGAAGTTTGGTGAAATGACTTCTGACAGTAGCTTCTAGTGAAGGGGAATGGGATCAAGAGCACCAGATGAGTAAGCTTAAAATTTCCCTAAGCTACAGTCTTGGGGAAGAGTGGCTGGAGGACATGAGGGTACTTGTCAACAGCCAACTGAACATGAGCCAGCAGTGTGCCCAGGTGGCCAGGACGGCCAGTGGCATCCTGACCTGTATCAGCAATAGTGCGGCCAGCAGGACCAGGGCAGTGATTGCCCTGCTGTACTTGGCGCTGGTGAGGCTGCACTGTGAATCCTGTGTTCAGTTTTGGGCTTCTCACAACAAGAAGGACATTGAGGTGCTGGAGTGTGTCCAGAGAAGGGCAATGGAGCTGGTGAAGGGTCTGGAGAACAAGTCTTATGAGGAGCTGCTGAGGGAGCTGGGGTTGTTTAGCCTGGAGACTCAGGGGAGACCTTATCACTCCCTACAACTCCGTGAAAGGAGGTTGGAGTGAGATGAGGGTCTGTCTCTTCTCCCAGGTAACAAGTGATAGGACAAGAGGAAATGGCCTCAAGTTGCACCAAGGGAGGTTTACTTATTGGATAGTAGAAAAATTTCTTCGTAGAAAGGATTATGAATCATTGGAACAAGCTGTCAGGTAGGGTTTATTATCCCTGGAAGTATTTAAAAGACATGTAGATGTAGTGTTTTGGGCTATGGTTTAGTGGTGAACACAGCAGTGCTGGATAAATGGTTGTACTTGATGATTTTTTCCAACCCAAATGATTCTAAATAGACAAGGAAGTCCCTATAAAATAAACAAACTTTTTTTTTCTTTTGAGAAAAAGTTATTCAGTTATTAAACACTTTGCCCTCTCAAAGTGTGGCTTCGGTAGTAGCAGCAGAAAGGTGTCTTAATCTTGGAAAAATTTTGAACTAAGGATCAGAAATAGATTATATAATCAATGTTATGGAGGAAGGTAGGAGCCATGATTAATATTTTCTACTCTGTTTCAGTTGACTGAAGCATTTTCTATTGCCTATTTTAGGACAGCATAAATCATTTCCTAGTGTGCTTGTTTGTCATTATTTTCAACAGAAAAAGCACACGTGAGCAGCTGACACTAGAGGACTACCTTGCTCACGAGCTTGTAGACACTGATGTAGCAATCAGGCAGGGAGAAGTTCCCCATCCAACTGATTCATGCTCATCTACCCACTCATCCTCTGATGTGTCTGGGTCAGACAGTAGAGAAGAATAAAAATGTATTTTGAAGAATAAGTATGGAGGAATACTTCAATAACCAACAGGGACCACTGGAAAAGTTTAACATTCTAGTAATGTCTGAATTTGTATCTTGTAAGGATCTCAGACACTGTCCATGAACAACTGAATTAAGGTTCTAGGAGAAGATGAACAGCTAAGAATAGAGGTGTGACATCAAGCCACGCAGGATCAAGGGGCAACACTCAGTTGCTCATTTCACTGAATAGTATAAAGGGTGGGAAGAAAGAAATTTCTATATTGCTTCACAAGTAGGCTCAATAAGACAGAGAATGTGAAGATTAGTGACCCTGTAGATCTAAGTTGAGGTCATGAGAATTTGTCATAAACGAGAAGTTACATGTTTAGAGAGAAAATGGTAACTTCCAGTTCATTGTTCTAAATTGGTCAAAAGCTATAGATTTTCATTATAATTAGCATTCCCAAATAGTTCCGTGATTCTTCCTTTTGCTTGATGCAAATCAGTAAGTGCCCAAAGACTAATTGCTGTTCACTGTGCAAAAGTTTACCCAAAATCATATGCAAACAAGGATGCACATCCGAAGAACAAAACTAATAACGTGATTTTTTATGAAATGTTCTATGAAGCAGAGAACACAAAAGTGTCTCTCTTCATTGCCTTTGAGTTCAGCAAAGTTCTTATCGGACACTGCACATAATTATGCTTGTACATCTTTGAACACAAAACTCAACATAATTGGATTCCCGTATTATTCAAAAGTTTCACTGCCAAGTCAGGAAGCGCGGCCATGCACTGTGGGCGGTGCGGCAAATCACACTCGACAAACTGAGATTAGTCAAAGTAAACAGTTTTGAAGCAAACATAGTTTGTAACTACGTCTTCAGTAAGTCTGTGAAGAATGAATGTATTCATTAGCAATCTAATGATCAAACCTAAGTACACTGCAGGTCTGTACAGAGATCGTTTCCATAACAAGGTCATTTAGAACTCTCTAGTCTGGGATTGTTTGTGTAACTCTTGTCAAACCTAGAGCTGAGGAACTGGGCTGGAAAATTTGATTTTAGACTATGACTGAGATTCACAGTGGGAAATTCAACCCAGAAATCTATTCTCTCAACTACTAAAGGCTGGCACCCTCACTAAATGATGGTTAACTTAAGAAGTTCTAGGACTTCTCAGGAGGGAATAGGGCTTTGCATGATTAAGTCCTAATTGGAGGAATTGTTTGCTTCACTGTTTCATATAATACAGCTGCACATCTATTGAATTTTCTGGACTGAATTTTAATGAACAATTCTTTGGCATATAAGTTCTGTTTTGTTTCCTTCTCGCTAGGCTTTTAGGAAGAGTAGAAGATGAAAGGATTGTTATTCTTCTTCCACTAAATTTCAATTAAAACCCACTAAGCTGATGTGTCCTAATTTCTGTAGAATACAATCTCCTGAAGACAATTCAGAAAGTAGGGAATAAGACTGTTCTGGGTCTACTGAGTGAGAGGACAATCAAACAAAAACACTTGTTTACCATGAAACACATTCAGCCACAGTAAGTACATCCAGTACAAACGGTAAATGCAAATATTGCAACAGAAATTGATATAGAACAGGAAGTGGGTCAGTACATCCGACACACTGAACTGCAGAGAGTACAAGTTAGGGACGACTGTCCAGCTGCAACTTAAAATCGCCCTTTTGGTGGCGCTAGTCTTGTATTTACTATCCTTATTGCTTTAAGACAATGCCAGATGTACATCCTGTAAATGCACAGGGATGAGCCTGTAAGACCACGAGGAGTTAAGCATTCAAGCCATGTTTTGACCTAGCCTCCTAAAATTTTGACATTCATGTTATCTCATTTCAAAGATGCAGAACTGGTTATACAAACCTTATTTCCCAGACAAAAAACCTTTTGTCCCAGTCGTATTCCTTTAGAAAAATTATGTACCTTCCTTTTCAAAACATAAAGAACGTATTTGAAGGTACAACTTTATTCCAAGAAAAATGTCCAAATACCCAAGAATCAAATCCTACAAATATTTACAATCAGGTACCTTAAGAGTAAGATTACTGCATAAGGTGATCAGCACTATGTGTTTGGAGCAATATATCTCACCTAAAGGCTCTCAGTAATAGAAATTTATATTTGCACATCAGGCTACAAATAAATTGATTTGTTTCAATTCTTAAACAATTTTGTAGGTCTCCTGGTGTACTAGTCAAAGAAAATGTTTTGACTGAAGGAAATCTTTCATTCACTTCTTTTAAAACTTTAGGTAAGTGTAGCTTTGAAATTAATAGCACAAAACTATTTTATCTTAAAGTTGTAAAATAACTAATTATTTGGGAAGGGCTGAAACTATTTAATGAATTTGGACTAAGATCACGAGCTGTTCTACGCAACATGAAGCTGCATTATTTTAACAAATGAATAATTTTCCTGGAAAAGTTCACTCTGCTCTATTTCTGCAGTTTTTTGAAATGTATTAGCAAAATGCATCCTCCTTTGCTTCTGCACAACTGACACATTTGCACAAGGTGTACCCACATGTCACTAGTGACAAGACACAAAGGGGAAATTTGACTGGACAGAATCGACTTTTGGAGTTAATTAGCACCCATTATGTAGAAGCGTTTTTTTCATCAGCCTTTAAGTACACTCACAACATTTTTCCTAAAATATTTGATCCATCTATTATCCTGTTGCCATCTCCATAATAATCTTAGGCTTGGGAATGAATTCCAGCTTATACAAAATATCAGTAAGTATAAATCACTTACAGGAAGATTGAATCACATCCACAGGGCCAGAGAAACTTAATGGGGGAAACTGCTTGTGAGAAGGAAGTTCTGTTAGAAGATGCAAAATGAAGAGTTCAGTTTTCCTTTTTGTTAAACTTGTGACTGTATTTTTGATTAACCTTGCAACACAAGCCTGAAGGAATAACTTCACATGATTTGCCCTCAGCCAAGGTAAGTACAAACCCTTTCAAATCCAGGGAGGCACCAAAATAAAGAAGGTAGGATCTTTCGGTCCCACAAGTGCTATGTCAGGCTCTGAGGACTGCTGCAGACTTCGTGGGCCAGATCCTGATCTCATTACCCTGGCTAAGCTGCAGGACTGCAAATAACCCTAGTCAAGTTAGCAGGAAAGGGTAGGGTAAGAAGCTGTTTGTTATCAGCAAGAATTCCTGATACCTACAAAGCAATGCCTGCAATCAGACAAACCAGATGGAAAAAGAATATGCCTACAGATGGAAGAAGAAAATGAAGGGGCCTTAATTAGCTCCCAGGAATTGATCTGACTCTGGTGGGTTATTTTTGGTTGATTCAAAAGACAGCTGAGGCCCACATAAGTCAAAGTTCATGGTTGGGTTATTTACAGAAATGAAAAAGCAGAACAAATAAGTGTGTCAGCTTCAGAATGTACCACCACAATATTGCTGGTTATCCTTTTAAATGTCATAGTTTGATTTTGGAATAACTGTTGATAAATACTATGTAATGTTTTTAAATTTTATTTTCAAGACTAACCTTAGGTACCCTAGTATACTCAGCGGTATCAAAAGCAGCATGGCCAGAAGGACATGTTCCACTCGGCTCTTGTGAGAACCTACTGGAGTGTTGCATCCAGGTCTGGGGCCCCCGAACATAAGAAGGTTGTAAACCTGTTGGACTGAGTCCAGAAGAGGGCCATGAAAATGACCAGGGGGCTGGAGCACCTCTCCTTTGAAGACAGGCTGAAAGAGTTGGGGTTGTTCAGCCTGGAGAAGAGAAAGCTCTGGAAAGACCTTAAAGACACCTTCCAGTACCTAAAGAGGACTACAAGAAAGCTGGAAACGGCCTTTTTATGAGGGCATGTAGTGATAGGACAAGTGACAATGGCTTTATATGGAAAGGGAGGAGTTTTAGATTAGACATAAGGAAGAAATTCTTTACTATGAGGATAGCGAAACACTGGGACAGGTTGCCCAGAGAAGTGGCGTATGTCCCATTCCTGGAAGTGTTCAAGGCCAGGTTGGCTCTGAGCAACCCAGTTCAGTAGAAGGTGGACCTGCCCATGGAAGGTGGGCTGGAACTTGATGATCTTCAAGGTCCCTTCCAATCAAACCACTCTGTAATTCTCTAAGTACTTGGGAGGTAGGATTTTCTCTTAATGACTGCCTTCTGTATCTTCTGACCCCAACACATGCCAGCTTTGGGGTAGCTTGAGTCCTTCCAGTTTCCTTTACACTTGTAGTGTTCTTCAGCTCTCTCCAATGCTCATTCCAAGCAACAACTCACATCCAAAAATGGTATTGTGTCTTTCAACAAGATAGCCTGAGATGTGGGTTTGAGGGGCAAACAAGGTTTCCTTTGTTATCCAACCTGTGTTAACAGCATTTCATTCATGCTGCCCTCCTTATTCACCTCTCATCAGTCAGGAAAGGGAAAATAGAAATGGCAAAGCATATATTTGCTTTAAATTTACATTTGAATTTTTTGCTGAAAATATCAACATTCTTAGGTTTTCTTTCAGATGCTAAACATATTACCTCTTGTTTTGACTATCTAGTTCCTGACATGAACAATGTCTGAACCTGCTGCTTTCAAACAGCAACATCTGCCACAGGTTTATAGATAGTTCTTTGGGGAGAGGTATCAGCTATGTTCAATGTGTCAGGAAGATGATCAAATAAATGCAAACTTTCTTTGGGTTTCATATCACTGGAAAGTTGAATGATTAGAAAGTCACAAAGATGAACAGTTTTAATATGGAATTCCTGTAGTAAAGAAGTAGCAGGTCTCTCCCTCCCCTTGGTTTCATATGAATGTGACAGCTTGCTGTTTGTCATCATTACACACTGGCTGCAGAAGTAACACTGGCTCTACTGCTTTAGAGATGTAGAATGGTAACACAGAAGAAAGGTGTTCTCTTTTAGTGATACCCGAAGTGCTTCACTCTGTTGAGAAATTAATTTGATAAAAAAAAAATTAAGAAATAAAAAAATCTATTCAACAAATTGAATATGGTCTCAGACTTCTGCACTGTCCCTCTGTGATTGCCATAGTCATACTTACAAAATCTTAAAGGAACATTAACTAATACATGACCAAAATATACTTGCACATTAAATAATAGAAGTGAGAAAAAAAGAATAACCATGATGTCCAGGTGAGCACTATACACTGTGTGTCTGTCAGCAGTTTGATGCTGTCATGCCATCACTATGCTGCTATACCCATTACAGCTCTCTGCTTGGGCCTCTCTCATTCCCTGGTGCATTTCCTCCTCCTTGCACTATTTTCTTGGGAACCAACCTGAGCATCATTTCCTGGCCCTGCATTACAAAGGTACATGTTCCCTTAAGCATACAATATTTGAATACAAGCTTTGATCCTCAAAAGTACTGGTCAAAATAGACATGACAACACTGTAACAATATCTGTGTTTACTTTGTCCTTGTGAAAGCATAATATGATGACATCATTCAAAACATCCATAAAGTGACATAGATAGACTTTTTTCCAGAATTGGATGAACAATAAAATACTACTGCATGTAATTCAAAAGCAAGAACCCTTTTCCTTTGTTAGCTAGTGAAATGCTATTATTATCATCCAAAGTAAATATGTGAAATAGATCTGACTGAGGTTTTTGCTTCTTCAGGAAGAATAGTAAGAGACACAGATGCTGAGCACTTTTAGGAAAAAAAAGGGTTTCTGAATTTTTTTTAAAAACTGCTTACTGGAGCCACATAGTCAGTCAAAGTCCATCCTAGGTCGCCTTCATTGCTCAGAGTAATTAGACCATTAGCTGATGTTATTTTAGAACACTCAGTTTTACAGTCACTACAGAATAGGAGCAGGGTTTCAAATGAAACACCATTTTTTGCATATTAAGCAGAGTGTAACCTTTTCTCTGTGATATGGGTAGACTTTGAGCAGTGGTCCATATCTCTGTCACCTTGATTTCAGATTGCAAAGCACCATTGCCCTCAGACCAATCCATGTTAGAAAAAAAGTTTAAGACAACATTTTGTGTCATTCTGTTTAAACAATACTTAAAGACAGATTACCGTAACTCTTCAGGATGTGATGGAGAGAAAACACTTGCAGCTTCCTTATGCCTGCAGACAATTTGCCACATACAAAGGAAAATTCCAGTGTCAACTGCTTTGCACGTACTTAGTACTACTTGTATGAGGCTATAAACAAAGCAGAACTTTCTAGACCAAAGAATAAAATACTTGTATATCAATTTGGATATTTTTAACTTTCCTTATATGCAATGATACAGATGCATCAGGAAGAGGTCACAAATAGTTAAAATATCTCTAAGGAATTCAAGGGATGTGACACCTCTGAACTCTGTAACTGCAAAGTGAAGACACCAATATAAAAATAACAGTTTCTAAAGGTGTTTGATTTTCCCATATTGGTGGTTTGTATTTTCTGTTTGGTTGTTTGGGGGTATAGGGGGGGTTGGGTTTTTTGTTTTGTTTGGGTTTGGGGTTTGTTTGTTTGGGTTTTTTTTTGTAAATCAGCTGTCCAAAAGACATTTTGACAGTTTTCCTCTAAGAGAAGGGATGAGAATCTTCCTGCTATGTCACCTTCTCATGCAAGCACTGCTGAGGAAGGACAACTTGTTTCAGTCTTAGCACATATAGGGGATTTAAAAGAAAGTCAAATTAACAGAGAAAAAAAATCTAAGAGTTCAAATTAAGTAGTTTCTGGTTGAACTGTTTACCTGAGTACAGGAACTCCCAATTAAAATCTAATATGCATTTTGCTACAAGAGAACTTTTTTTCCATTTGATGGATTTCCTCTTCTGCTAGCACATGTATAAGGATGTGAAAGAGAGGATACAGAAGATGATGATACTCATTGAGATGAAGAGGAACTTTAGACAACAGACTACATCCCACAAGCTCAGTCATCTACTGGTGAAATCTTTATGATGGTTTCCTTGAGCTTTGGGTCCTGTCCAGAATGATGAAGTGACAAACCAGGAACTGTGGAAATCCCAAACCACTTGTGTGCAGTAGCTAACAAACCTGCCACTCAGCAGGCAGGTCCACATTGACCTTCAGTCAAAAGTGGGGGTTTCCCACCAAGGATCTTGTATTTTGATTCATGCCAAAAGGCTGAAGAGCAATCAGTTTAAAAGAACACTTTTAGAAAGAGTTTTTACTGTTTGCTCTATTTCCTTGCTCAGGTGGGGAGCAGGTTTACCTGTATGGAAGGTTTAGGGTTATTGCACATATTCTCAGCAGCTGTCATTCATTAACCCCTCTCAGCTCCCCATCCATAGTGCTGCTGCATCTGAAACATATTCTTCTGTCAAACCCTTTTAAATATATGTTCATGATTTCAGCCCAAATTCAACTTTCCCCAAGAAAATGACTGCAGGGCCAGTGTCCTTGGGAACTGGAGTCACAAGCATAACAGAATCCAAGGACAAAAGTTAAATAAACTCTTTTCTTCTGCTATGAAGAAATTAAAAATAGATTGTCACAACTCTACCTTCTAGTCTGAAAATCCTAAGTTCCATGTGTTTGGTTTATTACAATGTATCACAGAATGCAAAAATTATTCTCATGTCAAAACAACATGTTTCTTATGAAACCTAAACTATACTTCCAAATCTGATATTAAGCCTAGTGTATTTTTTTCTTTTGTTTGGATATTATCTGCTCAGGGAGTTAGGATAGTTCATGAATTTGACCATTTTCTTGGACATCTTTACAATACAGAAATTTTTCAGCTCAGAGGAATTCTACCCTTTCTCTTCTGCCCTTGGGCAGGATACAACCTTGTATGGGAAGTTGCTCTGAAATGTTCTCTATGTGTATGGCTGAACTTTCCCCCTCCCCTCTAATACATCATAGTATAATAGCATTTATTCTAGCCTAAAATTGGATGAATAATTTGCTGAGGCCTGGAGGGAATATCATAATTACAGGCAAAAGAAATATGTGAGTGTCCTTTAAGAGTATTAGTTCTCACTTAGAAAAAAGAGAATCATAACAGTACTCTTGTTTGGTGAGAAAAACTTACATGTCCTCTGGAAAATTAGCTCAAGAAGAGTACCTTTCACTGCATAACACTCTGGAACAAATCCAAATATTTTGGTACACATGTAACATATTGAAAAAAATCCAGAATGCAAAAGAATGAATAATTTAAATACAGTTGTTTTTGCTCCAACAAGGAAAAAAAAAATCCTGTTGGTACGATTACTTGCACAATGACCTTACTGAAAACCTTTTGATTAAGTTCATAGTCCTCTTTACAATATTACTTCCTTCTATTCCTTCTGCCTCCCCTTTACTTGAGAATATTTACTATATATTGTTGGGAAGAGATAGTTCAATAAACTGTTGATAAGCAGTGAGTCAGCTCTACAGGCTAAATCTAATATAATAAATCCCTATTCTGCATTTGGTCCAATTGCCTCAGGCTTACAAAACAGTGTGTGAACTTTGGCCTATTCTTTTTTTTAGTTTTAAGGCAAATCAGTGTTTTGTCAGTAGGTTTTCATCCCTGTTTCAAGGTTTTTCACACCTCTGGGAACTGACTTTGCAGGCTATCTGTGAATCAATCCTCTCAGCAAGCCCCCCAGCACTTGAGGACTGTCCTTACACTGCAGGAACATTCCCGGCAATCTGTGAATGAAGAATACAG
Source organism: Manacus vitellinus (assembly GCF_001715985.3). Lineage (NCBI taxonomy): Eukaryota > Metazoa > Chordata > Aves > Passeriformes > Pipridae > Manacus > Manacus vitellinus. Next base: position 10,097,275 of record NW_021940208.1, on the reverse strand, counting down.
ACTAAAGAGTCTATTTAGTTTTATACAGAGGTAAAAAAAAATTATATTAAGATCCCTTCAGTGATTTTCAAATAAGTAATAGCATGGGAATAGTTACAGAGTGCTTATTTGAATCAGCTGTTTCCATGAGATTTTGATCCAGTTCTCTGAAGCAAAAGTAGATATATAGATTTTCATTGTTCTGATGAAATTCACAAAGTACTTCAAAGAAATACAATAAGTTTTCTTTGGGACTGGAGGAAAATGCAGGCTTTGAAAGAGGAGTTGTTTGACAAATGTAATGTTGACCAAAAAGACAAAGTGGAAGTGTAATATGTTTTTTACATGTACACTTCAGTTTACAGAATGCACTAAAGGACTCCATCAGTCAGCTATCAATACCTCCTGTAAATTACTTCTGTTGTGCTTGAAACAAAATCATTGTTATTTTACAATGTCTGTAGAGTCATAAAATGACAAGCAGAGACTGCTGAGGCCACTCACATGTTGCAACCATTCCTACAGAACACAGAAAAAGAAAAACAAACGTTGTTCAGCCATTTACATTGCCATCATATTGGTCTGTGGTCCAGAAAATCAATGCTAGCCATGCTCCAGCACACCTGTTATTTTCTTAATCTCAATAATGTTCATAGTTTTACACATAGTTCATAGGAACTTTAAGCAAATAAAATTCAAAAAAGGGTTTCTTTCCTAGATTTCATTTGCCTTTTTTCCTGACTCTCAAGAACAAGCAAAAAATTAAAATAGGAAAAAGTCTTTCCTGGATGTTAGTGTCCAGAGGCATGAAAGGACACTGTCAGCCTCCAGCTGTTGATCTGAATATTGAGTACTCTTTTGCATGCAACTTTGAGCACATGTGTACTTTACACAAGATCTTTCACTATACTAGCACCTGTTGTACTGCAAGGAAATGAAGCATATTTGATTAAACAAGACAGTACCTGAAAAATCACTCATTTCCCAAATGAGATCTAAAACTCAGACACTGGAATTCTGATTATCCTGCTTCTGTCATCCTAAAACCCAGCTGGCACTTAGGAATGCAGTTCCAGTTCTCCAAGGACAGTGGTAGATAAAATAATGATGTGATTTAGCCTGCTATTCTTAAAAGTTTGCTGTAAAGGAGATTCTGAAGCCTCACCAAGCAATCTGCAGCAAACTCAACTATCTTGGTGTTAGAGCATTTGTCCTACCTGCTGAGTCAAATCTATTCATAGCAGACACTTCCTTTTCCTTTCCCACTATGACCCACATAGCTGTAGAGCGGTATCAACCCTCTCTTCTCTAGAACTAGCAAGCCCATAGTCTCAATCCTTTCCACAGAAGTTATGATTAAAGTAGCATTCCTGTGGCTCACCTCTCTGCCTCCTTCAGTTGGCCCTCACCTTTCTAGATGCATGGTGCACAAAACTGCACGCGAAACTCTCCTCAGGGACATTTCAGCTCCTGTTGGGGCAGAACAATGGTTTAATTTGTTTCACTTCCGGGATAATGTTTGTCTTTTTCAAAAGAGCAAAACAGTTTCCTTTACTCCCATTCATCTTGTGATCAACTATTAACTAGTTACTCATCCTGTACAACATTTAACTGCAACCTCAGCACGTGATTTCAATTCCTTTTTAAACTGCACTGTTTCGCTGGGTCTTGGCGGTCAAATGATAAGTTTCCAACTAAAATGTGTATCACTGTTTGATTTTATGTGCACCTGCAGATTCTTGAAGGCTTCACTGTTTCTAGTACCTCACATGAAATGAGTAACTTAAAAAATGTCTACTCGATTTTGTTTCCAAACTCTAGTGTTTAAAATACTGAATTTTATCTTCTTCGGTAATGTTCAAAGTATGTTAGTGGCAACAGTGTACAGATGCCTAGTATAGATGAAGTAAGCTAACCACAGAGAAGTTGTACTGTAGTGTCACTATGTGATGGTGGCTAGAAAACTGCTGAAAAAGATGCACACTCATATTCAAGTGAGTTGCCTTCCCATTTCACTGAGGAAGTGGGAGTAGCTTCCTGATCCCTGAAAGGATGATTACATCCCATGATAGCTCAAGCAAGCGAGGCTTCCACACAGTTCAATTAGTAAGTCAGTGAAGTTGCACAAGGTTGCATCCCTAAAGCAGAAACTGGTTTCAAGCAAAATCATCATTCAGAAGTTTTTCTTTGCACAATTTGCCACACAGTTTTTCCCCAAAAAACTTTTCCCATTAAATGTAGGCACATTCAGATCCTTTCTCTCAACAATTTTTCCCTCTATGTATTTCCAACCGTTAAAGTCCTGCTGTTCAAGAAGCATAATATTCTTCTAGCTGCTTGGTGTATTCATTTACTGCTCATTCACCCTATGAAAAGTGTATTGCCATCCTGAGGTATACTCATGTCACACTTTGTTCCACTCATAGCATTAGTCTCTATCCATTTCACTTACCCTTATGTAGAGTCCCTATTGATAGAACAGCTTTCTACAATCTTCCATTACACTTAGTTTGCAAGTTAATATTATGCTACTATGAAATTACACGGGGTGAACAGCCTGCTAGAGTATATGGACTCTATAAAAAAGTAGTAAATAATCACGTGTTCTGATTTCCCATGTTTCTCTTCAGTTTAAGTTCATATTACAAGATAGAGTTGCAAACGAGGCCCACATAAATTCATAAAAATAATATACAGAAATAAAAGAATCATGGGAAGTGTCTTACTGTAACATAGTCGAGTTCTGTAGAGGTATAAAAGATGCCATAAGCTCTAGAACAGGCCAGGTATACATCAGGTCCAACAAAGAAAACTGTCAATCACCATAAAAACAATTAATCAAATATTAATTCAAATTTGCATCCTAAAGACTTCTACTACAAGCATGTGAACATGTCTTTTGTGAAACAATGCCCACAGATTTGGCTTGGTGGGCAGCTGTAGAGTTGTTTTATGATCAGTTGCAGTTTTTGATCAGGCATATGTGGGTTTGGTGTTTTATGAAGCCCGGGGACAGATATGGCAAACCAGGGTACAGTCCCCAGAGCCCACTCCTGCTCACATGCTCTTGTAATTAATGTAACTGCCCTCAGTGGTTTAGGTCAGACTTCCTGAGTAAATTAGAACAGTAAGAAGTTTTTATTTCTTCACAAGGAACTATGATAATAAGGCAAGGAATTAAGTCTATTAATTCTACAAATACTGGTGTCACCAAGAGCATGATGCAATTGCTCTTTAAACATCTGGCACTATTGCCTATATTAAGTGGAGAAAAATCCACCCTTGCTTGACAAAAACATTCACACTGTTGAAGTGACTACTATTTTTCTCAGGATTTGGGAAGCTGCCATAATCCACAGTGCAACAGGTACAACAGCCAACATGGGCTAATGCCCTACTGTGACCTAGACAGGGAGCACATCCTTTGGGCTAGTTTCACTGTACACAAGAGATGAATTTCAACTAATTGTAAACTACACAAAAACAGCTGTATTGGAACTGTGTAAAACATACTTTTTTCTTTTTTTTCTCCTTGTCATGGGTCTGTTACTAGTGTGATGGAGTTGAACTCCTTCTACCCTCTGCAGAGCAATAACTGATAACTACCTCCAGAGCAAGCCAGAGTAATGGCAGGCTGGGGCAAACAGCAAAGCTGCTGTTTATTTGTAGGGGAGAAAAAAAAACCCAAACCAAAACAAATAAAGAAACAACAACAACAACAACAAATACAAAACCAAAACAAAAACAAACAAACAAAAAACCCAAACAAAAAACCAACCAAAAAAACCCCCAAAAAAACAAAACCAAAAAACAAGTAGATTAGTTTCCTCCTTCCATAAAAATTTAAACTTGCATTATGTAAAAATGCAAGCTTGAATCACAGCAAACTTTTGGGACACAGTGAAAGGACTGGAGCAATTCTTCCTTCAGTGTGCAATTGCCTGTTCTTACACATTAGTGTAATGGATCACGAAGGATTAAAATATACAAAAGCCTATTGTTCCTGAGCTGTGATCAACCATAGTCACCTGACAATTGCCTCTGGAGAAAATATAATGACGTCAAGTAGATTTTAAAGGACCAGGGTGGTGAGTGTGCCTTGAGGACTGTTCCACTCCAGACCAGATGTGTGCTTCCAAAAACAATCTTCTACCCATCTGCACTCATTGCACTTGAATTCACGCCAGGATCAGCTGGGCATGAGGCAACTGTGTCTCTTTCAGATGGTGCTGACAAAAAGGACACCATTCCACTGATGGATGCTCAGCCTGCTGGACCAGACCTGGAGCATCCCCCTCCCACATGGGTGCCCATGCCTCAGCACTGGGTGTTTTGCCCTCCACAGTCACTTAACTCCTTTATATAGACATAGGCTTTGGTTAAAGAGTTAGTCAAATGGGGTTTAGTTAAGCAACCACTCAGGTTAGCGAGTAGCTACGTGAATAACTGTTCAAAATTTAGCAAGGCTTCTTCGTGACTCACTCCTCACCGTACAAGTGCAAGCAGTCCTTATTTGGTTGTGCAGTTTTTAATGGTTGTGTTGCTTTTTAATGATGACAAAGTCAAAATTTGCCATGTTGGAAAACTCAGTGTAACTTGCTTTGTGGGAAACAGAGGCTTCAACTCTGCTCAAGGAAGGAAATGTTTGGTGAAAGAAAAACTCAGTGGTATAACTGAGTTCACCAACAAAGTGACATTATTGTCTTTATACTCAGATACTGGAAGTCAAACAAAGTAATAGAAAAGGACCACCCCACGCCTGGAGGACTTGTCTGAGCAGCAGACAGCTTCCAGTCATGAATCAGTGCTGGGAATCAGAAATCATTTGAATAGAGACAACAACATGATCAAACTTGACAACTTCCAGGGGGAAAAAATGGTGTAAAAATTTTTTTACCTATGCGTTCACATATCATAGAATCATAGAATCATAGTGTCAACCAGGTTGGAAAAGATCTCCGAGATCATCAAGTCCAACTCTTGATCCAACACCACCTGATTTTAGTCTTTTGCAATCATCCTGGCTGAATCTCAGCTCTGTCTAATACATATGAGGTAAATCAAGCTTCTGCACTGGTCTTGAGTTGACTACATTCAAATTCAATCTCACACCTTCTGTACTAGAGCCTAAAACCCTGTAGGTCAGCCTGTAATTCCTCTGAAATTACTTTACTGCATGCCAGTTTACAATGAAGTCTTGTATCAATTCTCTGGTATTTCAGGGCTGTTTAATTTTTTATAGAAGTAGGATTTTACAAATCAGGCGAAATACAAAATTTTGGGTAATGTCATTTATATTCCCAGCACTTTTTCCAAAGATCTATATAAGTCCATTAGGCTCAGCATAAGTAAAGTCATGCTGTGTCTATCCTGTCTTTCAAACCCTGCTCTCCATCATCACCAAAGCCCAAACTCACTGTGCTGTCCCAGCATGTACGGATATGTGCAGATCATCAGGATGAGTCAGGAAGAGCTTCAGACATTGACTGCTCCTTTTTTGGGCTACAGTCAGTGTGGACAGATCAAGTCCAGCATGCCTCCTATACTGTCACAGCTACTCTGCCTGCCCTTACAACACCACTGTATGATCACTCTGTTTTAGGTGGGATTCTGCAGTTTATCACAGAGATTTGCTGCAGGTTTACAGGGAGTCTGAGTTTATCTCAATCCAACTACTAAGTTAAAGATTTCCTAGATGAAATATGATTTTGTCAAGACAAGATGTAGGTACTGCTTTAGATTACATCTTGTTTCAGTCATTTAAAGACAGTGTCATGACAGGCTTACAAATGGATGTGGACAGTCAGCTACAGAAAGTGAATTTGCAAATGAAAGCTGACTATGGGAAGTTATGACATTTTTCCTACCCAGTCGGATTTTGACCCACACTGCAGTGCAATGCAGCTGACTGATCTCCTGTCCCCTTCCCTTCCTCATGTCCTGTACATATGCTTCTTGAGGACAGAAACTCTGTGTACAACTAAAGGCTATAGCTATGACTTCAATTTAAATTGAATCAAGTCAATTATTATATAGAAATTTTTGAGAGATCCGTATGTGTGTGTTAGCTGGAAGAAAGAGAGATGTTGGATCACTGACCAAAGGAGCAGACAAATTAAAGAATCAAGGGTGTTAGAACTCACACACGTAGGTAACATTTACAGGAAAGCTGTTTCTCTTGTTGTTTATTGCTCAAGAGTATTATGGTAAAATCTTATCTCTATATTTGCATCTTTTTCCCATATTATGTCCCAATTAAACTGTTGTAAATACAAAGTCATTAAATGTGAAGGAAATCTAGACACTGTGAGAAAATGGTAAATCAACAAGTTGAGATGTGTTAAGTTTGATTGCTTAATTATTAGTGAATTAGATGTGCTAGTTGTCACCACATTGTTTGTGCTAAACCCGAACATCTAATCCCTTCCTCAGGCCTTTCCTTCCCTAAAGCAGTAGGATGTGAAGTAGATCTTTCTGATAAATAGCTCAATGCACCTGGATCCAGCCAAACAGGAGGGAAGAACTGGCTTGCCTCTCTCCAGGGACAGGCTGACGCACTGTTGAGAGGTCACGGCAGGACCTCAATGCCCAGACAGAGATGACTGGAGGTTTTTACAATCACACAGCCTGTAAAAGTGATCCATAGTCCAGTATCACAGATGCTAAGGTACTTATTTGAAGAGAGACCCTCAGGATCTATGGAATCTGTGGAAACTGAGTGCAGAAGGTGTGGAGATGTGCCTCCCTCTACAGTCAAGGCCTCCGATAAGAAAAATGGCCTGTAACAACCATGACTGTGCCATGAAAAGATGAGACAAGAAGAAGGATGGAGGGTTATTTTGTGGAAAAACGCTAGGAAGGTTCTGAATGAGACTGTGCCTTGCTGGACTTAGCCTCAGAAACTGCAGTGCGAAAAAACATTTTATTCTGCAAAAATATTTGCCATGTTTGAATTTTATTTTTTATTAGTCAAAATGAATAATCAAATAACAAAACTGATCATGTGTTCTGCATACCATAGAAAAGCAGGTCAATCCAGTTTGGTAGGACTTCACATACTATATTACATAGTTCACAAATCATCCAAACAAAACATTTCTCAGGAATTTTTGGACATTCTTTTTCCTTGATATCCACCGTAGTGGGTAAACAACCGCCAGTTCTGATGCTAATCACCCACATAGTCACTTTCTTCTTATGCATGGGGGGGATGGGGGAGATATGAAGTGCAGAAGAGAGTTTAATAAGTAAAAGCAAGGGGTGGAAGTGGGGGGAAGGGATGCACAGGCTCACCACCTGCTCCCCAGATTAATGTCCAGCCAGCCTCCAGGAAATTATTGCCTTGGAAGACAACCCTCACTCCACCTTCTTCTTCTGCTAGACCAGGTTTGTTGTTGAGCATGACATTATATCATATGGAATATCCCCTTGGAGAATTCAGGTTAACTGTGCTTGATGTGCCCGTTTCCCACAGAGTCTCTACCATACACTGTGAGAGCAGAGTGTGAACTGAGAAAGTCTTGACATTGTGCAAACACATTTCATCAATACCCAAAGCATGGGTGTGTTATCAAAAACTGGTTAAGCCACAAATCCAAATGTGGCACCATAAAGACTGATATGAATAAATTTATTCTATCCTAGATAGACCCATAATATTCATGAAGATATTTGAGCAGCTCTTGACTTTTGTTAACTCTGTTGGCTGCATCCAGACTGGGCAGAATCCAGCTGAGCTGTCTATCCAAGCCAAATTACCAAGATACAGCAATCATTCACCACTGAATCATTTAGATCTACTGCACTTTTTCATCCCACTCATGTCCAGAGGAGGCTCTGGTCTTACTTTTTATATATGTATTTTTCTCTAGAGCTCAAAAGCCCTGGTGCCCATCAATGAATTTCACATAGGACATAGTTTCATGAAGCATCCTTGTTCGAAGTAGGGTTACTCTATTCAGAAAATGTCACAGTGTAAACTTTCCAGTGGCAATATTGTGAGTCTTCTTAATAGAATTTTAGACCGTGGAACACTTTTATCATCGCCGTGTAGCTACAGCAACTTCTCTTAAGTGTCTTTAACAGTGTTTCTTCTGACCTCCTCAAATTTTCTCTACACTGGCCATGTTCTCCCACAGATGTACAGGCTCTCTGCTGAATACAAATCATATGACTATGCTGTTTGGGCAGAAAATTATCTTTCCTGACCCACAATAATTTTGTCATTCAAGATCAATACAAAGCAATAAAGTCTGTAAAATTCACTCTGCTAAATCTAAAATCAGCATCTGTTCCTTTTTTATATTGATCTTTTTAGAATTGGATTGATTCCTGCTGATTTTGAGCCCAAAGAACTGAAACTTCTTTTCACTGAAAGTTTTTTATTTCAGTTCAATCCCAATGTTCATCAAAATCTTCTCTCTTTTTGGGGAAAAAAAAAAAAAAAGATCAGAGTTGACAAGCTTCCAGCAGAAAATGAAATGGAACCTGGTACATGTCATTTTTCATCAAGCTCTTGTGTTTAAACTCTCCTTTTCAATTTTACCCATGGCCCAATTAAAGATAAATGGGACTTGCTCAACAGTTCATCAACTGTAATGGAGCTCTGAAGTCTTCCTCTTGTGTCTATGAGGAAATAATCAGTACCAGACACTGGAGTCATGGAGTTCAAAGTGGTTTAAACACATCCTCCTCTACTTCCACCCAGACCCTGGTCCGGATCCAACTTTACTACCACAGTCTGGCATTAAGTCTGATGTTGAAAAAGAAAAAGATGAACCTGGTCCCAGTAATAAAACAGGGTGTTTTTTTTATCAAGCTTTAAAATTTGGACATGGATATTTTTCCTGTAAGCCTACCAAAATGTACAGAAATTATAATATGTGGATATCTGGGCTGTTTTCAATATCAGGTGGCAGCATCATTCCTTTATCAACTATTTCAGACATAGCTGTGTACTGCATTCCTCTCTTGCATAGTTCAGCAGTGTTTTGGTATAGATCATCTCTCTCTGAAGTTAAATTCTTTCTCATCACATCAGCCAGAAGTACATTGAACATCATAAGATAGTAACTCACAAACTCTTCTATACGTGTTCATCTATGCCCATATGACCTGTCCTAGTGTGATAAATAGTAATGATCTTTTCCTATTTATGTGGTTCTCCTTTTCAGATTAGAGTTAATATGATCACAGAACTGCATACCTTAAAATAAAAATCACAAACCAGCCTGTGAACTGGTGTTTCCAGGCCTCAAAAACTCTCCAGTGGAGTTTAATGGAGTGAAGATGAGACCATTGCTGGTAAAGGGGCCAGAGAGGTTGTGGCTTCCCTGATCCCCTTTGGTTTTCTCTGCAGTGCTTCATGGACCTCTGTCAGATTGCACTGGTCCAGTTGGTGATAGAAGATAGCTCCACCTTTGCTAGGGTAAGCTCCTCTCTTTACCCTGATAATTTTCACCCATTCTTGTAAGCTATGTTTTATATCTAGTTCTCCAATGTAAAGAGACTCTTCTGAAAGGCCATCTTTGGTAGGAAGGGGACAAAGGTGTCTCATGCCCTCCTATTTCTAGAGGGCACATTTAAAGAGCTCTATTCTGATTTCTGTGAAAACTGCAGAAACCTCTTAAAGTTTACTAAACTGGGCAGTGTTGTGCATGGTACTAAGGAAATGGCAGGAGTAATGGCAGCAGTTTCACTGAGACAGCGCTTGCATACATACGGTGTGCCTCTACACCAATTGATACAGGCAGGCAGCCAAAGGGCTGTTACAAAATACCTTTTCGTATAAGGAACATGGGAGAAGCTCGGTAAGAAGTGATTACACAGTAACTGTACTGATAAAGTTACAGAAAGAGAACTTCCCCGTGACTTTGTGGTTTCACTACTGGAATAATATGAAAAGAGAGAGACAAAGCTGGCTGCTACCTGTGACGTGACATCGATGGGGAAGTTGCAGGAAAGATTTGTTTGATGTGCTTTCATTTACTTCTTAGAACAGTGATGACATTACATCAACACCACCAAAAAGTGAGTCACATATGTAACTGCTGCTTGGACCTATCAGGATCTATATAAACATTTTTAGCTGTGGTCTTGGGAGACAGAAGTCAGACCCTTTCTGCTGCAGCAAGGCTCCTTACCAAGCTGGGCACCATGCAGTACCTCCTACTTTGTGCTGCCATCCTCCTACCTGAGAGTCTTGCTTTTCCAGTACACATGAAACTCGAACCATGGAGCAACGTAGACCTTGAGAAAGTAAAGGTATGTTATCAGGGGAAAAATATAACTGCATGATGAATAATCTGATTTTTGATTCAGCGTCTACATTCCTTTCCTATCTGTTTATGTTGTCCTTATTTTACATTACCACAACAGTTTTTGCAGAGATGAAAAAGAGCAATTTAAACTTGCTGACTAGTTTAGACATCCTAAGTCCAACTTACAAAACAGACCAAGTTGCAATTGGTAAATAAAAGGGAGCAGGTAATTTTTAAAACATCTCAAAAACTTTATGTAGACTGTGTTGGAAGGCTGTAGATTTGAATGCTCAGTAAACTGTGTTTACTTTAAAGGATTTCTTGCTTACAATGCTTCATTGCTATTGCAATTCTTTTTATATATGTTGATTTATACTACAGAGAGAACAGAATTTGGTGAACTGAAATGGGAAGGAAAAATACATGACTGTAGGATGATGAAACAATTCAACCAAATATAAAATGCAATTATCAAAACTTCGCAGTTATATGTAATAATTTTTATTTTCCTTCTCTTCTTCCAGGTATATCTTGATAAATTCTTTCCACTTTATCCAAAAACAAAAAGCTTAACCATAGAAGACAGAATTAAAGAAATGCAGAGGTTTTTCCACCTGACTGTAACTGGAACATTAAATACAGAAACAGAAGAAACAATGAATCTGCCCAGATGTGGAATGCCCGATATAGCAGAATACCAAACATTTCCTGGAACTCCAAGATGGAAAAAAACACATTTGACTTACAAGTTAGTGATGTTTCAGTTTTACGATGAAAAGGGTTGTTTGTATTTAACTATGTGGGTTTCCTTCACACCCTAAATGACATTAATCTGTTTCCTTTTGCTGCCAGGATTGTCAATTATACTCCTGACCTACCCAGAAGGAAAGTGGATGATGCAATTAGAAAGGCTTTAATGGTATGGAGTGATGTGACTCCACTGAACTTCCAAAGAGTACAGAGTGGCCGTGCAGACATTGAGATTGGATTTGCACGTCGTGGTGAGAATACCCGTCATTTTTAAAATACAATGGTCCATATTTGACTCAAAGCATGTATTTTTATAGCCATAGTTTTAAGAAAGAACAAAGAGTTTGTAATTATATTGAAGTCTTCATAAATTTTATCTTCTATTTATCATGTCACCAAATTTGTATGCCATGATTCAGTTTTACTCATATGAAATCATTAGAAAATTCTTTCAGAGCCACGGCTATGAAAGGGAGAATTCAGCTCCAGAAAGAGGTATTTAAATTTAGATGTTCAAGGCTCTGTTTTCCTTGATAAATAGCGCAAACTAACAGGAAGAGCTCTGTAGAGCAAACCAGCATGTTCCAAAGATCCAGCCTCCACAGGCTGGATTCCAGCAGGTTAGGGAAGGTTTACTTTGGTCTAGATCTAGTATAGTTCCCTGGATTAAACAGCCTTCATCAGATGAGGTGTATTAGGTTTGGCCAAAGAGAGTATCTTCTGGTTGCTTTACACTCCAAGGTTGCACCAAGGTGCAAGACAAAGCATGGTAAATGGGGATGACCAGTAAAGTCATTTCAGAAGTTCGCTTGTGATCTGGAATATTATATGAGGCTAGCCATACCTTTAACTTGTGCCTGGAACCTAAACTGACTCAGCTTAGACAAAATAAATGTCTACTTTAAGGTTATCTGACTTGTTCTCTAGATCCATTGACAATATTTGCTAGAGTTCCATTGACTATAAATGAAGATCAGACACCTTGGCTGGCAAGCAGATGATTGCATATAAACACTAAAATGTCCAAAGCTCCTATGTCATTGATGGGAAGGATATTATGTTGCCATAAAGAGGTGACTTAATGTGACAGTCAAAGTGGGAAGCGATCCTGCAAACTGGAATGGGTTTTATTCCATTGTCACACACTAGGATTAGGTTTCTTCTGCCTGTGTTAGCCCTGCCCCAAGGTCCCTCCACATGGTCCTGGGGAAAGGGGACAGAATGGCATTTGAGTCCCCAAATACTCCTCAATAGAGTTAGAGACTACTGTGAGGTAGGAGGAAATTTTCAGACTTGGTACAACTCTTGTACAGCTCTTGCATTCAAGGAAGGAAACAGTAATATTCCACCCGCATTATGATAGAAGTGGATAATAGACCATACCCCAAGGCTGGGGATAAATGAACTTAGGAACATAGTTATCTATTCCACATCACTGTCTGACACTAAAATCAGTGCAAGTGAGAATGTCTACGACTAATGTTGCCCAGCATTTTTCAACATTGAAAATGTTCAGGTCTTTGCAGTGCTGTCAAGCATTAAATATTTATTCTGAAATAATCCCTGATTCCTGCCTCAGAACCACACTTCTGACAAAGGCTCAGAAAAAAAAAAAATTCAGCCCTTTCTGAAACATAAAGCAGTCTGAACCATCAAATACAAGTTTTGAACTTAAGTCATCAATTTGGAGAGCGTTTCCTAAACCTTGCTTCTCATTTTCACAACCTTGCTGCCATTGTAGGATTTTTTTTAAGGATGGGTAACCAACAAAACTAGCAAAACCAAGCAACATGCTTCAATTTGATGAATTTAAATATAATACCTGATGTCATATGATGACATTTATTTGTTTTCAAATGCAGAGCATGGTGATGGACATCCTTTTGATGGAAGAGGTAACACACTAGCCCATGCATTTGCACCTGGAGAAGGGATTGGTGGAGATGTTCATTTTGATGAGGACGAAAAATGGTCAGAGATCAATCAAGGTAAAGCCCACATGTGTGCATGAAGGGGAAAGACAAATATTGCACATGTTGGAAGAACATAGACACAGGAAATGTTTTCCATAACTCTTTACACTTATGCACAGCTTCAATGACATTTGTGTTCTTTTCAACTACCTTTCCAAGTAGTTGTGCTTCATTATGATTAGCAGCTACATAATGCCTGCTCTGTCCATATTTTAAAGCACTTTTCACAGGTTAAACAAGGACTATGAGCCTCTGTTTTCTACATAAATCATGAAAAAGTAAATTGACCTGCTTGTAGGATTAAGGCTGACTATAAGCACAGTTGGAAAGGGAGTCAGTCTCTAGATGCGTATGCAAAGGATCAGTAATGTTTCTATAAAATATTACAGTTACATAAGAAAGTTCAGCAATAATGGATCAAAACCCTGGGGTTTCATTCCAAGATGAATGAAAGATACAAATTCTCCTGCTATTTCAATTCATAGTATTCTAAAAAGAAATGCCATACCTTTAACATACTTTTCTCTGTTTCTCTGCTGAAGAGGTTAATTTGTTCCTTGTTGCTGCTCATGAGTTTGGCCATTCTTTGGGACTTGCTCATTCAAATGTCCGTGGAGCTCTGATGTACCCTATCTACTCATATCAGAACCCAACAACCTTCAGACTTCCAGCAGACGACAGGCGAGGAATTCAGAAGTTATATGGTAAATTCATTGTGAGATTTGATTTTCAGTATAAAACCTACTGGGGTACAGTTTTAACTACTCTCCCTGACTGTAAGGGCCTCATCATACTACTAAAAAGAAAGAAGGGGAACAAACTTGAGAAAAACACATTCCTGCATACTCCATCCACTGTGTGTCCTCTGTAATGTGTTCCCACGCAACCAAGGGGTGACAGAGCAGCAGTGCAGTGGTGGGGCACACTGTCTTTCTGCACACCTACATATTGCCAAGCAAATCCTGTGGACATTGTTCTACAAATTAGTTATTTCAGTGAGTGGGGCTACTGGCAGGAAATGAGAGATACTGTGCCACTTAACAAGTTAGGTGAAGGCAGAAACTTCACAGCAGTAGGGGGAATATTACTAGAATGGACCCCACAAGGCAAACTTTGCCAGCTTTGCTTTTCTTTAGGCACTACCTTCCTCAGGGCATGCTAGAGGAACACCAAGAATAAAACATCATTGTCTGAATTGTCAATTTCAAGTACAGTCTCAATATTTTGTCCTTCTTTTCCACAGGGAAAAAGTCATCAAACTCTTGAAGAAAATGCTTAGCAAAGGCCAAGGAATTCACATCTCACTGTTTTGGTCTTTCAAAACAATTTAAAACTTCTGGCTAATTAAGGCAGTAAACTCCTGGGTTGCACTTTGTCTCCCTGAATTTTTATTTTGACTTATTTGTACCTTACGCAATTTCACCTAACAATAAAAAGAAGTTTAAAAAAAACCCCAAGCATGTATACTCTGTTTTCAAATGTTTTCATTTTTCTTCTGGCGTTTCACTGGGGGATTAAATAACTCCTGCATGCATGATAGACAGTCAGACAAATATCTTTCCTAATAGATTTACAGGTACCTAAAGAGCCTGTGCGCATTTACTGATGTAAGAACAAACCCTCTTCCTGGCTTGCTTTCAGTTCCCATGCATGTCCTGGCACTTCATAGTACATACTGCTGCCTCCTCAGAATCACAGTGTGCTTGCCATATGGCTTAACATAAAGGAGGTCTCCACAGTGATTCCTTTGGTATGGCCTGGGATGCTTTCCCAAAGGGAAAAGCTTTTCAGCTTCATGTCCTCCCTGGCTTGCCAGAGGAGCAGGTTTGAGAAGTAGTGTACTGGGAATCCCATTGTCCTCTGTGATATTCCAACATCTCTTAGGTATTTTGAAATTAAAAGGGAGAAAAAAAAACAAAAACCAAAACAACAAACAGGAATTCTCCTTCTCTCCTGTGAAAGATTAACACCACATTTCCAGAAAACAAAAATGAGTAGAGACAGGCATAAACCTGTGTTCACAGAATATCACAGAATATCACAGAATATGCCAAGTTGGAAGGGACCCATAAGGATCATAGAGTTCAACTCCTATCCCTGCACAGGACCATCCCCCAGTGTCACACCAAGTGCCCAAGAGTAAACACACACAGCTTCTCGCTTACTCCCCCAATCTCTGCCCCCCTCAGTAGGATGCAGGAGAGAAATCAGAAAAAAAACAAATTCTGCAGCTTGAGATAAAGACACTTCAATAGCAGAGAAAAAGAAGGGAAAATAATAATAATTACAATATACAAAACAAGGGAGGCACAATGCAATTGCTCATGACCCACAGACTGATGTCAATGCAGTCCCCAGCTTTCCTCCCAGTTTATATGCTGAGCATGATGACATGGTATAGAATATCCCTTTGGTCAGCTCTCAGGGATCGGCTGTTCCAGCTGTGCATCCTCAGAGATTCTTTTCCACCCCCATCCTACTGACCGGTGGGGTGGAGTGAGAAGCTGTAAAGTCCTTGACTTAGTTTAAATGTTCCTCAGCAATAAATAAAACATTAGTGTGTTATCAACATTATTCTCATGCTAAAGCCAAAACACAGCATATGTATCAGCTACTAGAATGAAAAAATCTATCACAGCTGAAATCAGGACAATAACCCTAAACAGGACCTGAAACACATTCAGGAGACATAGCAATAGGATCATGCTGGTTTGAACATCTTGAGGATATTAAAACTCATCAAAATTATCGAGGTAAAATGTGTAATTATTAATAGTTTCCGACAGATGGCTCCCAATGCACGGAGATGATGAGCACAAACACCTGCTCAGTCTTACAACCAGAAACTTTACCGTCTCATACGCCAGTGTTACACAGTATAGCAAAACAATAATGTTAACCTGTTCCTCAGGGGTGATAAACGGCACAGCAGGGAACATGTACGGCTTACACAATGCGGCTTGGAGAACACACACAGCAACTCTGAGAGCAAATAAATCAACATTGTGATCACTGACTATTAAACTAATACAATGAGTACTTACAACAAATTTGTTTCAACATGCTCTGATCACATCTGTTCTTATCTCAAACCTTCATACCTCATGTTTAGTGCCAAAAAGGACTGACACTGTTTAACCCAGCAGGTAATTAAACATCACACAGCTGCTCACTCACTCCAACCTCTTCAGTGGGATGGGGGAGAGAAATGGGAAAAAAGGTAAACTTTGTGGGTGGAGAAAAAGACAGTTTACTAGGACAGAAAAGGAAGGGAAAATAGCAACAAACAACAACAACAATAATAATATAATAATAACTGGCCAGCACAGGTGGCAGTGAGGCTTGTGTCTTGAAGGATGTACATCAGACAGGTAGCAGTGCCAAGCTAGCACATCCACGGCATGTGAACTAAAGTAAGAGCCAAGATTATTGTCTTCAGAGAGGGCAAAGGTACACTGATGAGCTGTCAGCAGCATCTTATTTCTTGTCGAGCTCCTGTCGCTCTTCCATTCCCATACAGGACCTCTCCTTTGGAGAAAACGGCTGCCAATGGCACACTTAACCCCGCTCACTAGGTGTGAATTATGCAGTATCTGCCTCCACCTAGTGGTACAGCTCGGCAAACTGCACTGATGTTACACCCTGTTGTAAAGTGCATTTTCCTCGTCTACAAGCATACAGCCAGTACTACTATAGATACCATGCACATGTAAAGGATAAGCTTTATTTCTGTTTTAAAAACGTCGCAGTTACTACCCTATAGAAGCTATTATGGGGACTTACCCCATCATTTAGATATCCTGAGCCTAATTCACCAACACGAAGTGATATTCTGATAGGGCAATGTCAATACCTGCGACACCTGGTATTAACAAGGGAATAAGACCTCAGGAGAATAATTATACCAGCTACAATTCAAGCCTTTACAATGTATATGAAAGCTGACACACGTAAAAAGCTTACAGATATGCCATGGGAAAGACTTGATGAGCTGTAAAATTACAATTATGGCCTGACAGAGTAATGTTCTCTTGACTTCTCCTTCATAGCGTTAATAGCAAATTTAATCCAATTTGAAGATGCATTTTCTCTTATCTTCTTTATATATTCATAAAATATAATTTTATGAAATTATATCTTCAACAAAACCTTCCTCAAACAGGATACTCTTCGTGGTATCATTATGATATTTTCAGTTTCAGCGATGCCTATCTGAAGTAGCTCCATTGATGTCAATGGAATTATTTTGGATTTATCTATAAGAGTAAAAATATTAGCAAAGGACTAGAGAAAATATTATCTGTTTTGATTATTGCTACAGCAGGAACCACCACAAGCCAGAGAACTATAGATAATTACTGTTTATTGGAAAAGGCTGCAGAAAATTATTTGGGGGTGAAAATTGTTAGTGTTTTTTGTCAGCCCGAAAAAAAAGGTTCGCAGACAATGAAACAAGAATCATAGAGAAAAGCAGCATGCTGCCCTGGTATATAGGAAAATATGGAAGTCCACCCACATCAGGAAAACAGAAGACACTAGAGGAGTTCAATTTGGCCACATGAAGTCATCTAACAGAGCTGCTGTACTGAGTGTCGTGAGATATTCATTATTTCTTGTATCTCAAAAAGCAACATACTCCCAGTTAAATGTTGTGGGAGATTTTAAATGAAGAAGGATGTAGGTTTTTACCTAGCAAACAATTCAGTTGTCAAATTCACTAACAGGATATTCACTAGTGCTGGAGACCCAAATTCACAAATGGAGTCTAGAAAGTTTAGATATATTTATGTAGCCTAACAGCTACTAAATATGATGGCAAATGGTGTCTCACTGTCTTGCTGAATAACAAAGGAAGAATCAACCTAAATTTACCCAGTTTTGCTAACATTGCAAATCTTGCTATAGGGAAGCCAGAATAAGGGTTGCATCAAACATTTTACTTATTGCTTCACACTAGAGATCATGTGGAACTAGTTATCTACCAAGAGTTTTAAGTTCTTTTCAGAATCACTGTCCCACATTAAGGGACATGACCCTGCCCTAAAGGCCATGTGAGGCTGAAAGGGATCTGTGGTTCTACTGTGGGCTTTGTCTAGATGAAGTATTGCACTCAAAGCAGAGGTATCTAGGAGCAAAGTAAGGTTGTGCCAAAAAACCAGTCTGCATTAAACACCAACCTACACAGTTCAGGCATGAATTACAGAATACAGTACATTGGCAAAAGCATTTGTCCATTCCATTAACTGCCGTTTGTGCAAAAAATCTGAAGATAAAATGTAGTCTCTGATGTTAAATATCTTTTATTTCCAACTACAGGATAATGTCACAGTAGTGTTCCTGATTACATACTACTACTGACAAATAATTTGCTCAGAGTTCAACCATTACTCTGAAATCAATAGTTCCCCAATAAATAATCAAGTTATTCTTTACAAAATGAGATTTGCAGAAGATCAAACGCAATGTTCTTGTAATTTGTGATTGGACATCAGGATCAGGAACAGCCTGAATCAGTACAGTCTCATCTTCCCTTGAGGGGAATCATTCTTATTATAATCATAGTATTTATGACTAGCAGAGCCTTTCTTTCTAGTGATGGTTACACCAACAACTGGTAGCAGTTAAGGATGAAAGGAAAAAATATTGCAAAATACATTACAAGACTGCCTAGTGTTACTTTAATGTTCTCAATGTTGCTGTATTTTTTAATGTTTGGGGGGAAATGCAGTATGAACTGACATTGCTTTAAAATAGAAAAGTATATAATAATGGTGCTTTTGTTGGCAATTGGGCTTATCACAAACATTTTTGCCTCAAGCTTCTTTTAATATTTTCTACTAGTTCTAATACGAATGGAAAGAGGAGTAGAGAAGGTGAGAAAGAATCATAACGGGAAGAATTCGTTTAACTTTTTTTCTCTGATTATGTGTTTTCTTCATTCTTACCTTCAGTGCCAGAAATAGGAATGAGGATTGATTCTTTGCATAAAAAGATTTAAGTTTTTATGTCCTGGGAATGAGAACTCAGGTAATAATTTGAGTAGAAGTCAAAATGCTGGCGCAACTCTAATAATGGCACAATACTCTTTTAAGAGTGCCTTAGCTTTGCAAATAAAATTCATTCACTTAGAGTTCTCCCTGAGATAATTTTTCAAACTATTAGATGATTATCCAGCCCTCATGTAAAAAGATCCAATTTTTATTTAGCAGTGAGTAGAATACTTTATGGTAATAAGGAATATATCAGGTTTTATAAGAAGGCAGAATGATTAAGGAAGAAATCTCTTCTTTTACTCGTGTTTGCTATGGTTACAAAGCAGAATGTTCATATCATATCACTATCAGGTTAAATTCCATAGTTCCAACAGCTCTGAGTTCATACACATTACAAATCATGATCAAGATGATGGATAAATATTGGTCAGTATTTTCCACTGAGCTATTTGCTCCCACAGTATGATGTCTACAGCTCAGAAATACTTTGGATGTGAGATGCTTTGTACATATTCCAAGTATGTAAAGCGAGGAATGGGACCACCTGTTTTGAAGTCTCTGCTGCTTGCTAGGTCAGTTTAATCATTTTTCCATGTTCTCTCACACAGCCTTTAAGCATTAGAAAGCCCACACAAATTCCACCCCCCAGTACATTGCACATTTTCATATTTTGGTTGAATGTTGTGTTTCAACAAAAAAGTGCTTAGGAATCCAGTATAACTATCTGGATAAGCATAACTTAAAGCACTAATCTTAACCTTTGCATGCTGTCTTCCTGAACTATTTATTGCCTTGTTATCTCTTAGCTTTAATTTGTGTTGTAAATCTTTCAGTTGTTAGCTGTGTTTTCATCATGTTTATACAATATATTAAAATGATTGGCCCTCAGTTCTGTTTAATTGGCCTCCTTGTTATTATAGAAGAGGTAGCAGTATAAAATAATATTCTCCCCTCTCCTAAAAATTGACTACATGCTAGACTTTGGAAACATTTACATAAGTGGTAATCAGATTTTTGCTTATAGCTCAGTTACAAATGCTACAGATCTTAGATGTCTTAATTAAAGTTCTCATGGGTAACAATCATTAGGAATCAAGATGACAGTCAAGCAGCTGCCCTAGTTAATACACTAGTTTATTTAACAACCTAAAAATTCACCTAACAAGAATTTCATGAATACCCTGGAAGTGTCAGATCGGACCAAGCACATTGTTTTAAAAAGGACCCTGTGTCTAGAGTATTTTCATCAACCTGACTGACATTCCTTCAGGTAGCCCTAGCTTTTGCACTTCACTTGAAAAATGTTGACTCTATTTTTCTTTGAATAAAATACATTCCAGTGCAATCTACTTATTGATTTTGAAAATACCACAGTTCTTTCACACCTTCAATCCCATTTGTCACTCTTGAGATCAAAGTGGGTTTTTTTTCAAGTAAAGTATGCAAAGAATCTGCATAAAAGTAAATAGAAGTTTTATAAATCAAACCTTAAGTGCTTAAATGCACTTCTTATTTCAAGCAGTAATTTAAAAAGTTGAAGCAGAAACATCATCTGGTAATTTGTACTACCAGAGAGGTACAAAAAGTGAAAGTTACATTATTCCCTGTTGCTACTTTATGTCTAGGCTATGTCTATAAAACACAGAAAAAATACCATAATTACTTCAAATTTCATTTCAGGTATCACATGATATAAATTGTGCATTCACAAGCTGATGTGTATCATGCACAGCCAGAGATGCTTCAAGGTGTACCTTCTTCAGCATGGACTTATCCGTGGGCCACAATCCCTTCCATACCCATGGCCATAGACACTTTGAGTGTCCTGTTCTGGTGAGGACTTAGCCAGGGCTACAAGTATTTTGGGATGTCCTGCTTTTGAGTGGATTCATCCACAGGTCACAGTCCCTTTGACTCAAGATCCCACTGGAGTTCCAGCCTGTCCAGTACAACACCAGTGATTCTCTGGACATCTGCCAGCCCAGACACATTTCCTTGCTGTTATCAAAGTGTTCCCAGGCACAGCAGAGTCAGATGATAAGCATCACAGCACTACAGCAAGCAGAGAAAGCAAAAAGTGGCCAGTAATAAGCACTGGGCTCTAATGTACAGTCAGGCAAGCAAGTCCCATGGCAAGTGCAGGAGCCTGTCAATTAACAGCTAAATAGCAAGAACAGCTATAAATTCAATCTCGCACATTCCAATAAAATAAGCCATTATCTCAAATCCTTCGAGCCCCACATTGGGTGACAAAAAGGATTGTTGTCGTTTAACCTCAGAGGATTCCCAGGAATTTTTGTCAGCAAATGACTCAAACAAAAAAAATCAGATTAAGAGAAGATGGACGTACAGGCAAACACAGTGAGAAGCTCAGATATCTGAAAAAGCTTTCTCAAAGTATGAAGAGTTATTGACGCAAAACAATTTCTTGTGATATTGTTTTTTTGCCTTTTTGAGTCCTGCAGAACATTTTTTCCATTCAAATGAAAGTCTCATATTTCACCCTCACTGGTTTATGAGAATGTGCTTTCCAGCTACTTTGTGTCATTGTTACAGTATTGGCCCCTATGTGCCAATATTGTGGTGCTCACAATGAGCAATGTATCATATTGCAGCAGTGACCTAGTTTACATGCATTTTCATAGCAGCATCAAACATATCATTAGTCTTTGTTTAAAAGACATCAATCATAATTACTATCTGGAAACAGTATCAGTTAAAGTGGATGAAAACATATTAAGACTATCAATAATAAAAGAATGGAACTACATGACAGACATAATTTACAGATTTTTCAGGTGCTAAATCACTAACAGAATTTCTTGTTTCCAGAAAGAATTTGGTTTGTGTTTTATACATCAGGACTGATTCACTTGCCTCCACTTCTGTTTTTCATAAAGAGAAATAAGAATAAACAAGAACACATATGCAACATACTAGAAAACCCATCTTATTTCAGGATATTCAATAACATTAAAAGGAATAAAACTTGGGCAGCCCTGTAGCTGAAGTTGCCTGCTGAACACTGCATTCATTGCAATATACTGTCACAGAGTGCGAGGCTCTAAATTAATAAAGTCTAGGGTTAAGAGTTCTTTGAAGCTGATCTAGAAAGCTTGGATATTTAACAATAGAAACAATTACATCTTTTACCAATCTGCAAACATTTTTAAAGGAAGCAAAAGGACTGCAAAGCAAGCTTATCAGATAGGACTGTGAAGAATTTACTGGACATACAAACAATACTATATAAGGATTTATTATTCTTTTCAAATAGAATGAATCATAAAAAGATGAAATTAGAAATTTTAGGCACTTGTGTGTTTCCAAAAGTATTGCATAGAAAAACACACGTACTCTCCAGCTAATTGTCTGTTAGTGGTCTCTCCATCTTTGTCTATATACCATGAAATTTCTATAAACAAACTCTAAATGTTACATCAGAAGATTATGTACAACTGCTTTGAAAATGAACAGGATACTATGTCCAAAATAAGCAATTTTCATTATTCTTGTTACCTCAATTGATGAACTTTTTATTTAAAAATATTTTAGCAAATATTTGTAAGATTTACTTTCTAGCAATGGTCATTAATGGAAAATTTGAACAACAGTAAATATTCATTTATTTTGGCATTCTTGTCAGAAAAAATAGACGCTACCTTCAGAGTTCTAGGTGACCTGCTGATTTTATTTATTTCTCCAGACTTGCTTTCAGACTTGGATGAAAGAATCACCTACGTAAAGCAAAACTGAAGGCAGATTTTCATCAAAGATTTACCATAGCCACAATTGTGAACCCAATCCTATCTTTTCTAACAGAAAAACTTCTTTGAAACCTGATGGATTAAAATAAAACCAAAAAATCAAAACAAACAAACAAACAATAACAAACTCAAAAAAGTTGCAACAACTTCTGCAAATTTTAAAACATAAAGTTTATTATTCTGCGCTAGTTATTCAATTTAAGACAGAAAGGATCAAGAAGTGAATGAAAGAAGGCTTGATCAAACACGTGTCTCTCATGACAACACTATGGTAAACAATCCGCTCTTGCTTTAGAAATCCTCATGTTTAATAACAAATTGTCTAAGCATGTGCATCATCCCTACAAAACTTGAAAAACATGATACAAATATTTTAAGATGAAAAATTTTGTTACACTAGGGTCAAGTTCTTATCATGTTGCATCATTGAGCTCAGTTGTACATGGCCAGCATTTCTATAAACAACAAAAAAATCCCACTATGGTAAAATTTCTAATAACTTGGGTTTTTTTCCAAAGCTGAAATGAAATAAAAATATTACAATTTGACTCAAAACTTTTTTTTTTTCCACCATTTTCATGTTAAAAAAATACACAGAGTTCAGTTTAATAATCCTGATTGTCTTAACATTAGGAGGGGGTAGGTTTGCAGAACTGCAAAGTAGATAATGTGCAAGTGATTCGAAATTTTAAGTGGGAAATTGTGGCCTGGGGGTTGAATTCAAGTTCTGTGTTCTGTTCTCTGTCCCTGTGAATTTTCATCTGATGCTGTTAAAGAAAAACATTTAATTGTCTCACCTATCGTCTCCTAGAAAACATCCATTAGCAATGGAATTCCCTACAAATTCATCTAAAGATGCATGTGGCTGTTATTCTGGATTTATTAATTACAGTATTACCATATCGTGCATCAAATCAAAGCCAGACTTGATTATTAAAGAGTTTTTCCCCAATATTTCATTATATAGATTTTAAACCCCCTCCAATTCTCAGAAACTCATAAATCTAAGTCAATGATGATAACACAGTACTGGTATCTTATAAATATCTTGGTAACTTCCCAAAGTCATGGTACAACCTAAATTTTGTCAAAGCATGTAAGACAATTTTTTATGATTCAGATGTCTGTGCAGTGGACTATGTCATGAGAGCTGGCAAGCACTTTTTTAATTCCTGTTTAGTTGAATCTCATTCACCATCTTTCTATGATTATTTTATTATTATTTGAATAATAATAATAATAAAAATATTTAAAAAAAATAAAAGAGACTGCTAATCAGATAATACAATGCAACTACTGTGTGGGAAGAGAATACTATCTAGAGGAGATTCACAGCATTGAGAATTTAACATCTGTGGTGCTCTCCTTGCCCTCTGCTCTGATTTTACAAGCCACCTCTCACAGAAATGTCAATGCATGGAAAGGAAGTATATAAAAGTCATGTTTTGCAAAGCAAAGTGTGACATCCTCGTGATAGTCAAAGTGTTGAGAAAAGAGGTTGGTTTAACATAGGAGGACTGTTATAAAAAGATCTGTCAGATAAATATTAGCCATGTTTCCAAATCATACTCTGAAACAGTTTTTTACTTTTTTACTTGGAAGGACATGCCAACTTATGAGATGACACAGAGACACAGCTCTTAGTAAGTTTGAGCTAACAAGTGCTGGGTTCAGGATTTTTGTCATTAGGATCAGTGAAAATAGAGGTCAGAAGCAGTAGCAGGGAGACTTCATCATATTCAACTAAGAGTATCCATCCCAAAGCAGAGTTTTCCTGGCCACCCTGTCAGTCCAGTGTACCCATTTGTGCTATCCAGCTCCCTTGGACTTTGACAAGAACAGCAAAACTGCTTGCCTCACTTCTTTCTATGAAACATCATCATCATCATCATCAACTAATATTACTTTGTTATTAGTTATTATAATGTTTTATTATTGTATTTATTATTTCCTCAACCTATCTGTCTGATTGCTCAAAAAGTGAAAAAGTAGAAATCCTCACCATGACTGATACAATATACAGATGGAAGAAAAAAGGACAAATCTTGTTTTCCAGAATATGCTATAAACAGAAATATAAAGCAAGAATAATTTTTATGTACTTTTTTCCAGTCTTTATTTTAAACTATTTTCTGTTTAATTATTAATTTTGGGGTTTTTTTCTACTCAGTAAATGTCCTTGATGGCATTTCTTTTCTACTGGATTTTCAATGACGTCAGATTAGTGCCTCTGGAACCACCATCTCTTCAAATGTTAGTTTTATATGAGATCGTACTTAACTCTGGAATCTTTGTTCATAAAATTTACCACATCAATGTTTTCATAACAGGTCTGGATGAATGTGTAATGGAAACAAGGAGAGCACTAGGATCCTCCTCCTTCCAGAACACAATAGAAGAAGCCAAAAATGAGAAAGAGTCAGTGAGCACAAGCCAGCGCCCATACAAAAACAAGACAGCAAAATACTACTTGCAACAGCAGCAGTCATGCATAACCTACAAAAGCCAGAATTAGGGCTCGGGCTCTTTTGATCTGATGATACTGTAATAATGCAAAGCAAATCAACAGATTGGTAAGAAAATAAGGACACTTCTAGCAATGGACACAACAATGTACTGATGCTTCATGTGGGCACTGGTGCTTAGCAAAATATGGCTAATCCTGGTTGTGTCGATGTAATTTAGAACTTAATTCCTTATTCTTAAAAAATAGGCATGAAACCCAGTGCAGACTTGCTAATGCCCTGGATAAAGAAGATTGACAGTTTGGTCAACCTATGTTCTTATCTCTCCTTCTACAGAGCTCAAGTGTTAACGTTGCACTGCCAAGAAGCATGAATTAAAGCTTGCCAGTATTTCAGCAAAACATGTTGCATGTTCCTGTCTTTTCCTGATTAGAAATACTTTGCTGTCAGCTAGCAGTGTTGCTCTAACTCTGATGTCTAAGAATATAAAAATTACATAATTTGTAAAGCAATGTGTCATCTGTTATGTTTGGAATAAGACATTGTGGGGTGGATTTACAAGTTGGATCTGTACAGAGCAGGCACCAAGCTAAGTACAGGTTGGGAATTACTGTTCTGGTTATTACATAAATTAATATTCCTTAAACACCTTAAGAGAGGAAGACAGCTAATCAAGTATGAGTACTAGGAGAGATGACATCCTACAGAAGTGAACTTCTGTGGGAAAACTATGGGTTAATAGTTGATGAGACTACATCTAGTTAATAGTTGATGAGTATGGAAAACTACAGTGGTCATAAAATTTTTACTGAGCAAATACTGAGTCCATAGTTTTGAACACTGAGTGGGATTGGTACTTCGGGATCTCAGGTTTGCCTTTGTAGGTCTTTCCTGAGGATCAGGTTTCACATGTGAATAAAAAGAATTTTTTCTTCTTCCATCTGGGTGTTTCCGTTTTTTTACTGATAGTCTTTCTGAGTTAACCCTATGCTGGACCTGTTTGGTTTCACCTGCACCATTTCCACAAAGCCATTTTAATATCTCATGGATAAAATGGACCTGAAATGCTTATGTTTAGGATCCATGGATTTTGACAATTCTGTTGTGAAACTTCAATTTGCAACACTTGTATGAATGTCCTAGCAGTTACATACTTACCTCAACAACACAAGAACAACTTTTATGGATCAAGGACATTTCTCTAAGAGGTTAGATTGTACCTTTGAAAGAACTGTCTTCAGGCAGTTCCTGTCAGGACTCTGAGTGCTCTAGCAAGCCTTAACTGGTAATAACAAGCCCTGACCAACCTCACCTGTGACCTCCATCCACATGTCTCCACTCATTCATCCAGTAGCTCTATTTAAGCTCTTGCCTGAGGCTCTGGTCCCTGTCTGAGCTGCAACATACCTGTGCCTGCTCACAGCCATGTCTCCAGCTGCCCTGATTTAGAGACTGGTTTTGCTGGAGGGACTACAGACTGACAAAGATGGTAGCCTCATATCATGTACTCTGGATTGACATTAGACCTAAGACACAGGATTGTTTCTGAGCCATCTCCTGCTGCTCCCTCCCAGCTGGACTCCCTGGATCAGGCTCATCACCTTGACTTCTGCAAGGCTGCTGGTGGACCCTGTCACTATCACTACCTCGTCCTGCTCCGGTCCTGTGGGACTGCACCCTGGTTGGTGAGCTCCTGTGGTTAACCTCAGCATCCATTCTTGCTGCTCTCTGACACTGGATATCACACAAAATTAGGGGGGAAAAAACGCCACAAAACTCTCACCAATCATATTTTTATGTGGGAATCTGTATAGGAAATCATTCATTACACCATGTACCAAAAGTGGATGATAACTTCCACTAAATTTTTCCAGAATGTTTCCTTAGTGTAGGAACAACTTCCAGCCACCTCGATACATTGCCAGAAATTCAGCTCTCACAGCACAACACCAGATGAAACAAGACCACAACAAAGCAATCAACACAAGAACTTCCAACGCCTCTGTCTTTACACAGTAATGAGCCTGTCAATTGTTGCAAAATGCCTCAGTGCCTGCTAACTCATCACTTCTATGGGAGTTACTTAGCTATTTCCCACAACTCGATTACTCCTCTTTGTTCCATGTAGCTTAACTACTTTGTCCCTTCAAGTTGAGCAACGTTAATTACGCTGTTCCAAAATAAATAATTTCCAGTCTGGTTTAAACCTGACGTTCACTGGAGTTGTGCAAGAGCTGAAACAGACATCTTAAAAATATAGATATATCTTATACAGACAAATATATCCTCTAAATATATGTTAGTTTAGTAAAATTTGTTTTTTTTCTTACTATAAGCTTTACTTCTGTAACCAAACAGAGGCCCTTATACTTAGTAACATATGGATTACTAGTATTTCTAAGCTTTACTGGAATTAGGCCACCTGAAAATAGTATTCCTATAACAATCATTATTTCAAAAGAAAAGATTTGGAAGATCATCTCAGAAAATTCACAGTAAAAAGATGCATGTTGGTCCTCAGGTACCTTAGTCATGAGAACTGCACAGGAAGCTATGCGGAACAAAGGCATAAGAAAATGCTGGAAGTATAACACATGCACCTGTTTTCACTGAATGCAAAACTGTGGGGCCTGATTAGGCTAGAATTGAAAGAAAAATATTTATTCAGTATTTTAGTTCACCATTCGCTGAGACTTACAGAGTAAATGCATGTCTGTCAGTAGGGAAGGAAGCTAGGTCTCACACAGCTCCTCAGTATAGTTTCACCACCCGCCTGTGTGCTCTCAGGCCAGTCACTTTCCCTCTCTGGCTCAAATGCGTCACTTTGCACGGGAACATTATTGTGCTGCAGCAAACATAAATGTAGTAACACGTGTGAAATATTCCACTGCAACTTTCCTGCTGATTCTTAATTACCCACATTAAAAATAGTTTTCTCTAACTTACTAGAAACCAATTCATATCAGCACGTAGTTTTCTTTCCTTTGACAAATATTTTTCAAGTTGTTTTCACTCTTAAGGATATATTAACAAATTCCCAACATCAACTCTATGTTAGAAGTAATAATGGAAGTTTTGAAAGAACTGAGCATGGCTATTCCCTTTCACTTTTCCCTATCACCTTTGTAGTCGGTTTCACAGTTTTCTATGTACATCGGGAAATTCCAGGATGGCTCTACGGCATTGGCTCTGGTGACTTAAGAGCCTAAAACAACCTGAGGCTGTGTGACAGGCAGCACGACGCACACGGGCTGTGAGTAGTGACACCTTGGGAAGGTGTGCGCAGTGAGCTGCGAACAGACAGTATTGACACCCTGTCGTCGGTCAGGTGGATGTTATTAAAAAGGAGGATAAATCCATGCTGTTGGGGCTCCGATGGGAGATGCTAAACGGTATTTGGAAAGCGGACCGCCTTCCATCAACAGCCGTGAGCGCTGTTCGCAGGCAGCGCTCCTGGAGCTCGACCCCGTTTCCAGGGTGCTCGCAGACCTACAGAGCGCCGCTCACCTCCCCGGGCACCCCGTGAAGTGCGGACATCTCGCCGCTTACTACGTTATTGTTACGGGTACACAACGCTTTGCCGCCCAGACTGCAGGAAAATGGGGAGAGAGGGGAAGGGAGAGAGGGATCCCGGCGTGCGGGAAGGACGCAACTCCGCCGGCCACCCCGCGGCAGCGCGGGCTGCGCCCCCCTCGCCGATCCTCTCCCCGTCCCGCTCGGGGGGTGGGGTCGCAGCCCGGCCCCCGCCCCGTGTCAGCCCCGCCCCTGCCCGGCCCGTCGCGCCGCCTTGGGCAGACGCGAAAGCTCTGGCGGCCCTCCGCGGCATGCGGCTCCTCGGCGGCGCGTCCTGCGCGCTGCTGCTGCTCCTGCTCGCCCCCGGGCTCCCGTGAGTAGCTGCGCGGGGGACGGGCGGGCACGGCGGGGCTCCCCTCGCAGCCGCCCTGGCCGGGGCTGCGCGGCACCTCGGCCGGGCCGGGCCTGGTGCCGTCGCTGGCGGCCGGAGCGGGGGCGGGGCTGCCCGCGAGAGCCCGCTGGCGCGGGTGCCCCGCAGCGGGGCGGGCCGGGCCGGCGGTCCCTGGCGCTCCTCCCGAGCGGGAGCCGAGGTCGCACCGCGCGCACAGCCGGCTTCTCAGGAAACTGTGACAGGAACGGGGGGGAAGGGTTAATATTCGGGATGTTTGTTAAGGAGGAGCAACAATTACAAAAGAAGCTCCCGAGGAGCGGTTCGAGTCCGGGCTGCGCACTCCCGGAGGGATGCGCGGGCATGCACGGGCCAGCTCGCCCGTGGCTCCGCTCCCGGGAGCGGGAGGCGCGGCGGGAGATGCCTCCGCACCTCGCCGGTTTCCCGGGGCCTGGCAGGTGAATGGCGAGAGGGGCGCGGGGAGCCCGGGGCGCTGCGCTGCCCTAGGCCGGGCCCGGCTGGAAGGGGACGCTCCCGGCCCCTTCTGGGTGCTGTTCTCTGGGGCGGTACTTACGGCGAGGGGCTTCTAACGGGGGCTTTGGGGTCATCGTGGCTGTGCGGGTGGGACAGACGCTGTGCTTTGTCGTGTTTCTGTCAGGCGCTGGCAGCATCAGTGCCTCTTTGTGACGGCTGGTTCTAGTAAATACCCAGCCTGTGTTTGCTCGTGCTCAGCTCAGAACACCAGAGTCGGGATAATCGTTGACATGCACTGAAATAAAGCGAGAGATATAAAGGTCTGAACTGCCACGGTTGCCTTTTCAGAAGACTGTAATGCCCCATACGGTGCCCCACAATTTTCCAAAGTAAAGAAGCCAGGAAGATATGTACCAGAATTAACCTGCCATGAATACCGTTGAAGAATCTCAGTCAGTCCAGCAGTGCTGTTGCTTAACCTGGTGAAGTTGTAGTAAAGTTGATACCAAAAAAAAAAATTAAAATGAAAAATGTAAACACCTTTATAATTGCCCTTCCAAAAAAAGGGAAGTGTTTTTTAGAAAAAGTTTACAGGTAACCTATTTATTGCTTTGCTAAGATCTTCTGGCCCCCATTTAACAATAACAGACTGTCATTTCATTTGATAGACGATTGCATTGATCTGTTTTTTATCATGCTGCTTCCTGAGTGCATGTGCTAGTTTAACGCAGTGTACAGTCAGTGCTGTCTCCTGGGGCAGCGATGATCTCATCTGACTTTTGTCAGTCTAGTGTAGTCCTTCCTCTATATGTAAATTTGTTGTCTAGAGCCCAGTTACGATATGTTGAGAGAAGTTGTGCCCTTTGAAGACTCAGTTCAATGTATGTGTTGAAATACCTTTTTTTTCTAGTTAACTTAGAAATTTCCAGAAAGTACTGCTGAGATTTGTGTTGGTTTCAGCAAAAGTTTGTGATTATCTAATCAATGCTACAGGAGAAAGTGTGAAACCCATCAAGTCCTGTGATTTGCAAAAAGTGAAAGTGGCAGTAGATTTGTCCTCTTCACTCCAATTAAGATTTTTGGGCAGACTGGTTATTTCAATATAATGCTACCTTTTACTCTCTTGAACGGTTTGCTTCTAGGTGTTGGTCAAGTTAGTGGAAGAAACATCACCAAAATGTTCTTATGGTTTAGGAAAAATCCTTCCCACTATTATGTAAAATCCAGCTGGCTTCCTGGTATCTGAGTAAAGAGATTCTCTGTCAGGAAGTGGCCCCCACCCCCTTCCTGCTCGGCTCAGAAAAAATAGCTAGTGACATCTTCCAAGAGCTTACCTGTATACAAAATTCATTGCAATACAAAAAATTAGCAGCAGCAGCCTCCAGACCTGAAAACAGGCACGGTATTTTGATTTCACCAAATTCTCCCACCTCTTAGATTTTGGGTGACAGCAAAAGGGAGTGTAGTTTTTCAGTCTCAAATTGACTGGGATTGAGAATTGATTCCATGGGTCTGTGTTGTTTCCATCTATGCAATAGTGTTTATGCTTTCCTTTGCAAGACTGTGAGGTAGTTTCACAATGATAAGGTATGAGGACCTGTCCAAAAAGTTGCTGCAATAATCATGCCTGCCCTCTCTCTTGGGAGAGACCTTCTTGGCAGGTCAAGTACATAATTTCGAAAATAGGTACCAAAAGACGTTGTTGAATCAAAGGGAAAATGAAGTTTCCAGAAAGTGGGGATTTGAATTTATGGTTTCTCAGAATTGCCTGGCAGCTGTTACAATGAATTTGAGGTCAGGGAGTTGCTTTTATTTCAGTCTCCAGAATTTTAATCTTAGACGTTTCGACTGAGAAGAATGAGTATGCTGATGGTGGAGACTGTCTAGGGGATGGTTATATTCATGTTGCTGCTTCAACATTTCTGCTTTAACCATTCCAGCACCTCCACTGTTACTTACCTGGATTGCTTAAAGATTATTGAGCAACTGGGAGATCTTTGTAATGGACTTCACATTGTTGGTACTTCTGTTCTTTTTGGTTTAAACCAACAAATGACTTGGGCATAAAACTCTCCTACATGTCTGCTAGGCATCAAACTTGAAAAGGGAAAATGCCCAGAGAGAAATTTATATATGACTTTTGAAACGTCCCCAGAATGAATGTGTAAAATTGTGCTTAGTAAAAATGAGAGTTTATATACCAGCATCTTCCTGCACCGTGAGGTTTAGCTACGCTAGACATAAAGCATGTGAGTCCTTAGAAATGTGTCTATTTTATATGTAAAGATGGGAGTGGGCAAATTGATTTTTGTCACATGGAGGGAGTTGAATGAGTATTGCCACTCATTAGCGTAGGGTTCTTCTACCAGGGTTCTTCTATGGAGAACAGTAATTTGGTATGTATCTGAGCTAGAGACTATGGATTTCAAACATGAATGTTATCCACTGTGTTGATTTTTGCAAGCAAAATCAAGTTCATTTAACATCTTGTCCTGTTCATTTTCAACAAGTATTGGAGCTATCCCCATCACTCACTCTGCATCTACGTGTATAACAGAAACACAAGTCTTCAGCTCCTGTCTCTGCCACTTTGGAAAATCGAATTCCAGCTAAAAAGCTGGAAGAACTGAACTGATTTTGCCCCTCTGAAAGTTTGCTTATCCAAATTATCTCTAACTCATGACTTTTTACACACTAGAACAACAAAACCACAAGAGGCCCTGAAAGCTCAGACTGTGACATAGGCTTCCACAGGAAGCACACTTGCCTTCACATACACCCCGACCAACCACACACAATCATGGTTTTAGCTGCATCTGTGCCCGACTTTAAAGAGAGGAAAACAGAGTTGTCTGACAAAAACAATGTTGATCCCCCTTCCCTGTTACTTCCCAGTATGTGTTGCTGTGAAACCATTTTAAATTGGGTATATCCTTGTTTTGGTTCCATTTCATCATGGAAAATGAACACAGAGATCCTTTCTTTCTTTCCACTCTCTTCTGGATCATGGTGGGAACAAGCATCAGCACAACGTTTTGTAGGCCTAATACTGTAACTACTGCTATGTCCCAAAGAGCTTTGCTTCTTCTTGCGCACAGGATGCTGCAGCTGGCTGCCAGCTTTCTCCCCCCTTCCTTCCTGTACTCGCCCATGCACGTGTACACTTGGGTCAGTGCAGGTTTCTAACCCTTGCACTTCTGCTTCCTGGAGAGGGCCAGAACCCTTCACTGTTTTGCTTTGGGACACTTGCACTTTGCAGCCTGTGGTCTCGAATGAGAGTCTCCACTTGTCAGAGCCACCACTGCATAAAAACTATGGTGTTTTTCCCTTTGCTTAACAATCAGTTCTTCCTGTTTGAAGTCTCCTGCTTGTCACTGCAGTGACATGTGCAGCTTTATTAAGTCCAGAGCCACAGTCTGACAATAGAGACCAGTTTGGGAATAGTGTAATTTTAAGATTTTCTTTTTCTCACCTGTCCCATTCACTGCAATGTGTTCCAATGTGGCACATGCTTATGCAGTACCCTATTTAAGCTGTATTTGTATTCTAGAGCCAATGCTTGCGATTCAAATTAAGAGTTTGTTTAGGGAGAAAGAAAAGTTGCATCTTTTAAGCTGAATAAGGTCCTTGATGTCTTTCAAGGTGTACAGTCCAAGCTGATTGGAACTAGGATTAATACAGTCCTGTCTTCCCTTCCACCTCTGCTTCCTGCCCCTCTCTTTCATCTAATCATACAGGGAGTCCATTCTGCTGGTTGATACAGCAAAATACATTGTGTGCTGTTGGAAAGAGCACAGTTTTGTGTTGGCTTAGCTTCCTCAATCAGATCACTGTTTAATGGGGGGCATTCACTCTGATGTTGACCATGTCTTGCAGGATTGGGACCTCTCTGGGAAAGCTTAGTTTGACTGTGTCCCATCCTTCTTTGTTTGTTTGTGTGTTTTCCCTGAGCTCCCTAATTAAACAGTAGACCAGGTTTGAGGATAAAATAGTCAGGCCTCAGTCTCTAGGGTAGATGATAGTTCTTCGGAAGTGTGATCCTTCTCAGTCCCATTTCCCACCTGCCAAATGCCCAGTGGATGCATTAACATGCCTTTAGTCTCAAACTGAGCAGTGCAACTTCTTAGGAGCTATTTATCTTATCATGTTGTCCATTTAGGGCCAGAGCAAGCCCCCATCTGCCTGCACAGGCCTTGTAGACCTCACAGGAGAAGATTTAAGTGAGAAGGTCTTTTCCTTCTGCTCTAGGTGGTGCAGGTCAGATATTATTACTGAGGGAAGGTGCCTGATTTTCTGCCTCTTGGCCTCATTTTGTCTCAAGGAAGACAAGAACCTGGGATAGGGATGATGGAGAATATAAAATAGAGGATGGGAGGAGTACCAGTTCATTTGATGGTTGGGTAATATAAAAATTGTCACTTTTAATGCACTAAGAGCAGGCTGTTGTGCTTTTATATCATCATTATACCTAATTCCTGTCCATGATAATTTAGTCATTTATATGCCTCAAGGCCAAGTGACAGATGATGTACTTTTTTTTTTTCCTTAGTAATAACTTGCCTAAAACTATCTTTTTATTCTTGGGTTTTTTTATGTAGGAAATGAAGACATGAACAGCACTGCACCTTTTACTACGATTTCAGGCCAGAGGTTGCCAGGTAATGCTCTTGACATTTCTGTTGCTATTCCTCAGTAACATCGAGAAAAGCAATATATATTATTGTATACCTTAAACTATCCCGTCATAATTTGTCCTTTATTGAATTGTGAACAGCTGTAGGGCAAGGGGGAAGATACTCTGATTGTCACATCTATTCTGGGACAACTGAAGTTATTTAAGAGGAACAGTAGAACTCAACGCAGTTCTCATATACTTAGTTACTCCAGAGCAACAGAGAGAGGAGAAATAAAATGGGAAAATTTTGTATATGGAACCAGAAACACCTGGCAACACCCATTTACAGTTAAAAGGAGAACCAAGAAGTCTGCTAGGCTAGAATTCAGATAAAGGCAAGACACTTTTTCATTTGAGTAATTTTTGCCCTGTACTACTACGCTCATTTTATTTGCTGTTGGCCGAAAATGGGGTGCATGGCTAGTACTCTGCTCACTGACTCACTCTAGCTGGTGTTAATTGCACTACTGACTCACACCCAAATTCCAGGCAGTGTACGTAGCTTCTTTTCACCTGTATGAACATGCAGTCCACATCCAGAGTCGTCCCAGGGTTGCAGAAGGAAGCACTCAGAACGTGGAGGAAATGCAAAGATATGTTCTGGTTGCAGTATTGGCCCAGTGTAGAAAAGGTTTAAACCCAGGCATCTCCATGGCTTATGCTGGTATAAAAATCAACATATCCAAGAAAGAATGTGTTTGTAATTGTACAATCCTAGACTGTTTCTCAAAGGCAATTAAATCTGCAAGTTAATATCCCACGTATGTCAGTATAAGTGTTGCATGAGCAGGGGGGGCTAGTTGGCTGTGATTATACCAAAGAAAAGGCAAAGTAATTCCCTCCCACAATCCCATTTTTTGGTACATGGTATGAAGGTGTAAATTTGGTGCATTTGTTCTTAAACCTGAGCTTGCTCATATCATGTATGCAATTGCAAAAAGCATTGACAAAACTGTTTTAGACTAGACTTTTCCAGTGGTAAGATCAGCAGATCCATTCAAGGGAAATAGGTATATATCTGCTTCTTGTTTGCAGTAGCTGTGTTGCTCTCAATCTCTGAGGTTATGTGCTTTGCTTTTCAGCCATGCTGAAAACCAGCAGTGCTGCTGCAAGGCACATAGCACTGTGGGAGGGTGCTGTAAAAGATCA
The DNA here is from genome assembly GCF_001715985.3 of Manacus vitellinus. Classification (NCBI taxonomy): domain Eukaryota; kingdom Metazoa; phylum Chordata; class Aves; order Passeriformes; family Pipridae; genus Manacus; species Manacus vitellinus. Next base: position 10,061,890 of record NW_021940208.1, on the reverse strand, counting down.
GTTACTTCAGAGAAAAGAATATTCACAGAATGGGCATACACAGCAGGGCAGAATGAAGGGAGAAAAGTATGGACAGTGACACTCCCAGGAACAGCCCAGTAGATCTTAGCCAGGAGGAAGACTGTTAACCTGTAAGAAATACAGAAGAGGGATGCAGCAATGAGGACAGAAGTGAGAATGGGAGGGTGCCTGAGAAACCTAGAAGTAACATGAGGAGGAAGGAGGGGCAAGAAAAAGAGAACTGGAAAAGTAGAGGTGAAAACAAGGAGAGAAGAACAAAACCTCTATGATTGAAACATGGTTTGTATTTTACATCTTTGAAAACAGGTACCTTCTTAGGACTGTTTTTTGTAGAGAGAACATAAGTCTACAGAAAGATGTTTCACAGAGTCTTGATTTGTCCCTACTTGACTACAGTATATTCCCAGCATCAGCCCAGTTTGCAACAGAGATACAGCAAAATGGAAGAAAAGATTGAGGGACAGGAAATGGAACTGAAGTAGAGGAATAAAAACTACAAAAAAACCTCACAGTGCTTAAGTAGGTCAAGAAAGTCAGTGATAGTATGGCTATTTACAGCAAATGGAATAGAACATGACATAGAAGTGGAAGAGAGCAAACAGAGGAGATATAAAGAATTCAGATGCAGACCATTCAGGCACTGTTGTGCATAGAGTGTAACTATGTTCTTGCTGCTCTGAGGTCTGGAAGTATTTTGCAGAGGGATAAAAGCTGTCTGCTTTGGGATGGAATAATCTCTACCGTATTTCCTGTTGTAGTCTGCAAACACAGATACCCTGAGGAGAGTATTGTGTTGTGGGTACTTTAATTATAGTGTGTTAAATTGAAATGAATAATATTGATTTTCTTGTTTTTCTTTTTTTTTCCTTGAAGACAATAGCAGTTCATCCAATGTCACTTCTGTGTCATCCACACAATCTGCAGCAACATCTGCTGGAGGTATGTATCTGTTCATCTGTCCATGACTATGGACCTAGAAGTTAGCTCCAAACCTAGCCCAGATCATACCAAATTCTAAAGAACAGGACATCAAAAGTGGGTATTTGAGAGAGAGGCATTATCATTTTAGGGCTGGGAAGCAACATGTAAAACAACTCTGAGAAGAACCTATACTGTTTTTTCAAATTTAGGTAGCATGCTTCATCAGTAATTACATTTGCAATGCCATTGTAACACAGGATTCAAAATAAAAATTCAAGGAAGAATTGCAAGAAGTTGGTCTTTTAACTGTTCATTCTTTTTCTCTTAGCAAACTTCTTCCATTTTCGTGGAAGGTGAATAGGATGTTGTGCAAACAGTGCGTATCTGTTTAATATTATTTCACAGTAAACAGATGTAGGGTATAATGAAATCCTGAGAGCTTGAGTTTCAAAAGTAAGCCTTTATTTCCTTTTATGTAAGACTCACCATGATGATGATCAAGGTTGGAAGAAGCGTTCAGAATGGTTTAGAGCAACCATCAACGCAGCACCACCAAAATCACCCCTAAACCATATCCCCAAGTGCCACGTCCAGATGCCTCGTGAACATTTCCAGAGATGGTGACTCCATCACCTCCATGGTCAATATATTCCAATGCCTAACCACTCTTTCAGTGAAAACCTTTTTTCTAATACCTAAACTGAACCTCCCCTGACACAACTTGAGACCATTTGCTCTCGTCCTTTCATTTGAGACACGATGGAAGAGACTGACCCCCATGTCACTACAATCTCATGGGAGTTAATACCATAGAAAGTAGTCCCTTTAGAGCTCATAGCACAAAATAGCACCATTTAAGCAAGACACAAATGACAGACATGGAACAATCTGTCATGGGTACTTTTACATTGTTCTAGCACTACCTTATTTCTTTCACAACCTGGCAAAAGAACTTTAGGTAAGAATTATTTCCCAAGGCAGCAATATTGCCTTTGTGGTGCTCCAACATAAATAACATATTAACACATCTTTGTAGAACAAACAAACAGTTCATCCACTTGCATTTGCAGTGTTCCAACTGTTGGCTATGTAAGTGTCAGATTATTAAAAAAGGAAATTAAAAAATTCATGTTGTGGAAGAACTTGCGCAGGCAAATTTCACTACATTAGTAAGGACTGGATAAGAGTTAATGTCTTGCAGTTGTTCAGGCTGTGATGCACAGATAAAAGGTTGCATCTGAGAGAAGCTAGTTCTAGAAACTGGATCCCCTTTGTGCTAAGAACCATGTGAAAGCAGAGCAGAAATACTGGGTCTACCAAAAGATACTTTGTGTACCTGTGGAATTTTATGCTAAGCATAAAGTCCCAGCTGTGTCATTACGTTTCCAGTACAACTCTTACTTTCTGTCCCTGTAATCTCTAGATAAGCTCTGAGCTACCACACTCAGAAGTTGCTTCTATTTACATATAAAATACTCACTAGGAGAGAAGAAAAAAAACCAAAACTTTGCAGGGACCTTTCTTTAGATAGCAAGCAAGTGGTGCAGTGTCTCATTCCATTGCCTACAGAGTCACAGTTTAAGCATGTCTAACTTGGAAAGTTGTGAGAATTTTGTAATCTACTTGTTGCCTTACAGCCTTCCCCTAAAAGTGCAAAGCCATAGTTCGCCCCAGCGTTTCACCAACCTTCTGCTCCATTTCTCTTGCTCTCTGCTCCAGCCCTTGCAGGTTTCTTTTAGAGGTCTGAACTTTACTAGGTCCGGATAATAAAAGAAAAAAGAGGCCTGAGCCCTTTACTGTTAGGCACAGTATAAGGCTAAGAGAGAGCTATGCCTTGCTTCACAAGGTTTATGATTCCCATCCTTCTCTGTCTTTTTTATTTTGTCATCAGAAACCTCATAGATTTTAAAACAATGTTCATCCATTTTGATTATCCATTTCAACCTCTTCTTGCTTAAAGGCTCTGCCATTATTCTTTTTTGAGGGGCAGAGGTGGGGAGGGAGCTCGTTATGGCGGAAACAGAAGTTCAATCATTTTCCATGCAAAAGAGAGATTATTTTAGGAAGAGCATAATAATTTTGTATGTTAGCACAGTGCTTATGCAATCTGAGTTTTGTGTTCATTCTTCAGCTAGAACATTAAGGGAGTAGTAGTGCATGCTGCTAAGAATTCTTACCTATATGCTATATATATATATATATTTTGATTGATGCGTATAGTATAGCTATTTACTGTTTAAACATAGGTGGCATACTAAGTAAAATACTTGTCTCTTTTAAAAACAAAGCATCATAAACCTGAACTATATTACTGGCATGCATCCTTTTTAAACAAAAAAAATTAACTCAGGCAGTCAGGGTTTGTTTAGTGTGATGTTCGATGAAGCCCAGCTGGTCTTTTGGGGGAAGAGTAATTAGGGAAATAAAAGATAAAGGGACAGATGTTGCTATATTCTTTCATTTTAACTTTGTTTGTAAAATAGTATGGGTAAGATTTTTCAAAGACAAAGAACAGATTGATGCCTGATTTATGTCAGCTTTCCAAATTCTCCAGCTGCCTTAGATAGACTCCCACTGATGTTTTGAAATGACTGATGCTAAATACATCAGGAAAGATAGGTCTGGACATTAAACAGACTTTACAACCCTCGATGATATAACATTAACAGTAATCTTGATAAAATAAGAAAAAAAGGATTGCTAGTAGGAAAGAAAGGTGGGGAGAAGTAATGTGCAAATGTGCTGAAATTCCTCGTAGATGTTTGGATATTTTTTGTCATGACTCAGGTTTTCTGTAGGGTAATTTGATACCCGTGGAATAATTACCATCTTTGTGTAACATTGTTTCATAATGTTATGCATGGAACAATTAGCCATTGTTCAGAAAGAGAAGCTGCTTTGACACTCAGAAATCATGGCTGAAAAAAACCCCACAGAAAACTGGCTGCTTGACACTTGCATTCAGATTTGTCTTTCTTTTGATATTGCTTATATTAGGCATGCAGTTACCAGGTGTGGTTTCATGTCATAAAATGTAGGTGGTTTCCATATAGACATTTCATTGCTTATTTCCTACAATGAGAAACGATTTGATATTTATAGATCATTGTGCCTTTGGGGAGTTTACCTGTCACTATTAAAATGTGCCCTGAATTTTATCTGATGTATTTTACACATGCTTCGTAGAGGAACTGAATTTCCTAATTGTAACAAGGTAAGTACGTGACTATAGTACTCCAGCTGTTCCAGCTCAATGAATGCTCATTTCAAAGTGTATCCTAGGGTTATGGCACAATGCAGTTACAACAACAAAGACCAGGAAAACAAATAACATTTACTAATGAGACTGTATTAGGCTGTTTCAGTGGTTTTAATGCTGAATGTCTCAGAAGTGTAGTGTAGGCCAGTTCCTTTCTGAATGCTTACACTGTTGTACTGCTGTTTTTAATGTTCATATCAGTACTGGAAGCTGTGATATTTAAATCTTAGCAAAGACAGAGTTCGGTATGTAGTTCCTCATGTTTTACACCACACTTACAAGAATATTATTCTATAGAAGCATTTTAGATACTGTATATTAAAAAAACCAAAAATTGAATATCAAGTTTACTTTGGAATTGAGATGAAACTATCTATTTTTTTCAGTTATTTTAGTTTTACACAATTGTAAGAAAACCTGAGTATAATTAAAGATTTGAATGTCCATAATAAAAAGCTTTTGTGGCATTTAAAATGAACTCAGCTTGTGTGAGGTTATAGAAATAATGCAGAAGTAGACTGCTACAAAGGGAGCTTTTTCTATCTAGAATTCTTTCCTACGTAAAAGCTATTTGCCTCATACTGTCTGCTTAGAGAAATGTTAGTTGCATAACAGGCTCATGTTTCTTGTTACTTCCTTCTTAGAAAAATAACAAATTGCTTTAAAATCATTCTTTCTGGCTGCCTTCCACTAAGGTTCTAAGGATTTTGCTATAAATATCAATCCCTATTATTTGTGAATTTCACATCATGGTATTTTTATTCTGAACAGTTCATTAATGCTTTCTGAGGAGGGAAGGGGAAGCAAAGTTAAAGACATTAAGTGTCCACTGAACTTGTGAAACACCTTTCCAATCTTTGTTTTCACCTTGACAAGACATATCACTACTAAATAGATTATATAAGCCAGCAAATTGACTTTAGCTGAACTTTTATCGTGTGTGGAAAACATGAACCTTAAGTTTCACATAAATACAGAATTCTCTGTGGTAATTTTTAATATATATGGAGCCTTAGAATGCTAGTGTTTCATTCAAAAGCAAATTAAAAATGAAATCATTACTAAAATTAGAGGGGGGGAATTTTGATGCAAAATCTGTTCCTATTAGAAAATCTTTGTTGTCTGAAAAAACGGGTGCTTCCAATTGAAAGTTACTCTTGACCAGAAGTTCACTGCATTTTAAAATACTGTAAATTAGGCATCATTCTATGGAACTGGATAGTGTTATAAAAAAAAAAAATGACCCTTCTAAAAGTTATCCAGGTTTTCTTTACAACCTTCCCTTTAAATCATTCATGACCTTGAGGCCAGAAATCAGAAGTTAGGTCTTTCCAAAGCAAAGTCTGTATGCAAACCTGGATACTCATGCAGTGGCATTTTCATTGTTACTCTTTCGTTCTATTTGGGCACAATAAATGCTGTCTTACTCCATGAGTATGCAGTTTATTATTTTTATGTATTTTTCTATGTGGTATCACAAATAAAAATTTCCCAGGTGTGTCCACCAGTACTACTCATCTGACCAGTACCACTCAGCCCACCATCACCAATATGTCTGTCAGCTCGACGACTCAGCCCACCAAAACCAGCCAGACAATAAGATCCACCACAGCTTCATCAGTCACATCATCACAACTCTATACTACAGTGGTGACCACTTCCAAGATTTCTTCCACTTCTGTAACGGGTGAGTTCACAGTTCAGGAAGCTCATAAAGGTTTGTACACACGTTCATATAGGTTGTAGAATGGTTAGTTTTACAGTAGTGTAACAAAAAGAAGAAAGAAGGCATTTGCATGTAGAAAAAACAAGACTAAAGTGGAGTTTCATTACTGAGTTGGCTACAATAATGTTGCTCTGAGCACTCTGCTTACTTAAAGAAAGATTCACTTAATCTGAGAGGCCTGACATGTTTAGGGAAAAAAACCAGCCAAATGGTCTGAACCAGCAACCACCAGCACAGAGATTAGCAATGTTAAGGAGAAAGTGTGGATTTGGAATGCAACTTCTGTATTTGTTCAGCTTTCCTTTCTGCAGTTTGAACTTGAACTCATCTCTAATACTTCCTTTCTCACAGCTGACCTGTATCTCAAAATATGTCTACTGGCTTGGTAAAAAGACCAGTAGTTCCATTAGCAATGTAGTGAATTTTATCCCTATCAGAGGACGGAGCATGACTATGCATGAGTCACACTTCATGTAAAGTTGTCCAATACAGTTTAATACTACCCTTTAATACAAAACCAGTGAGCACAGAATTCAGTATTTCCTTGCAGTTAGGTGCTTGCTTGCATCACTTCCTGCTTACCCTTCTAAAAACATTAGGGTTGCACACATATCAGTGGTGCATCATTGGGTAGGTGAAGCTGTCACCAGCAGAACTTTTAGTTGACCATGTAACAGTCTCTGTAGCAAGTACAAATAGAAAGGGGCACAGACTCACAGACTGTCTTTCAGTGGGAGTTTGTAGCAGATGTAACCAGTTTTAACAGTGAAACAGCTATTGCTTCTATGTGATTATGTTGTCTATGTCAATACTTGCGTTAGGCTGCCGAGTTGATCTCGCTTAGGACAGCGAGAGTACAATTCCCAATTCTATGAGACAAGGTAAAGCAATCCAACAGCTCATTGCCACCAAAAGTGTTCCACTGTGTCACTATACTGACTGACTTGGTGGCTGTTGGACCCCTCTTGCAGGCTGTCTCAGTGTGCTCATCTGAATAAAAGCAACTTCCTTTTATGCTTGTGTTAATTTCAGGCCAGTTTAGTGAGTTAAATTTGCTCATGGACGGGATGAAAAACACTAGCATGCTCTAAGAAGGGCAGGAGCTCCTTGTGTAGGAGGGGAGACCAGGGGGAAGAAAAGGCAGGGCAAAGAGGGACATGGAGAAGAAAAGCGGTAGTCAGTCTTTCAGAGACAGCAAGCAGTTGGATCAGCTGCTCCCACATCACCAGAATGTGGTACTTTAAATCAGAGCCCTAGGTTTCAGCCTGCTTGGCTGGTATCTTTTCAGGTGATCTGTGTTAAATTTGTCTAATTGGGTCTTTAGATGATATGTCAGTGGGGAGGGCAGGATGTAGAGGAATCCCTCAAAACACAGTTTTGCAAGCTCTCTAAAAGGTGCCTTTTGTTTTCTTCTTTTCAGCCACATCAAAATCTGAGGCTGTCGTAGCCAAAACCTCCAGGTTCGATGTGGGCAGTTTTGTCGGTGGCATTGTGCTGACTCTTGGAGTCCTAGTCATTCTCTACATCGGATGCAAAACCTATCACTCTAGAAGAGGCATTCAGTACAGAACCATGTAAGTTCACAGGGAATTGTCCCTTGTCCATTTATTACTTTCTTGAAGGGAATAGGACAAACAGAATGGGCAGAATGAACTCTGATACATTTGGTTAATGTACATTATATTAATATCATTAAGAGATTTAACTGTGATGATTTGTCTTTCACCATTTCAGCTATTCCTCATTAGTATTATGCCACTCTTCTGTGGGGTTTTTTTCTCTGATGTATTATATAATTTTTTTTAAGGATCTTTGTCTTTTAGCTATTCCACAAATAGTTAACATTTCATTGAAACTCTTTATGTAATTTGCAAGATTACAGATTTCTGGTTCTTCTTGACTCTTTCTTCTAGTGTCAAGAAGACACCAATCTTTAATGTTTTCCTCCCTCTTGCTGTTATTTTTTTTGTAGTGAAGTTCATTAAAAATTGCACCATCTCACTTGCTATTTATACTCAGCTCTACTCAGTTTTCTTCCAGGCTTCCATACTTGCCCACATTTAGTTCAAGAACAAGGTTGCTTTTCTTTTCCTAGTCAGTATCATCTGTCTCAGTCAGGAAACTTGTTTTAAGTGAGATGTTGTCATTAGATTGTTGGGATACTGGTGTTCAGGCCTTTTGTTTTCTCTCCATCTTGACTCCTGCTTACCGGTCATGGAATTAAATCAGTCATTGCTGCACATTTACCTGCAGTGGTGTTTGTTAATGGATATTGTAGACTTCAGATCAACAGTGTCTTTAAAACACAGAGAACCTACTGCTGAGCTTGTACAGTGGCTTTGTTTAACTGTGGCTACTGGGTATAGGTAAGACAGATAGGATAAACATGCCTGAGCAACAGCTGATGTAGAAATACGTGAATGAAATATGAAAGGCAAGATGTTAATAAGGCCATTGAAGCTGGAGGAGTGTTGACAAAATTAAATGGTTCAGTTGACTTCAGGCTTGGCTCAGAAAGGACTGTAACTCCCAGATCAATGTGCCCTTTGCCCTTCTTAGCAAGGTGGCCTCTGCTCACAAAATGACCTTCTCAGCAGCAGCTAGGTGGCTCTTTCTCATGTTGACTGTTGCTTGTTGTGCAAAACATTAATTACCGTGTTTCTATTCCAGTGATGAACATGATGCCATCATTTAAAGAGACTTCAGGGAAGACAGCATTGGAAACCCACCCTGTCACAGCTGTTGTAACTTGCTTCTGAAAGAGTTTCTTTCATAAAGATGATCACAGTCTCTAAACCCGTGGGTGTTACCCTGCAAAATGTTGAGAACTTTTTTAAACATCCTGATTTTTTACATTGGCTTTCATAAAAGTAAGAGGAACTCAGCACTTTGTAGAGACAGTATTTTCTTATTCCAGTATTTGTAGCCAGATTTAACAAAATCACATATTGAGTCATTTTAAGGTACACACACAGGTCTCTGAAATAGCTAATTACTGGCACAGGTGATTACATCATTGCAATTCTAAGTAAGTTCAGGTGGGTTTTTTTCTAAAATTTTGTATTAAATTGTATTTATTTTGAAGTTTGATGTGAACTTTAGTTTAGAAATTTTGGATTTTGAACAACTCAGTTAATTTTTAATAGAGTATAAAGGGGGGTGTTTAGCTAACTGTATAGAAGGTGTGATGAGTACTTTAAGTGTCAGTCATTAGCTCGCCGGTGACTTGCAGATACTTTCCTTAATAGGCTGTACAATGAGACAAGCTGCAGGAAGCATGGACAGACTGGAGATAGCCATCCATGACTGTTTTCTCTAAAAGCTGCTTTTTTCTAGCATGTCCTAATGAAGCTTGTGCAATTGAAGATAAAATAAGAATGCAAAAAAGTAATTGTGCCATCATAAATTAAAAAAAAATACAAAAATTGCTTCTCAAAATTGGCTTTTAAGTTGAATGTAGCAATCACTTGGCTCTTGATCTTTATTATTACAAAACTGTATGCAGTGTTTTAGTAGCATTTGATAATCACTGAAACTTACATACAGAAGGAGAAAACTATAATATAGCATTTTAGAAAATTATAAACTGCATTTTTAAAACTGCATTTAGAACTTGGTACTGCTGGCACATGTGTACAGAGATCTGGTCAAAAGTCCAACTGAAGATAATGGGCCATCTCTCAGAAGACCTTTAGATTAAGGCCCAAATGCACTGGGGGTCCTGTGCAGGATGGCTGGTGCTGCTTCCACATCACTTCTGCAGTCACACTGAGGTAAATCCTCTGACTTCAGTAGGTGGGCTCCTGATTTACACTGGTGTAAGGAAAACTAGAACAAGGACCAGGAAGCACAGACTTGCATTTCCTTATGTCACTGAGTAATTGTTCAGTCTTTCTCAGGCTCCACTTGTAGACCCCTTCCTGGTGAAAGGGTTGGTGTGGTGGGGTTTGACCGTCCTGGTTGCTAGCACTAGTCCCTCATGCAGGGCACAGAGGGGAGGTGGTGACAGGTGAGGAAGGTCACAATGGGAACTGCATCTAAGTCTGTCATGGGGCTGGGGAACAGTGCATCAGGGGAAATATGAGTACATCTCTGGAATAGGTTAATTTTTTTGTTAAGCAGTAGTTTATTCTGACATGCAATGTTAAAGTGGCCATATGGATATTTTTTTCCTTTTTTACTACTCCATCTGAAAAACCATGGCTAATGAGTCATCTCACTAGCACCAGCTACACACCTGAAAAAGGGCGTACAGGGCTGTTTCATTTTTTTACCAAGATTGAGGTACAGGGGGAGAGAAAGAGTGATTTGAAGTAACTTTTGTAGTTTTTATTAATTGTGGTGTTTGGAAAATTACTGGATTTGACTTGAAGAGTTAGAGAAAAATTCTTTCACAGAACTGTAATTTCTTACTTTGTAGAAATTAAGACAATTAAGTGCAACTCAATTACTGGGATTGTCTCACCTCTGTTATACAGACGAATAAATAAAATTAAATCTTTGCAATTGCTACATCAATTTCAGTTGAATTTTCATAATTCCCTCAATCCTTTCCACAGTCATAACCATTGAATAAGAAGTGTTCACTGTATATACTTTTATACAGTAGAATACCAGACCTAGTGCATTTTTGCCCAGCTCAGTCATTTCTAATGTATTTTGTAATCCTATTACTACAGTAAAGCAGAAGTATGTGCTCAAGATTTCATAGGTGTCAGTGCAAATATAAAATTTGACCTCCTTTCAGGTGTTTGGATACTGGACAAAATCCCTTCCCCATTGAAGTCTCTTTCCCCCTTAGTTCTCTGGTGATTTAATTATTCTAAATTCAATCATAAGTTCATATTCATTTTACGCAACAAATTTTTAGCATAAATTGTTCCTTACCTTGTCTAGGTATACTTATGCTACAGTCACTCAGCCTTTCATTAAGTGGATTTATTGATACTGTAAAGATGATTTAATTGTTTCTAGTCCATCCCCTCTCCAGGACTGTGTGTCTGTTTTCTCATTAGTACCGATGGCTGAGCAATGCAGTTCAGTTCTGTCTTGCTTAGGAACCCCTCTGGTGACACATCACTGAACTGCATTTGCAGTATCACATTTTAAGCCCCTCACCAGCATTCAATTCATTATTACAGCTCTTTTACACAACCCTTACCCTCATTTTTTATCCTGAAAATTCATGGTTTTGTGCTTCATGTTAAAATGTATTTCATTTAATATTACAGGCTGAGGAAGTCATCCAATGGCTACAGAACATAGCCACCTTAGGTCAGCTATCATGAATGTTACTTTGGCCCTTCAGACACATCAAGATCAGCCTTACAGTCACATCTCAGGGCTGCAGCATTCTGCCTTCCTCCCACAGGTCTTCCCTTTTCATGCACCTCTCCTTTAGCCTATAATCCAGTACCAAATCATAGCACTTCCAGCTTAGTTGTAGTGATGGGGCCCTGGCTCAAAAGCTTCAAAGTAGTCCAGAAATGGTGCTTTCTTTGGGGTTTACTTAAAAAACCCCCTATTTAAGCAAGATCACATTACTGTGATAACTTGAAAATTTGTAAATCTTTCATACCTTTCCTTTTTGTTTAGCGACTGTTAAAGCTCTTACATATTCATGCCACTCTGTTTTTGCCCTGAAGACTTACACAGCATTCTTAACATGCTTTATTGAAAAGATATAAGCAACAAAATTACAGTATTGCCAAAAGCAAAGTGGAACAGCATCAGAGACTGGAAATTGCCAGGATAACTCAAGAGGTTAAAAATTTAGCTGTGATATGGAAGCAGATGGAATGAGCATGGACCTGTACAGAATGTAAACACATTCTCTAGAAAACACTGAAGGAGACCCAGTTCATGTAGGACTGAGACAGCAGCCTTAAAAACCAGGAAAGTTGTTAAAATTAATTTAGGAAGTTGCATTTTACACTCCTCACAAACTGCCTAGACCCAGGGACTTGCAATTCCTCATGTTGATAGCACAGCGTCTAAGCTTTAGCTTGCTTTAAAATTTAGTGTTTGATTTACTTAAGACTGGCACAATGATTAATTTTATCTTTCAGTGTCAGGTTATCCCTATATGTCAAAACAGCCAATTCAGGAACTCTGAAAATTGAAAGAATAAAAGAGACTGCAAGTTCTGGGGGCTCTTAAGTGTTCTTTTAGAATACCAAGAGGAAATACATTCTCACTCTTATACTCAAAATTTTGAGTGTGTCTGTTGCTTGACTGACCTTCTCCATATCAAGTTTAACGTAGCTGGGAAACCAAGGTGTTGTACCTGCCCAGCCCTGAAGTGGTGGGTGCTTCTAAAGTGTTAGAAGAAAAAGTCCATAACTCATTTTCCTTGACAGGGTTCATAAAGAAAAGCAAAGAGTGTGTGTACAAGTGAGTTTTTCTTACTCATTGTTGCATATATGACTCTTCTAAAGACTATGTTCTTCCCTTAGAATTAAAACTATCTTACCTTGGGCAAATCACAGCCTTACCTCCTGTCCTAGACTCTGTTAGTATCAAGTACTTCACTTCTCTGTTTGCCAAAACAATACAGCATCAGTAAGTCAAGCTAAACTGATCCAAAAGGAAGATCTTTGTTCTAAGTTAACACACCGTAACATGTGGGCTTAGAAAGTTTTGACAAGTTCTCCAGCTTTTCCCTAAGAAAATTTCACCAAGCCAAAACTAAATGTGAAGGACACTGCTAGGACACTGCTTATTATGCCAACAATTTCCTGCTATGCTCCAGCATATTTTGGTCTCTCAGAAGAAAATATTTCTCCTCACAGATCCTGCTATGTTATTTTCAGAAAATGTTTGGAGTGCTGCTCCTCCTTGTGCAGGATGTGTGCAATACCCAAGACTTAGGCTTCAAAGGTCCCATGCCAGCAGCCATCAGTGAGAAGGGTGGGCTGGAGCATCAGTAACTGTTGGGATCACATTTTCAACTAAGAACAGAACCAAAGGACTGGAGATTTAATGCAATGGTGACCTCCAGAGCAAGAGTGACAACAATTACCTGTGAAGTAGTTCAACAGAACAGAGAATACCTTTTTATGTCCAGAATACATCTCCTGCCCGAACTGCGGTGGGTAATTGGGAACCAAGGTGGGTGTTCAGAAAACTGAATTTGCAGCTTCAGTCCATCTGCAACATAAAACGTGACACTGCACACCCCAGCCTCATAGACTGCAACTGCCACAATGCAGAAGTAAAGGCAGATGAACACACTATTTATAATTTTCAGGTGCTTCATTTCTGATGCCTTGTGAGGAATATAGCAAAGAACCAAGTTCTGAGAGCGTGGCACTATGGAGCTACTAGACAACCACTAACTCTCAGTCAGAAAAAGCAGTAATATAAAGATTTTTCTTTTTTATCATGCTAATGGAGTTCCTAGGTATTTCCTATATGGCAATTCATTTCAGCATGTAAGAGCAGAGCTTTGTTATGACTGGTGGCAGTACTAGAACTACATGCTGTCTTCAGTTTGAAGAGAATTGGGCCTCCTGGTCAATGCTTAAAAGCAAAAAGAAGAGAAAGATAAGCATTCAGTCAAAAAAAGAACACAAAAATTCAGGAAACTGCTAAATAATTACAATAAAGCTTCATGGCACTTGCTTCACAAAACATACAGCTGCCACTTGGGAAACCTCTGTATCTTGCTATTGCAAACTAGTATCAGAAACTGCAACTGCTCCAGATCCCTTGCAGATATGATAAGCTTCATTCCAGCAAAGAAATTGCTCATTTATGGGAGCTGGGAGCATTGCCTTCTATCTTCCTCTTACAGCAAGTCTGACCACTGAAGTCCAATGATACTAAAGTTCACATCCTCTACACCCCCTAAGCAGTGCAAACACACGCTGCCAGCTCAAGACAAGCCATGGACCTGAAATCCTGAAATGCTGATGTCCAAGAATTTGAGCTGCTTGGTCAGCACAGCTGCAGAGGGTGCTTGTGGGAGGGGGGCTGTTTATTGCTATTCAACCCAGTCAGAGCTCTGGAAAATGCTTTCAAAGAAGGAAGTGGACACAGAACAAAGTGTGAGCACGGTCAGCTGGTTCTGTCACTTGATCCTCTTCAAATAAAACACTAAGCAGACTGTTCTCCATGGTTTAACGTTTTGCCAGGGTCCTGTTTGCAATGTGCTACAGACAACTAGCTTGATTAGAGCTTTCTTGGAATAGTACTGAGGAGAGAGCATAGCTGCTCACACGTACAGCATTATCGAGCAGGGAACCCACAGTCATTACAGTGGGTGTAGCAGAAAGCCATACCCTAGATAAGCCTTCCTGACAAAACTAGGTCAAAGAGTCTTACCCATTAGTTTCTAGATCAGGTTCTCCCACTTCTCAGAAAGTGATTCAGGTACCTAGATGCAGACAGGCAGTGCTGTTTGAAGCTGCCCAGGACATTCAAAACACTGATCAACCAGGGCTGAGAGGTATATTGCAGGCCCTGAGATACTCTCAGGCATCACAAAGGACACTGAACACCTGAACCACAGAGGGCTTCTTTTTAAAGCCCTGTATATCCTCTAATCTGATCTATATGTAGTTAACTGGAACATCTGAAAACTCTAACTCCCTACATTCTAAAAAAACACCAAAAATGCATTGTTTAAAAAGTCTGCCTGCTACTATGTTTTTCTACCATGTTTTTCCTTGTCCTCTTCCTTGTTCAGAAACAACACTTACCTGTTAACAATTCCACATTCTTTAGGTGAGCCTGACCTCTCCAGCTCCCCCTGCAGATTCATTTTAATCTGCAGAAAGTATACTTTTAATGACATTTCAAAACCAGAAAAACAAAAGTAAGTTAATCAGAGCTGTTTAAAATTACATGCTAGTTTTGAAACATTTACACTTTTAATAACAAAAATAAAGGGAAGATATGTACATGTAATAAAATTGGGCAAAAGTCTACATTTCAAAGAATTACAGCAAGCCAATCTACAGTTAAAGAATCCAGGTCTGAAGACTGAGAAGTCCATGTGGACAACTGTGGGCTGAAGAAGACTGACTTTAAATTAGAGCCAGACAAACTGACTCCAGCACTGCAGGATCTGATGCCGTTATCCTGGCAGTATTATTCCACTGCTTGACATGAAATCCTTGCAAAATACCTACAGAGGTGTTCATAGGTATCTACTATGCAAGTCTAGGCATACAAAGTTGAAAAGGGTTAGTAAGAGTCAATCGGTAAGAGAATAGGAGTTCCTAGACTACTAGCTTATAAAACAACACTTCAGAGTGGGCCAGAAAATCCTACTATTTAATTGCACAATCACTATAAAGTTCCAAACACAGAAAAATAGCTTTTACAAATAATCTTTAGCACAAAGACTGTAGAGCTACCCTCTGCCTCATCTTTAAGGTGATGAGGACTAGAATTTCTATCCTTTGAAAAATCAAGACAGAAGAAAGTACCAGATGCTGTTGGGGTTTTGGGGGATTCTGTTTTTAAATAAAGAGGGAATCAGCAAGCAGCACAGAAGCTCACTTAAAAAATGAAAGAAAGACAAATGGAATTAAGTTTTATTGTACTTTTGGAGGCAAACCACCCCAAAATTTTGTCAGGAAAAGACAGCGTTCTAGTTACTGCAGTCTACAGAGAAAAACCAACAATGGGGAAAGAGTAAACAAACGCTTCTTTGAGAAGTAGAAGTATTTAATTCAGTCTTCATACAAACTATTAGTAATATACATTACACAAGTATCAAGACATGAAAAAACTTCTAAAATTCCTGCTGTTCCTGCAACAGTTAGCCTCTTTTCTCCTCAAGTCCAGAAGAAAGCCAAAACAGGAGTAGCTGAAGTTAATATTAATTATTAATAACAGCAAACTTATTATATTTCCTCACATCCACATGGAGGAAACTCATGAGAAGAGTTGTGCCAAGCTCCATTTCAGGAACTCAAGCAAAAAGTTTTTTATTCAGAGTGACACTGGTGTATCTACTTTCCCTATTCAGAAAGGAACACCACAAAAACCTAATATTGACTTGGTTTTATGAACAGAAAGAGCCTTTGGCACCGAAGGCCTAGCGTGCTCCTAATGATGATACACTTTACTATTACACAACTGTGTTAGGTGGTTGATTAATCACCTTCTGTACCACAATTTTCCATTCTTAAGACACTGCTGGCTTAAGCTTCAGCAGTTGGAGGATGACAGGAACAAAGACATTTTGCAAGTTTCCCTCTTTACGAAAGAAATGTACGGACTGTACCCTTTATTGTCCCCCTGCAAATAGGGCATTTTCTAAGGGATGGTGCACATTCTTTGCATACCACTAAGTGACCACATGGAATAAAAACAATAGAAACTTCTTTGTCCATGCAAACTTTACATGTTCTTTCCTCTTGCAATCTTCTTAATTGTTCTTCCATAGGTAAACCTGGAAAAAATAGTTAACTTTTTGTCAGCCTGAATATGTGTATATATTATATCAAAATATATTTAGAGTATAGCCATACCCTTTATTTCCCCATCTGTACTCACTAAATATAGATGGCAGTAAGAAAATAAGAACATTTTCCAGAGCTCAGAAGTGGCATGCAAGGAACCAGTCTGTACTTTCCACTTCTGAGAGATGATGGACAGCTCAGGGTGGGAGGCCAACCAGTGTTTACATTTGAGAAAAGCTGTACTTTTCTTGCTTGGATATCAGAAACACAGAGCATAGCCTGACTGGTGGAAGTGAGCTATATCCAGGCTTGTAAACTTTTCTGCAGTCTGTTAACAGATTACACTACAGGACTAAGAACCAGAGCAAACTCAATCCTATGTCTGACAAGTGTTTATGTACCCAGCTGTTGGGTCAAGCTAGATGTCAGGGCACCTATAACCCACAATGGAAAAGCAGAGATGAACCCTGCTGGGGAATGCTAACCAACTATCCCCTCTCCAGTCTTTACCAAATACCTGAATGAGAACTTGTATCAGGATCAAGTCCAGCATGTGCTTCAATTGTTGAGCTCCAGAAAGCTCTATATCATATGGTGCAAAACCATATTTAAGGCACATGCACTTAACTTTTGGTTAACTTTTTCAGTCCATTTTACTAAAGCAGAATTAGCGAGAGGGTAAAGCATAAAACCTACTTCTTAAACAAAGTAATTTTTTTATGTTAGCTATTTGTTCCACAATACCCTTTAAGATAAGAAGGCAGAATTTAAGGTACCTGAAACATCTTCTGTGGGAACATACTTCATGTTCTTCTCCACTGAAACAGGAGAAAAAAAATCCTTGTCATTTGACTTATCCATATTGAAACAGCATCTGTTTGTTTCTTTTTCTTCAAGTTGCTATGAGAGCACTGGTTAGACTTCTATAAAATTATATCTTTTACAAACAAAAGAAATCCAGACAGACATACCAAATAAATCTTTGTAGAGCACAGGGTCACAATCTCGTAGGCAGTTCCTGAATATGCTGGCTGCTTCATTTCCTTTCACTAAAATTGTATCTATCAGTTCCCTTGCTTGCAATGGTGTCTGAGTCTTCTGCTTAATAACATCATGCTCAGGTTCTGTTATCACTTTAGCTGACAGTAAACTCCCAAGGACTGGAAGTACACATGTTAAACGTTGGAATAAAGCCATGCGATTCTTGCGGATTAAGGATAAATCATCTGGAACATAAGGAGGATTAGATATTTGTTAGGAATACACTACTCCAAGTTGCACTTCTTTTTAACAATAATTGATACATTCTTTACAATCTACTTGAACCATTTGCTTATTACACATCATTAATAAAGCCCTCAGTAAGTTTCATAACGAACAGACTTAAGAAAACTACATAAAAGCAGCTTCTGAGCCAAAGCCCTTTCACCCAGGAAACCTCCTGCTCCCATCTCTAGGTTAAATGATCTGGGGGGGTCTTGTCTAACTAGCGAGACTTACACTCTCCAGAGAATTGCAAAGAAAAAACACCTCTGCATAACACCAGTGCTAACTTATCGACAACCAAGAGGTTAACTTTAGTCAGTGTACGCAAAATCATGTCTGTACATAGAAGAAAGCTCTTCTAAGAGATGTCCAACAGAATTATGTACGAAAAAAACCCCAGAAAAACAGCACAACCAGACTCTGGAGACTTTTTTAAGTCTACCAGAAACAGCAATAAAAAAATTTCCATTAGGATTTAATGCTGAATCCATCCATAATTTTTTGACAGAAATAAGACTAGCAAAGAAGCAGCCTTAAGTCAGTTTATAATTAAGAAGTTTCATTATGCTTCACAAGCTCAAATCCAGAAGGATTTCTTTAGGCTGCAAAACTTCTATGGTTTTGAAGCTACAGGAAATGTTAAAGGCACATCAAATAAACACTAAATTGCTGACGTAAATGGGTCGAGTCAGATACAGTAAAGCATATCTTTGGCCATCTTACAGAATCTGAATTTGCAGAAGTTTATGGCCTCTTCTAGGAGGTGGATATGGTGGCTTACTGATTCAAGCAGCTTAAAGAGCAGGCAAATTTGGAAAAAAAATTAGTAGAGTGTGCCAAGTATTTTATTAACAGCAGTATAAAGGCACACAAATGAAAAATAGCTTTGGAAAGAAGAGATGATTCGAACTCTCGGCCCCTGGTATGAACTATTCTCCTAAAAGGGAATGAAACAATTCCCAGACTGCTAGTTCCATACAGATATCCTGACAATGCTTTTAGAGAAGCTGATCCTAATAGCAATGAAACTAAATCACTTAGTGAATCCAAACAAAGGAAAACCTATACATATTACAAACCACTTCAAATTTCACTTTTATTTATGCCTTATATGTACCTGATGCCGCTTCTTCTAATTGTTTTTCTTTCTCTTCTTCAATCTTCTCATCTTCAGCAATGAGCAGATCAGACACAAGATCATTAACAGTCTTGTAGTTTTCTCCAGTTGTAAGGATTTTACTTTGCACTGTTTGCTTTATTAGCCTTCTACTGAATCCCATCTCCAAGGCAGCTTTAATAACAGGCGTGTTCATCATGACTGCATCTTCTGAATGACTCTCTCCAGGGCCAAAACGAATAACTAATCAAAGAGGAAAATCACCGTGTATAATATAAAGAATAAAATATCTATACAACCCAGAAGTCGGACACATCAACGTTACCTACACACATGAACACCTGGCAGTAAAAAGTTTCAGTAGTTAAATAGAATTTTTTAAAAGTAGTTTTAAAAATGGAAGCCAGTTACTTAGTCATGGATTGAATCCAAGATAAACATCAATCCATGTCATGCCTTTGCTAAAATCGAGGATAATCCAGAGAAACCACTGAGAATTCCATTGTGTCTTAACAGCTTTTTTTATACTTAGTCATTTCTAACTTCAGCCTTGAAAAACGTCTTGGGGGAATGGGGAGAGGGGTGGAAATCTGTTTATAGTACCAACAATTGCTCTATTCCAAGTCTTGATCAGTATTTTCCATTCCACTCAGTAAGCACCAGACACATGGGACTCCTACTCATTGTCCTCAACCAGCAGGGACTAGGACAGCATAAACTCCTCCCAGAGGGTGAGTGGATTTTTTTCCACCATAACTAGAATCCAGCCCAGAAAGACTTCACTTTTATCAGCTTGTCCTACCTTCTTCCTTAACCTCTGCTGCTCAACTCAGAGCATTTACTCAGCTATGTGCCTAAAATGGAATTGCATAACTGCATGGTTATGACACCCTCTAGCAATTGTTCCACCAAGTTCAATACTTGCTTTGCTTAACTGAAACCCTGAAACTAAAAACCACAAATGCAGCAAGTGCCAAGCATTTAAACCCACAAACTTTAATATGAGCTGCTAGCATGAAAATAAGGAAAATAAAAAACAAGATCGCTTAGAGGTGTTTCCTTGGACTTTATCCATACAACATCAAAACTACCTCACTTTTAGGGAACAAATGTAAGAATTGGCTATCCAAAGCTAATTTGCTTAGCAATCATTGAGTATGCAAAATGCTGAAGAAGTGTAAAAAAAAGCTTTAATATACATACTTGGGGGATCAATGTTTTCATCTACAGGCGGCTCAGAGGTTGACAAGAGCTGTGGAACAGAAAAGAACTACATTAGTATCAAAATACTGCTTTTCCCTCTGTGTACCTTTCTAACACATTCTTCCATCACAAACCACGTTAAGCCTTTTACCTGAGTGGTACCCATTAAATATTTTACAGGCAGTTACACAAGTCTGCAACTATATAATCAATATAAAGCTGGTGCTGACCACTTCCATGAAGAGGAGTTTGGCATACCTTTGCCATAAGAATTACAGCTAGAAATAATTCAGGCTGTCCATGACTGATTTCTGAAATAATAATTACTGATCTGCATTATTCAGTGACACAGAATTTCCCTCTCTTAACATAAAGGACCTCATGCCTCATAGGACTTTCCACAAGTAATCTGTAGAAGTTAAACTCTATTAGTCCAAGACTAGCCATGGTTCAGCACTGGTTTCTTGTACGTGATCATGAAGAGCATTTATCATGTTAGAAACCTAGGAGAAACATATGCAGAAATGAGGCAGAAGGATGGACCAAACTCACAAAAAGGACACAGCACTCTTCAACAAGGGAAAAGCAAAGTTACAGGACAGTAAAGTTTACCTGTTCAAGGAGATGGGGGAATCTGGCCTGAATTTGACTTACAAACTCTCTTCCTTTGACACGAAGCAGATACTCACATCTGGAAAATTGACATATCAAATTATACATTCAACTTGCCAAAGGAAAAAAATACAGAAGAATAAAGGAGTTTAAATCCAGTGTAACTTAAATACTTATGTTTCTCTTCCTTCAGAAGAGAAAGAGTACTCAATGGGAAGCTTGATGCAGCCTAGTGTCAGGTGACAGTTTGATAAAACTTTTCCATGATGTCCGGTTGCCAGTAGGCTTATACATATAAATGCAGCAACTTTACATTCTGCTACCACTTGTAATCAAAACTGCATGTCATGAGAAATGATACTGTGTCAGCATCACTACAAAGTGCAGTGATGAACTGTTTCTATCTTACATGCATCTTACCATTCTTATCTCCTACTCAAATCATTCAAAATAATTTAACAGAAGTTAACGCCACTATCAAAGCCAGATCCACTTCGCTAATTCAGAGTTTTATCTCCTCTGTACATTTACTGACAGGTTTTACACAGTAAGAAACAAAGTTGTCATTTAACCCTACACACATCATGTAGTCCAACAGTAGGTAGTAAATTGCCCACGAAAGCCTAGTTGGAGATCTACTATGAGAAGAACTATAATTAGCTTTCCTGAAATTAAGTGCAGCTATTTCTGCCATTAATGTAGGTGGCAATTTTCACAAGCACAGATAGAAATTAGGTATGCAATTGCCATTTAATTAGGGGTGACATTAAAAAGTTATTTCTGTTATTTTTCCAATAGAGACATATTAAACAGCCACTGAAACCTTCCTCACAAGCCCTTCCACATGTAGGAAACTAAACTGCACAAGCAGAAAAACTGGTTCAAGAGCATTCAGCATGGGAACAGAACTAGAACAAATGAGTTACACATACTTCATTTCTCAACAGCCTACGCTCTCCCCAGTCTGCTTTCTGACTGCTTCTCTTAGACAAATATGCTCATTAACAATGCAGTCTCACTTGCTAATAGTGATTTAGGGATGCACATGGCCTTTAATTACGAGGTGGAAAGCATTATATACCATGTTTAACGAAGAAATGTTTTAATTAAGCCCACCTTAGCATTTCAGAGCTTTTAAATACACATGAAATACATCCAAAAGAAAGAGTACGTCATACGGTGAAGTTAAACAATACATACCTGCCAAAATTAGAAGCATTTAAGAATGTGAACAAATTATTATAAAGATGTTGCAAGTTACCTTGGAAACCACTTTGCATGCTCAATCCATGGATCATCTCCAGATTCCCAGCACCTTAACCCACCATCACAGCAAAAACACTTGACATCATCATTGCGCCCTTTAAAAAGAGAACAAGGCAAAATATCTGGCAAACGTTCACACAATTTACCTAAAAGTAAATGTTGACATAGCTGCATGAATAAAACCGGAGCAGTCTGTTTTTCTTACCTACATAGTAAAAGCCAGCATCTGCAAGCTGTTCGGGCTGAACTGGAATTCTGGTTGGCCAATTGATGAATGTTTTAACACGTGCCTCGTGGGTTTGCATGCTCACATTTGAAACATTGAAACTTGGCTGGTCTCGGGTGAGGTTTTCCACAAAAGAACAGTTTGGATAGTGCCTCCGGTGCTCTGACACAGCATTATCTTTCGGTTCCCAGTTACACAGCTGACCACCGCAGGTAAAACAAGCAACTTTGTCTGCTGTCCCCAAGTAATAAAGTCCAGCCTTTGCCAGATCAGTGGGTGAGAGAAACGTCAGTGGCCATGAGTGAAAGGTGCGTAGCCTAGCCTCTTCTGTACTCATAGAAGGATTGTAAAGCTTATGTCTCAAGAATGAAAGGTCTTCAGCTGCCCTAGTAGTTACTGGGTCTTGAGGAAAACTGGAAAAAGAGCCACTGAAATATCCAACTTGTTCTAAACTCGGAGAAAGCGATATGGAACGCAGAGATGGTGAGAGACTGTTTGTAACTGAGGGCAAAAAGGCAGAACGAGACGACAGTCCACGGTTGTTAACTGAAAGCATGCTTTGAACAAAACTGCAGCCAGGACATAGCTCTTTATGTTTTTCCATAGCATTATCTCCTGGTTGCCAGTTATCCAGTGTTAAGCCACAACTGAAGCACTTAACTTTATCCTGCACACCAGTGTAATAAAACCCAGCCCGGGCAAGACTCCGTTCTGATACCGGCATGTTAACAGGGAAAGCAGAAAACGTTGACATTCTGTAGAGCTCACACGATAGGTCATACTTCAGTTCACCACACACAGCACTGTGCCTCATGATGCTAGCCAAGAAAGGGCTATCTTCCACTATATTCATAATGGACTGGTTTTGGAAAAATGGGACAAGTCTTCCTCTGGGAGGTAGTTGTGTGCATGAAAGGCAATTTGGAATAATCCCCGCCTGTACAAAAGCAATAAATACTTTAATGTGTAACTTCAAATGAGCAAGTGAATAGAATCTGCCTCGTGATTAAAAGCCTTTTAACATTTGGGAAGTTCTTGTAGTTTAGTTTACAAAACTGCTTTCAGTGCAAAAGCTGCCTCATCCCATTTTAACAATTGGAGAAAGCATGTTGAAAAGGAATTTCCCTTGAATCATATAAGCATCACATGCTTTCGTTCTTTTGCATATCTGGGAGAGCAGTACCAATTTGTCAGGCTAGTGGAGGTGGGATCAAAACAGGAAAAACCTCAAAAGGGTTTACTAATCCTTTGTCAATAAAGAAACTAAAATTGGGGGCAACTAAAACAATATTGTTCTTATCCAGAACATATGTTAAGTGATTTAAGAACTAGATTTCACCCTAGACAGCTGATAAATATGTAGCTTATAGGCACATATAGATTTTAGTTTGAAAACCTCATTAGGAACCTGAAAAGTAGGGTTTATCAAGTTCAAAGGGCATACAAAAAATAGAGACCCAGAACTGACATTACTGAACTGATCTGGTATATTTGCAACTACTGGCTCCCAAAAACACTTCTCAACTTCTGCATATTGATGTAACAAGTTGTTAAGACTAAAGAAGTTAGTCTATACACAACTCCACATGTATTGTATATTCAGCTATTAGATAAACAAATCCTATACACTGCCTCTGACAAGGATGAACTCTCCCTGTTAACAAATTTGGGATAGCCCCAGCTTTTCTGTCTACAACAGTGTCAGCACTGAATTAACAAATCATTTCAGTTTTAACCTGGTGCCTGAGTTACAAGTACAGAGTTATCAAATGTAACATAAATTAATTGCCTTGTATCGGGACATTCTGATGCTTTATACAGTTGAATTAAGTTTTTTCTCCACGCCATGTTTATGGCAGAGTAAACAGAACCCCCAGATTAAAAAAAAAATAATAAAATTGATGTGTTAGTTTCTTTATTTCTGCACAGAACTACCTCCCAGAGTTCAGACTGAAGTCCCTATTAAGGTGTCTACGCCTCCATATTGATACTGACTGTTCTCAAGAAGAAATTGTAAGTATCTGTAGTTTCAATCATCTAATTCTTTTAGGCGGAACAAAATCTGTAAGAAAGAAAGAGAGGAGTGTTTCAAAGTATACAAAATTAGGTGCATGCAATGTCTATGCAAACAGAAATTACACAAATTAAAACAACATAAGCTTTTTTGTAATCATAGAACGTTAAGAGTTGGAATGGGCCTTAAAGATCATCTAGTCCCAATCCCTCCTGCCATAGGCAAGGACACCTCCCATTAGACCAGGTTGCTCAGAGCCACATCCAACCTGGCCTTGAACACTGCCAGGGGTGGGGTGTCTACAACGTCCCTGGGCAACCTGTTTCAGTGTCTCACCACCCTCACAGTACAGAATTTCTTCCTAATATCTAACCTAAATTTCCCCTCTTTCAATTTGTACCCATTACTCCTTGCCCTATCACTACAGTTCCTGACAGAACCTTTGGCCTCTCTGTAGGCTCCCTTCAGATACTGGAAGGCTGCTATGAGGTCTCTATGCAATCTTCTCTTCTCTAGGCTGAACAGCCCCAACTTTCTCAGCCTGTGTCATGTTAGCTAGAAAGTTTCAGGGAGTCAACATTACACTGTGATATGGAGTGGATTTTACACACTTAATTTCCCTGTTACTGACACACTTGCAAAACTGTTTAATCCACGAGCAGAATTTTTCTGGCAGATGGATTAATTGGTCTACTTAATCACCAGCTGTATAATTAAAGGTAAGATCCTGTACTAAAGCTGCAACCATTTAAATTGGTTTAAACTTGCAGATTCTCAAACGTGAAGGTCCAGCTTTATAACACTGACTTAAAGAGCACTGGAAATTTTAACTTATGTGAAGCCAATTATATTTGACTTACAGGACATCAGCAAATCTAAACTTCGCTAAAAATTCAGGTAAGGCCAAATACAAAGTTTTTATATTTGTATATGTGAATAAATACAAAATTATATATTTAACAGTCTGGTACGGAGCATCGGTTCCTAAAAAGTTCTTCCAGGAAAGGCTCAAAACAGTCATCATGACACAGCACTACGAAAACAGCCCCCTGCGCTAAGGGCACACATCCAGAGCACCCGAAGGCGCCCGGCGGGGTCTGTCCGTGGCCGCACCCCCAGCAGCCACAGCCCCATGTCCCCATGCCCCTGGTCCCTCCCTGGCTTCGCCAGGCCTCGCCCGAGCGGATCCAGCAGGGCTGCCACGCTCCCCTCCACGGCCTGGGGCGGCACAGGACCCTCAGCCGCCCCGAGGCTCCTCCGCCACACCGGGGACGGGCATAGGCACAGCATAGGCGCAGCCAACCACCCACTGCCCCCCCAGTGGCAGCGCCCTCCCGCCTGGGCCCGTCCCAGGCCCGCCCGTCCCATGCCCCCCATGCCCCCCTCCCTCCCCTCCCCAGTACTCACGGCCTCCAGGTGGGCCCCGCAGCGCGCCCCAGCGCCCCAGCCTATATGCGGTGCCTGGCAGGAGCGGGGGGAACAAGCCCCCCACCGGCACGCCCGCCCGGGAAACTCCGGCCGCAGCGTCGCACCGGGAAGTCCCGGCGGCCGCCGGGCGCAGCGGGGCCGGACGGGGCCCTGCCCTTCCCTTCCCTTCCCCGCGAGCGAGCGCCGCCGGGCGGCGGGAGCGGCCCCCGGGCGGTGCGGGGCCCTCGGCGCGGGGGCGTGCTCGGTCGGTTCCCAGCGCTGAGGGGAAGGGAGGCCCCGGCCCTTGACAGCACAGGGATCTTGGGTACTTTCCTGCTGGCGGCGGGGGAAACCCGCCCGTAGAACGTGCTTTCCTTGGCGGGGATTTCCAGCCTCGGCGGGCGCGGCGACGGAAGGGGAGCGCCCGGGGGGGGGCAGCGGCCCAGGCTCGGCTGCACACACAGATCCGCCGTCCCGAGCGGGTGGCCAGGACGGGGCTCACCGCAAACCCCGCAGTTTTTCACCTCTGCTCCTTGACACCAGTGTCAAGCTCGGCCGCATTTCCTAATATAGGCAGCTCTGCAGCCTGCGAGAGGGGAAGCAACGTGACAGGCGAAAGACCCCAGTCACTGAAAGTCACAGAGGAAGAACAAGAGGAAGACAAAATAAGATGATAAATTTCCACTGGAAAGGTTTAAGGCAGTATCTCTGAGTACAGAAATCTGAAAAACTTCCACGGCAGCTACCAGAACGCTGATCAAAAGTTCAAAATCTCCCAGCACAGTTATGGTCTGGCATTTCCTATGAAGAAACAGCAGATAAAAGATTTTAAAAAGCCCCTTTTTGGGACGACAGAATGATAGTAGGGTGTTTACACAACTGAGAACTGAAGAGTAAAAATAAAGGAAGTGTGATAGAGCATTATGACACTAGTGGGTAATTTTCTGCAACAGAGTTCCCGTAAGATGAGTTTGGAAGAGACTCATTCATATATTTTCTAAAACTGTTATAAATTTCCTGTCATATGTGATGACATCTATCATATGTAAGGATACTGTCACATTTGAACCACCTAGCTGTGGTGACAGTACAGTACAGCTGCTGCTGTTACACCATTTAATATCACATAATGATAGACATAGAAACCTTTGCATTTCAGCAGTTGCACAAAAAAATCCCAAAAAGGTCAAAAACTTTTTAAAGTTTAAAATGGTTGTCAGATCACTGATACTTTGTGTTAAGGAAGTTGCTTACACGGAAGTCAAGGTTCAAAATACTGTATCTGAAGAGTGACGGGGTGTGGTATTTAGTTTTGTTTGACATAGGGAACTGTTTAATGTCACATAAGGAACATACTTGTACGTGCATGTGCTTAAAGATTTACTTTGACGGGTTATCTCCAGTTTTTGGGACTTAAAGCGGGACTCCCCAAATGAAGTTACATTGAATCTATTATAAGATTCTTGACCTTTTACCGTACATTCTCCCAAGCCTAGTTAATCCAATGTTCCTCCTTAACTCTGCTGCATCCCTCCCTCCCTTATGCCACTCCACCCCCAGCCACTATCTGCCCTTACCCCTCTGTACCCTTCAGTCTCCTGCTAATCTGGCACTATAAACTGCTATTTCCTCCCCTTCCAGGCCTCAAGGCAAGAGGTTTCAGGTTCTCCCTTTCTGCTTGGCAGCCTCATGTCACAATGAGGAGGAAGGGAGGGGAGGAATTATGAAGCAGACTAAAATACTTGGAATAGCAGAAAAATATGTGTAGCTGCCCTGAGCTGTCAGGCTCTTTCAGCTTGCTTTGCCTCTTTCAGTATAGTAGCAGCTCCTCCACTTCTCCAATCCCAGCAATTCCTTTGCTTTTTCTGAGAAAGAGATAAGAAGGAACTTCCCTCACTTAGCTGCAACGATGTCCCCAAAGAACATGAGGTAAGAACGTAACTAATGGGCTGAAATTCTTGAGGAACAGTGCATTATCATCTGTATTCTCTGTATGGCTTCAGCCTGGGACCAGGGTAACTGTTCAGAAGCAGAAGAAGAGGACAGCAGTGGTGCTTAAGCCCTACCCAAGCTAAATGCAGGCTTTGGCTTTGGTTCTCTGTAAATTCTCAGTCACATCACAAGGACTATTCCCTATTCCAGCCCTTTCACCAGCTGCAGCAAGCTTTCAAGTTCACAATCTTGACCTAAAACCCAGTAGCACTGATAAACTGAAACAAGGCCTTCTACTTTGTAGACTTTTAGCTCTCGAGAGGGGGAAGAAGGCAGCCTTCAGACAAAGCTGTCCTCAAAAAAAGGAAACTGCTTTCATGAGGAGTCCTATCTAATCATAGAGGTCAAAGTGCTAATAAAAGTGTGGCTGCCACATTACCAGTGTTTATGAAAATAAACTTAATGGCAGTGTTGGCTGAAACAGCAGAGGTGATAGAGCAAATTTCTGGAGGTGGAAGGCAGTGCCTCTGCAGCATGAGTGCATTATCAATGCCACATCTATCAAGTAACACAGACAGCCCCTGAAGTACTTCATATAACTGCAAGCCCAAAAGTCTTGTCTGGGAGGCCTAACAAATATGTCTCCCCAAGCTGTCATCCTTCTCCAGTGCCTTCTCCCGTGTACCATCCTCCACAACGTTAAAACATCTGGCTTTAATTGTGCCTCTGTAACACACCTCTAAATATCTATTGAGAGGAGAGAGGGAGAAAACACACTGTTATTTGCCTTTTCCATTACTATTGCCCTTCTGTCCCATAAATTACAGAAACAATACTATAACCTAGTTTCTCACCACCATAAGAGAATGCCAGAATATCTTGCTAGGATTTCAGCCTTACCAATTACACATGCACAACCTTAACAATCTGACATGCACAATGGTTAAGCACAGTTTTTATCACAGGTGTTTTCTGGAGATACAACTAGCTCAAAGTAGCAAATTAATCTTGTCAGTGCTATCTACAGTTTCAGTAAAACTGCTTTGGTCCTTAAACCTATCTAAGAATATAACCTATAGTTGTTTTTTTTGTCGCAGGGACAAGCATTCAGTTGGGTGAAGAAAAAGTACTCCACAAAACATTAAATGTATTACTTCAGCTGTATCTACAGCCTGCCTGGCTGTTGATATACAGCGATAACAGAAAATATCTTCATTCCAAGCTGCTTTTAGGAGTTGGAAATTTGGCATTTCTCCAAGGCCTCACAAGGCTTCATCAGGAAGCCATGCAACTCATCTAGTGAACTGAGAGATAGAGGGAGACTCCCGTACCAGCTCTCCCACAAATCTAAACCCACCTATAAAACCTGTATTAAAACATAAAACCAGTTATCACTGGCTAGTGCCCACATTTTTGAGCTTCCCAAAGGTATCAAATGCGTCCATGGAACATGATCTACTTATTTTGAATTTTGGAGTGTTAATTTCATTGCAAGCATCAACTCCCGTTTCAGCAGCAAGGAGATAGGTTTCATCTGTTAAACTGATCTAAGATGGTGATTAGCATTTCACAAAAAACTAATGAATTAATTTTCTCCGGAAGATATGGCTCATCAGCTCCTTGAGGACACAAGAGGAAGATAATGATGAGAGAAACAGGAAAAAAGTAGATAGTAAGGAAAACTTGGGAAAAACCAACTTGAGGCAGAAAATACTAACTGTAGATAAAGTGGCACTACCTATCAAATGAAGCCAAGTCCCAAGAGCAGAGTAGTTCTGACATCCTGTAAACATGAGATCAGATAAACTATGTTTTGTTAATCTAGGTGGGTGCAAACTGCCCACTTTGTTTTGACTGAACACAGCAACAGGGCACCTACATCTAAACCAGCAATAATGATTACTTTTTTCTTTTTTTAAAATGAGAATTTTTAAATTGCATTTGGGCATATAGCAAAAAATGAAATATAAACCTCACAAGGAACAAATATATCTAGACATTAAGGGCAACCATGACTCATCGTAATAACTCGAAATGTTCAAGAATAAAAAAAACAAAACCCAGAGCATACATCTTGCTGCTCCCTTTCTGAAGGTCAGTACATTCACAGTCTGCAAAGTTTCCATTCCCTTTTCACGCAGACAGAGTTTTGTTTTCCACATCCTCCTACTCAAAGGATCACGAGTACAAAAGTTAAAGTTTACCTTAATCAGTTGTGGATTTTCTCACATTTAGTGCTCAGATAAATTCTCCTA
The DNA here is from genome assembly GCF_001715985.3 of Manacus vitellinus. Taxonomy (NCBI): domain Eukaryota; kingdom Metazoa; phylum Chordata; class Aves; order Passeriformes; family Pipridae; genus Manacus; species Manacus vitellinus. Next base: position 10,032,250 of record NW_021940208.1, on the reverse strand, counting down.
TTAGCCATGAATAGCCTCAATAATGTATCAAAGTCACACTGAATAAATTGAGGCTTTTAAATCAGTCAGAAACTCTCTTTGATTAATATTTACTTGGAAGATAAAAAATAATCAGAATGAATTGCAGGAAGATCTTGGTAAATGCTGAGTTCAATTATCTTTCTAGATTTGAGAATCTGATCACTTTTCCAAGTTTTATTGTATGCTTCTAGGAAAACCTGTTTTGTTCTTCTGGTGATATAACAAACATTACATTCAACAGGAGACAGAAGCATGAAGAATGCCAAAGAAGAGATGACTGGATTAAAATGAACCAGGTGGAAAGAGGTGGAAAGAGGACCACCTATATATCAAGGGAATCAAATTCAACTGCATCAAATTATGTAAATTCAGAGCTCCACATTCCTGGTTCTTCCAAAGGAGTTGTCTTTCTAAACAGCAGGTTGGCTGCTTTGACTCCAAGTTACTTCCTGCTGTCAGAGTATGAAAATTTCTCTAGATCTGATTTCCCTCATTTATTCCCCATCATCTCTCTGTGGATTTTAGATCCTTCCTAAGGTGTTCAGTTTGCTTTAGTTGAACCAGCTGTTGCTGTTCATATTCTTGAGGAATCTTTTATTCAAATTTGATTTTCAATACTCCTGCAATTGAAAGACAATCAGATGTGACACTGTTTAATTTCCTGAAGACTACACTGGATGTTTACTAGATTCAGGAAGATACAAGTGGTTTGTGGATCACACTAAATGTAATTACATCACACTTTACCTACAAAATGGGTCACTGCCTTGACAAAGTACTCTGTTTAAAAGGCCATCTACCTCGGAAATTAAATCGTCTTTTTAGAGGCTACAGATACAAGGTGAAGTTTTGCAAAGTATCTGTATCACAATTTCGAATGGAACGTGGGAATTCACTAACTCCCAAAAACCCACATGCAAAGAGAAGCTTAAGTCTTCTATTGCCACATGCAAAATAAGGCTCTAATTCTGTAAGCAAAACCAGAAATCTGAGCTCTGTGCCTGAGTTCCCAATGCAGCTATAACGGGGAACTGATCTATTATTTACAGCAAAACAAAACAAAACCCTTGTGCAAACTGAGCAAGCCTTAAATCAGCTCTGCTTGAACAGTGGTGGCACAAGCAGTTGTAGCAGTCACAGGTTTCAATGACAGGAGCAGGGGCTGCTTAGGTTAATCCCGCTGCCAAATGGTAGTAAAACCAGCCCGAGAGAAGCTGGGCTTTCCCTTTTTATATCCTGCTGCACAACACCATGTTTCTAAAGAGTATTTTGAGAGATAAGACAAATCATAGTTGTACTTAAAACCCTTTGACTTCTTAGGACTTAGAGGAGTAAATAAATTAAAAGTAATGTAACATGCATTATTGAAAAAAGAAGTATCCTTTAGACTTTACATTAAATTTGTCATGTTTTCATAAGAATATATTAGGGGGAAAACATAGAGAAAGCAGAAGAAGGATGATAAGCCTTTGATAAGGGTTTAAGCTAATATTTTCTGGCTGGCAGCTACAAACTGAATATTAACCTACATACCAGTCCCCACTGGATGCACATAAAGGGAGAAGGTTCATGGGAGGAGCAACCAGCACTAATCAAATTAATATAAATGACTATTTAGTGAGAAGGTTAGAAGACTGGGTTTCCAGCTGCTGGATTTTGCTGTCAAATTGTGACAGATTTGCTCTTCAATTGCTCAAACAATTGAAAAGTAGAAGGGACAGACAGATACATTCTTATACAAAAATTATTGCATAAATGAGATGCCAAAATCAGGCTAAAAAACCACACTAGATGTCATGATGAATACTCACTTGTCTGGAGGTTTTTTTGTGGAGTAGGAAGGAAAATTGCTCTGTTCCTGGTGCACTCATTTAGAAGGACCACCTCAGACTTGAAAAACAAAGAACATACTGACAGGGCTTAATTTAGCATCAAGCAGTGGCTGCACTGACCTAAAATCCATCTATCTCAGTGCCAACCAGTACCAGATATCCCTGATATCAGCTAATCTGTTTATATAATGAAAGCCATCTCAACCTTTAATACAATAATCTGGGCCTATCATCTGAAGTTCAGTGTTATTAATTGTGATAATACCAAAGGATCACTTCAGTCCTCATTTTATGAACGAAGATTTTTGGGGAAAAAAGTTTGCATCCAAATTGAAGCATTCTTGTGTTGGGAATTCAGAGTGGCAGCAAACACAGCTGGCTCAGGAAGCAGGAGCTAGATGCTGAGTTCATTACCCCACAGTGCTGCTGAGACAGGATACAGCAGCTTTGGAGAAGCAAATGGTCCTTTGTTTCTCTATTGAGTAATTTCAGCAAAGAAAGACCATTTTCAGCTGAAAAAGCAGTGTCCTAAAGATCACTGAGATCAAAGAACGAGAAGAGAAAGGACAAAGTAAGGTTCTCCCATCCTTCCATTAACCAAGATTAAAGAAAAAAAGCATCCCATTCCCAACACACAAGAGCAATAAGAGCATGTCTTCAACAAAAAGAAAAACCTGGTACAATATGCTTGTACAGCATCTGAAAAATTAAGCCCCAGTCTCTGAGGCCTTAAGTCATTACTTTAAACAACATGATTGTCATAAGTTGACATGAGATGGATTTTATCTGGCTCTGAAAGCAAATCACATATTTAAAAAAGACACGACCAGCAGTTCTGAGATTCAAGGTGCTTCACGCTTGGGAATAGTGGAGATTAAATTGCCATCTAAGGTCTGGCACAGAAGTTTTAATATCCAGTGTGTTGAAGCCTTAAGCATACAGCATCATTTATAGCACCAGCATTAAGAAGTACGAATGCAAGGGTCTCAGTAAAGTACGAGTACCTTGGGGCTAGATACTGGCCTCTTGCCCCTTCCTTATGACTTCCTTAGTTTGATTTTAAAGAAAGTTAACTTTTATCCTATCTCAAAGCTCTTCCTAATACAGTTTTGAATGGACATCTAACTAGGAACCTGGCTTGTGTCTGAACTTTGTCAAACAAATGCTGTAGGTCTCCAGAACACTGTCTCCTTCACTTGGCTACACAGTTATAAGAACAACATAAGCTACTGTGAGAACATTTCCAAAACTAAACAGGTTATCTGCCTCTGATAGAATATACAAGAGTTTGGCATTGACCCAGGACTGTAGGAGTTTCTGTTTTCTGTGATTCTGTTTTTCTTACTTGGAAACAATAGTGGTATTCATGCCTGGGCAGTTCATGAGGTTACTGCTTCTGAAGCTGAATTTCTCAATTCACAGCAATTGCAATAAAAAATGCAGCATACTTCAGACCTTAGCACATTCAGTGTTACCACAGTGATTTCCCTTCTGCTGGATCCTATAGAGTAATTAAAAAATTATTTCTTTTAAAATGGAACATTGCATGTACATACGAAGCTGCTCAGTCCTGCATCCAAACATGTAGACCTATGGGCCAAAGCTTTGCAAACTGAAATACTTATACATTGTGAGTGCTATTCTTCTGTTTCTGTCCTTTCAAATCTCTCTTTCCCCCTCCAGTCACTTCCTTTCTAGCCACTGCTAATTTCCTGCACACAGAAAATGAGCACATTTATACAATATTCTGTTTATCAAATGTTGTTTTGTCCCTTTAGTTATTACACACAAGTACTCTTCAGCTGACAAGTTGTCAGCTACATTGTTTGCAGGTTGTCAGGCCTCCCACATTACAATATACTTGCCCAGCCCCAGCGAGAAAGACTATGGCTTTTTCACAGACAAAGATAAGCCAAAAAATTTACCAATAAACCAATTTCTTCTGTTCAACAAATAGTTGAACAAAAGACAAGCCTCTGCAAAGCAATATGTGTTTGTCGTCTGTAATATAACACTATGGCAGGCACTGGGGTGAGCTATAGTAGGCAGGCATGCTACAGCAACTCTGAAAACAAAAAGAGTTGCTGACCAACAAAACTCTTGGGAAACACCAAAAAAGGGTGCAGAATTTGAATGTCAGGAAAGAGAGGGACAAAGGTTACAATGATGCAATTGGCAAGAAAGAATCATCTAGTAAACCATATAAGGGATATAGGATAGATATATATATCTTAGCTGGTCAGTCTTTATACTCAAATGAAAAGAAAAACATGCCTTTAGGATGTGTTTTTGTATTAAATCATAAAATGGATTACATGCACCACCCCAAAGTGCCTTTTTCTCTCTGTTAATTTCTAAGGAGATGAGAATGTTAAGGCCCTAGCGAGGCTGTTCTGAGGCCACTAGGACAAATAACAAAAACCAAATCTGTTTTCAATCTCACATTTTTGCAAAATCATTAGGAGGCTAATGTAACTATAATCAGTGGACTAGGGAAAATGATAAATGAGTTCATGATTGCTCTACATATATATATATATGTTTTAGTGTATGGTTTATGTAGCAAAGGCAGGAACCCAACAGTTGTTCTCATGAACTGTACCTGTAGTCTGGCTGGTGCACTCTGGTGCCGTTTCTACAAGCCACAGGAGACACAAGAAATTCTATAGCAGGAAATTATGGGTAAACACAGCAGCTCTTCAAATACATTTTTCTTTTTGTTTCTGTTCATTTTCACTTTTGTTTCATCACAGACAGGATTTGATAAAAATCCTGCAGAGAAACGAAACCGAAATTTTTCCTTTTGGGGCAGGGGATCAGAACACATGAAATAGTTTTTTTGGGGTTTCTTTTTTAATGAACTGCTGAGTGATGGGTTTTTTAGAAGATGATCAGGAAAGGGTAATTGTTTTACTGGTGTAATTACACAGAATGAGCTATGGCAATAACTTATTCCTAGTAGGACACTAAAAACTATAGGTAGATGTCCATTTGGCAGGCCTGAGCTCATAAAACACCATCCCAGAAGGCTCAGGCTTGTTAGTCACATGCACTGATCCCAAAAAGCCTCTTCTGAGCAGTGAGCACCTTCTCTTGGGTTGGGCTAATCCTCTCTGCTGCTAAGGGCACCACTGTTCCCACTGCCACATCTGAATTTGAAAATCCAGGTAATCACCAGTCATGGCAGCTGCATCTCACGTTAGCAGCAGTTCTGCCATCTCATCCTCATTCTGTACATTCAACACATAAAGTGCAGGAGGTGACTGCTGTTGGGGCAACGAGGTGGGAAGTGAAGGTATAGGGATGAATAGCTCCTCGGGAGGGTGGTCCTGCAGAAGAGCATAACAGTGCATTCACACATCAGGATTTTGGACAGCTGAGCAGTCTATGGGGTGGGTTCAGGCAAATAGAAACTTTTAACTTTTGACATACTTACAAGATGTGGCATGGGGCCAAATTTCACAAACAAGGAGTCAAGATAATCAAAACTGTCTGGCTGCTCCCACCAAGGGCTGTGTTTTCCAGAATATGATCCATCATGCAGCGTGACAGTGGTATTTTATTGCCAAAGAGGCTTCAGTGAATCCTCAGTGAGCTTTCAGATTGGTTTCTGTGAAACAAACTCTCCAGGGGGACAGGATATTTGGCAGCATTACCCTCAAAGTTTGTGGGAATCATCTTTGAGGATTAAGGGATGTGAGAGTTCATGGGCTGAATATGGATCTCCCCAGCCTATGGAGTCAAGGACTCAGAGCAGCGATGCACACCGCTGCTGCAGAGACAGAATGTTTCTGTGGTGAACATCTGCTTTTCCAGCAGACATATTCAGCAAGGAAAGTCCATCCCTGGGGTTCCTTGGGATAGCTACAGTCATCATAAGTGCTACAGACCACACACCTCTACAGAAAGCTACTGTGGAGAGAGGGAAGCAACACAGTCAGACACTCTCTCCATCACCTTCCCCTTGGCATCCCCCTTACTCCCAAAGCCCTCACCCCATCACCTCCTGCACCCAACCACTGCGAAGCCCACAAGGCCATGCTTCCCCCGTTTGTGCCCCAAAAGAGAGATGGAAACAGCTATCTCTATCCCTGAAAGAGAAGTTACAGGATCTTGTTGACTCATAGCACAGGAGAAGCCAGGATTCAGGTAAATCTGTGTTTCCTGGGCAGCCTGTGAACTGGAAGAGATCCAGCCCTGGCAGAGCACAGACATTGCCTGACTCAGTGTCACCCACATGCAGCAGTGTGGTACCCTGAGCAAAGGACAATCTGGGCAGATCATGTTGCTGCCATGTGGCCACATTCCTGGAGCATTCTTCACAAAGAATTTAAATGATTAAGAGGTGTGTGCACATCAGCAGGTCATAGGCTGTAACTCAGGCTGTTAACCCCCAACATTGTTTCTGGTAACAGGAAGTTAATAGGGTAAAAACTGGTATAAAGAGGGAGAACAAAGTACAGCATTGTCTGCAAGGATTTAACGGCCCGTGTGCCAAGTGCTGAGGGTGCCTGGAGTTTCTTCATAATACCAGAGTTTAGAGGTACTACTGCAATTGTCTACAAAGAGTTATATTACAAGAATTCATAGAATTGTAGAAAGGCTTGGGTTGGAAGGGACCTTAAAGATCTAGTTCCAGCCCTGCTGCCATAGGCAGGGACACCTTCCTCTAGACCAGATTGCTCAAACCATCTCCAGCCTGGTCTTGAACACTTCAAGGGATGAGGCACCCACAACTTCTCTGCGCAACCATCATGGCTAGGCTTCACGAACGAAGATTTGGGACTGGGCAACCAATTCCAGTGTCTCACCACTCTCACAGGAAAGAATTTCTTCCTAATAGCTAATCTAAGCCCACCTTCTGTAATCACATCAAGTGTTATGTAGGTTTTTCTCACAGATTTTAACTTCAGAGACTCCTGCCCTTCGGTCATACTGAGCCACTTGCCATTTTTTGAGTTTTGACTCTGAGAATAAGGGTTAGGAAACATTCCTGGCAGTTCAAATCCTGCACTTTCTCACTGCGTGCCAATCCATACAGGACAGGCTCTGTGCTGGATGCTGGATGCTGAGGCTCAGTCTCACCTACACATTAGTTTAAAAGAAATTGAACCTGAAGAGAACTGGGTGTAATAGATTAAACTTTGGTTTTTTCACCCATTTTTCTTGTATCAGTTGACTAACTGAAAAAAACTATTTTGTCCACAAACTTTGCCTAGCAGAGTTAATTCTTCTCTGTCAACTCTTTTTGAAAACAAAACTAGCTTGGTAGTGACCATGCCTCATTCACTTTTCTCTAAAATTAACACAGAATCCAAAGTTAATTAAATTATAATCAAAATTAGAGAAAAAGATCATGGATTTGCTAATCTTATGTAATTAGGCATGACAAGTCTTTTGTGTTGCTTATCTCTATTCCACTGGAAATGAAGCAACAGGATACAAAGCAGAGACTCAGGGAGATAATTTGATTTCCTGTCCCTTGGATTTGCATAGGTGTATTTTTTTTAAAGCAGTGACTTAAACACCCCACAAAGCACAGACGCTCTCTGCCTGACACAGGCCAGTGAGAAAATACCAAAAAGGGGCTGATGGTGTTTTAGCACCACCGGGTGGACAAATAAAGGAAAAAAAGTTCATTTCTGAGATTGGATGCATGGGTGTCCTGGCAGGCAGTGGTCCCATGTTAGAGCAAGAGCCCTGAGTAATGCCTCAACCTCACCCATATTGTTCTTCTTATTGACACGTATCTCAGGAAGGTCTCATACCCCTTAAATCATGGGGTTTTGTTACATTGCATGTGATCTTCGAGTCTGGAAAGTTGTCTCAGAAAACATTAGATGTATAAATACAAACATAATATCTGTAATAAATAGGACCAAAATAGAAAACAAACACAATCTGTAATTTTTAATACAGAATTTCAGTTGTCTCAGAAATAGTTCAGACACTTCTCAGTATTTTCTGACATTTTTGCCTCCCTTGAAATCAGTGCTCCAGTAGGTAAATAAGTGGGTTGTTCCTTAAATCAAAGGGAAAAAAAAACCCTCTTAATGTAGTATTTCAAAGTGTTTCTTACACCCCAACTGTTCTACAGGCTTTTGGATGGTAACTGTTGTGGGTGGCTGGCCTTGGACAGCTTTTAATGCTGTTCATAGAAGATATATGAAGACATGTAGCAGCTGTAGCTACACAAGAACTGCTTTCCCCTGGCACCAGATAAGATAGTTTGTTGAATTAAATAAAAGCGTGTGCACCCCCTTACCTATATTCTGTGTACTTTACTTGCACACTTCTGCCTAAAGCTTTGGCCAGTTCTATGTCCTGTGACTTACCTGTTATGGATCTGTTTTTTGGATTACAGTACAGCCTAGAGAGCCCTTTATGCCACTCCACAAATGCACATGCTGTCTTTTTGCTGAGGCATTTACCTTTGGCTGACATAAGCCAGGGAGAAAATGAAAGCATGAGCCACTCTGGCCTTCCCAGCAGCTCCTCAGCAGGACCCCCACGATGGCCTGTGCCCCACAAAGGGTCTGTGTCCTCCCTCACCGAGCTGGCAGAAAGTGGGCAGAAATGGCTCCTGTTCAAGAGAGGTTCTTCATGTTGGTGTGGGAGACAAGGAGAGGCAACACTCGCAAAATACATCCTATAAAAGGATAACACTTGGACTACTGGTGAGTATCCTTTTGGATACTCTGCTGTAACCAACAGATCTCTCCTGGCAGCAGCTCCCGGGCAGACTCTGCACACTCTTCCTGCAAATTCCACACTTAACAGCATGTTTGCTGCTTGCTTATCACAGCCTGCTTAAAATAGAAGCATTTGAGAGACAGCTGACGCCTCAGGTCCTCTCAGCTTTGAATGAAGGAGAAAAAAAATCCCTGTCAGACATTCAAAGTCTACATATTGTAGTTATTGCTAATCTTTGTCACGTACTTCTCCTTTGCCCCACTCACACACGTCTGAAGGTCAAGTGAACACTCACTCAGGCCTGGCAGTAGATTTCTCAGCTCTTTATAATACATCAGAGTACTTAAGTTCAAAATAATGCAGCCCAAGAAAACTAGTCATGGGGCTAAAGCAAGCAAGAAGGAGTCTGACTGCTATTTTGCTTGTTAAGTTGGTTTGGTGGAGGAAAATCCATCTCCTACCTACCTGCCACTGTACCGTACCAGACAAGGCACTTGAGTCTTCAGCCTTGGGTGCTTGATAGTCCAATCATCTATAGGAAGACTGGCAAATTGTGGCATTATTGCAAGGTATCTATAACCCAGATATGTTGGTTGTACTCATTTAACCCTTATTAGTAAGGAGGGAATTCACAACTGGTCCTCCTCATCCTGAGCACAAAAGCTGTGCAGCAGGCTACTAGGTCAGGTGGATCAGCACCAGGGCTGCCTCACCTTCTGCAGCTGATGGCACATGTGCAGTCACAAGAGCACAACTTCTTATTTGCTCATAGGTACTGTGCAACTCACAGGATTGGAGACCTGAACACGCAAGAATGCAGAAATTACTCAAAATCTGCAGGGACGGGGAATAAGTGTGTTTGATCCCATGCAATGCACCTGAGGGTGCAATGGGCTGAGGGGAAGCCTCTGAGCTATGGACTCTAAGTAAAGCAAGGCAACGAGATCCCTGAAATGCAGTATTTTGTCATATGTGTGTTCCTAGAACTTCTTGCTGGTTCATTCCAAGAGGCTTCCCAACTCTTGCTCTACCTGTTGGCATTTTGGATCCCTTTGAGACAATCTGAGTCTTCCTAAATGTTGCACACAGGGAAAGGGGGTTGTCTAATGCAGGGTCCAGCTTCTATTCAGAATAGGAAGCTCCTTAAAGTCCAGCCTTGCAATGTTCAGTTTGTAAGCATATAAATCATCTTTTGCATCTGGTTCTCAGCATCTGGGGGATCTATTACAGAGCTGGTTTAGATAGTGCATTTGATCTTGGTTCTGGCTGGAGCAGAGGGCCTGCATTTTGTCTCTCCTCACTGTGCATTGCCCAGCTGTTTGTGTACCAGCTTTCTGTGTAAACAAAGCTGCTTCTGCCTGGTTCATTCAGCAGTTTCACAAGATGGCATCTGCAACCTTGCAATTCCCAGGCCTCCCTTGGAACAAGGCTGATTAAAGGAGAGATTGTACTTCCTCACAGATGTCCTGGTACCTCACAGTAACAGGGATGTAAATAGAACCATGAAGGTATTTGAATAAAATGAAGATTTTATTCCAACTGGCCCAGCTGTGGCAATGACATTAAGGACAGAAAAGAGTTTGTGCCTTGATTTTCATAGTAGAAGGGTTTTAAAAAGCACAGATACAGTATATAAATCAGGTCTCTCTTACACCTCTTGCCATGTGGCTAGCTCAAACCCTTGGGCTCTCTTACCTACTTCAGTGCTTTTCAGAAATGTAGCAATATGTTTTATTTCCCAACTGAACTTCCATGGAAATGCAGCCAAGAGAGCTAAACCCATCTGGCTCAGTGGCACCCATCATTTCCCTGTCTCTTCCCTTCCCAGGGACCAGCATCTGACCCTGTCCTCTCCTGACCCTCTGATCCTTCCCAGGAGGTACCAAGAAGCAGTCAACCACTCTCATTCTGAGCTTGTTTCTCAAAAACACCATTCAATAACTGGGCAACAGAAAACAGACATGGAAAGGAAAAAGGACAAGATCCAGCTGGTAGCTACCCACACCCCATGTGCATCACACCATCCTACCACACCACATCCCTCTAATTCTTGGTGTCACCTACCAAACCCCCTGATTACATGTGCTTTCTCTGGAAGACAGTGAATGAAGAAACCAGAAAGGTAAACCATGTAAGTAGAGATTAGAATCATAAACCTGATAAATAAAGAAAAATGTGAATTTCCAGCAATTCTGATTGTTCTGTCTCCCTAGCCTTTCCAAAAACATCTGCAAACATCTCCAGAGCAGGATTCAGCAGCTGTGTAAAGGCAGACACCTCCTCAATGAAGTGTGCTTCCTTTGTTTCAAGTGAGTGGGAAAAGAGATTTTCACTAATAGAAATTCCAGGTATTTGCATTGATTAGTAGACTTTAAATTATTTTAACAGCAAATAACTGTAAAGGAGCCTGATATTGAAATGGAATAGACTATTTTTGAAATAAATGTTCCTGTTTAACAATTGCAGCTGGTGGAACACGTCTCATCCCAGGATAATGTCCATTTGTATGGCCGTGATTAAACTAGTGGTGTTACCCAGCAGTTGCGTAACTCCACTTCACAGGGATTCATCACCATTAAGCAGGCACCAGCTATGTAGGTAACTTCAAGTGCTCATAAGTTACACCCACAGTTAACCCGAAAGTATTACAGATGCAAAACCTGGGGGCTCATACCTGGGGGCTCAGTGTGAGAAGTACCTAGAGCTACCATAAAATAATGCCTGGGTGTTGCTTTTTATGAAGATTATGGTCTAATTGAGTAAAGATCAATTTAGGGAAGCCCCGCAGCCTGTGTTATACAAAATATCAGATTAGATAACAAAACTGTCCTGATTTACAGCTGTGAAATGGCTGAATCCTTCCTACAACTGATTAGGTAGAATTTTAACCCTCTGTGAATCCCAACCAGAGCTGACTGAGCAAGCTGACCTGTATATAGTTTATTCTGTGTCATTGGTGAGCCACGTATCTCCTCAACCTGCCATTCATATCTATTATTTTATTTTTAAGATTATATCTGAAGATGATATAAAGGAGATTCAAATAGTGTCCAGAGATGGGGATTATAGACTATCAGTTTTTTAAGTTGCCTTTATCTGAAGCTCATTCCTGTGCTAAATTGTAAGTTAAATACTTCTTCCTTGCTTGTCCCATGGAGATTTTTCTCAGCACCAGCAGTTTAAAAGAATCGTTACAGAATAGGCAGGAAGTTAAATGAAACATCTATGAATATTTCTGATTTTGGGAAGAGACTGTATTTTACTAAAAGTCCCACCTTTTAAAGATGGAGGGAATCTAACCTAAGATGTCCATGGCTTCCTCACCAATTTTTTTGCCTTCTTCTTGTAAATAATGGTTCATGATCAGGAAGCAGCTTTACATAAGTTGCACAATAAAAATCAGTGTCTTAAATGTTAATTAGTCATAATCTATACATTTTTGTAGATTTACCTCCTTTTTATAACCCTTTTTAAAACTAACCCCAAATATTCTCAGCTGAGTTGAGTAAACCGACCATTTCAGAGATGAATATTAGCAGAACGAGAAGAGAGCAAAAGACAAGGGATCCCAGATACAAATGTCACCAAAAGCTGACAATAGAGAGCTGATAGGAGAATACAGGAGCTCTGCTCCAGATGGCAGGAGCTGCAGAGGAAGAAGAGCATGACTGCGAGAAGCAATGAGGGGAAGCTAACGAGAGATGAAGTAGGATGAGAAACAGACACTCCAAGGCAGGCATCCAATTCTCCAGGTTACGTAAAATGATTTTTACCATTTATGCACTTCCCTCCTTTTCTGGGTGATGCACATTGCAGATAGAGTTGGTAGAAGTGTTTGCAATTACCCCCTCCTGACAGTTCTTGTTAAAAGCTCCCGCTTTCAACTGCTGGTAAGTTTGTTAGATGTTACTCATCCAGGCTGAAATGCCTTCTGTCAAGGATTGGCCTCAGGCTGATTCTTTCTCCTTCCATTTTGTTTTGAGAGGAGGAAGGGGGAGGGCAGTTTCAGTAAAAATGGTTCTGTGGTTTCCAGGGCAAGATTAGGCAACTGTTTATTTGAGCAAGAACTTGAAATTTGGCAAAACAAGCGGGGAGGTCACCCCGATGCCAGAAGACGTAGCCAAGCTATAAATGTGTTTTTAAAAAATCTCAGTTCATGTACTTTAGCAGTGACTTGTCAGCCTGGCAGATGAATTTGCACGGGCTTGTGTCAGCACAGAGCACAGTGTGTCCACTTGCCTACTCCCAGGTCCAGGCAGGACTATCCCCATCAGGTATCAGAGCTGGATGCTGCCTGCATCCAGTGCTGCCACCGGCCCTAAGCAGGGCAGGTGCCTGCCTCTGGGTATCCTGGGGGGCTTGAGGCTGGAGGAGGGTGTGAGCAGGGAAGTGGGGCTGAGGTTCCAAGGTAAAAAGGCACTTGGATTACAAAACAGTGAGAATCAGGTTGTGATGATGTAAGAAACTGGAAAGATAAGTACTAACACCCCAGGTTAACAAAGAGCCCAGAACCTTAAACAGAGTGACTGGTGGGACAAGAGGAGCAGCGTGGTCAGGAGGAAGGAAAGAAAAACATCTTGGTAATGTTACCATGTCCTTTTCAGAGCCCACAGTAGAGCTGAGGTCACCCCAACAGAAATCGGGAAGTCAACTGGCATGTATGTTTTTTCCTGCTTGCAGGGTCTTCAACACTGGCTGAAAACCTGTAACTCCTCTTCCTTGGTTAGGTCTAAAGCTTCAATTCTCCACCAGAGAGATGCATTAGCACTTTGCCTCGGTGGAGCAACTCAGCTTGGGATCAGGGCACACATCTCTGCCACCTGTCATGCATGCTGCATGCTCTCCTCTAAAGCTGCAGGGGCAATGAGAGGTGGTACAGACCCAGACTAGCTGTCTGTGCTCCCTTCCTTGCTGCTTGGTGGGCAAAGAGCAGCTGTCTCTAGGCTGGGCTGCACAGAGTTGATAAAAGGCCCTAATGCCACGTGTTGCTGCCAGCCCTGAGGCATAGCACAGAGCAGTGATGGAGGAAGAACTGAAGAAAGGCAAGAAGCAATGGTCATTAACCATGTCTTTAATCCTGTGTCTTAGCAATCTCTTTCTTCCCCAGCCAAATCAACGGCCAGTCTTCTCTCACATCCCCACCAGCCTCTCACCCCAGTATTTTCAATAACTATAAAACTAAACCTCTGCCTCAGTCATGCCGGTGTCTTCATTCTGCACCTCAGCATCTTCCCAATACCATTGCCACCAGTGACCATTATCCCTCAGGCCTTAGCCCCAGTATCATCTGAATACCCCAGCACCCTCCCGATAACTCAAATCCAGCAACAGCACCCTGGAGCCCTCCTGGCTCTTGCATTAAACCCTGTTATTCTGTAGCCTTTACACACTCTGACTCCACTCAGCCCCACATCACCAATGACCCTGATCACCTTCAGATTTATTCCTACAACAACTCCCTTATCGCTGATGCTGCCCAAGACCCCAAGGTCTAGTTCCCAGTGTCATCCTGAACACCTTCTCCAGCCCATTCTGCCCCAAGGGTTGGGGTCCCCCCCAGTCGACCTTGGACACCTGCATCCAATCCAGTGAGTATCAGTTTCCTTTAAAGTGAATGCAGATACTTTTAGGGCACCACTGATCTACCTCGCTTTAGATATTTCCTTTGACTGCCCCAAAAGCATCGTTACCTCTCTAACCAGTGTAAGTGGAAACAAGAATTAGCTCAGTTTAGATGTGTCCTTTGATGATGTACAAAGTTTTTTGAGAGGATTGCACACCAAACAACATTGTGTGTTCACTCTTAATCTTAAATCTTGCTCAGTGCTAATCTTTGTTGTCCTCCAGAACAGCATTTTAGATTTCCAGGGAGCATCCTGTGCTGTGAGCTTACCCAGGGAGGGTTGGCTGAGCAGCAGCACCCTCGGCCGATCGATGTCATCAGCACCCAACCATACCATGCTATATCACACCACACCAGACCATTAAGAGCTGGAGTCTCAGAGCAAGGTGAAGAAAAAATTCATAACATAGTTGGCCACAGAAATGCCAGGGCAGTAAGCATTACTGAAAAGCAGAAATAAGGGAAAGCTCCAGGAATTGTTTCTCTACCATTTCCATCCTTGTTCTTAGAATACACCATTCTCAACTAGGCATTGTTTAGAATACATTTAAGTGATATCTTTTGTTAAGGTATGTTCCAGTTTGATCAGCTTGACCAGAAAAGTTGATTGAAAGTTGTAGAGGCTGGAGAATGGAGGAGGCAACAACATTATGCACTGGAGAACTCCACGATGGGCTCATGTCTGGAATTCCCTGGACAGTTTTCTCTATTGAAAATGGCACTGTGGGAATGGAAAGGCTCCAAGAAAGGCTACAAGGGCTCAGAGGTTTCGGAACGATTTCACACAAGGAGTACTTGAACAAGCTACAGTTTTTCTTCTCAAGAATAGAGAGGACTGAGGAGAAAAAGAAGAAGTATAAAAAGGAATAAAGTGAACAGGAAACTACTTGTCACCCTTCTGTTACAAAAATCAGACAGCATCAAATGAAATTAATAGGGAACAAGTTCAAGACAAGTGAGATGCAATGGCTATTTGCACAACAGTTAATCAGGCAAAGAACTGCCACATGAAGTAGTGATTGCTGAAGTGCTTACCATCTGTCAGGAGAGCATTTAGGACTTCTACATCACACTCCCAGTGTGCAGTTGATGACAATGCTTCTGTACTCTGGCCTTCAAACAGCTTCTTACGCATGTGTTTCTCCCAGTGCTTACAGCCTCTCTGCTGTTGCCACAGTTGCAAGGTGGTACCTGCCTCTGCAGAGCTTTGCTCCAGGAAGCAGATTTTTCTAGGGGAAAAAAAGTTCTGTGTAAACATGAAACAAAATTCAGAAACAAAAACACAGTGCACAAATACATAGATAAATATATCTAAGGGTTTTTTTTCAGTTGACCTTAGTTATTCTCAAAGTTTTACTACAGAAAAATTATTTTTTTTCTTTGTGCATTGAAATAAGAAAATCTGAAGTAACATCATCTTTCAAAAATCAATACTAGTTCCAAGCTTCTTTTACATACTATAGGTTGGTTGCTTATTCCCTGAATATTTTCATTATGTGCTTCTGTAAGGAAGATAATTTGTAGCCATATTTACTTGAAGACTATAGTACAATGAATACATATACATAAATAATGTATATGAGAAGGCAGGGTAGGATTGCCTGGCAGACTTCAACCTGTTATTCCTTTGAGTTCTAACTTGGCAATCTTAACATAGCTCTTTGTGTGGGACAAATTATAAACCAAATAATCCTATGGTAAGGCTTTCATTGCCTACACACTACTGAATGTATTTATTTTTTAATTCCATTCAGGTCCCAGGTGCTGTCAGAGTGACCAAGTTTCAGTCAATATGATTTTTCATTCTGCAAAATCTTCTTTGTTTAGTTTAAAATGGAACTGCCAAATCTCTTGTGATGACTGGGACAATATTTTTTACAAAGATATCAAAAACTATTGAAACTTTTCTAGGTCTTCTGAAGATTTCCACGTGAGACAAGGCTGTTGGGGTGCACTGAGTCATATCCAGCCACAGTTTCTCTGGAGGCTGACAGAGGACTTTATAATCTCTTGAGATTATTTTAGTCTTTCAGTCTGGTGGTTTAATAACTGACATGGTGCCCAAAGAGAACGGCAACAAGCACATCTCGCAGTGGAGAGCCTGAAGGTCATAGAATTGTAGAATCATTAAAGTTGGAAAGGACCTCTAAGATCATCAAGTCCAGCCATTAACCCAGAATCACCATGTTCACCAACTAAACCATCTTCCCAAGTGCCACATCCACACTCCTTTTGAATGCTTTCAGGGATGGTAATTCCACCACTTCCCTGGGCAGCCTGTTCCAATGCCTGATCACCCTTCCAGTGAAGAATTTTTACCTGATGTCCAATCTAAACCTCCCCTGGTGCAACTTGAGGCCACTTCCTCTTGTCCTGTAACTAGGTCCCTGTGCTAAAGCATCACCTGAAAGCAAAGGCTCTCCAGGTTCCCCTCAGCATCCATCTGCAGCAACACCAAGTACAGAAACTCTGCATGGTGTCTCAGCAGCGACTCATTATCATGGAGGAATAGTACTCCTTAATGCATGTCACCCACCTTCCAAGGGGCTTGCAAAGGCTTTTTCTCCCCTTTGTACAGGGCCAGACAGTGGTTTGCCTGGGAGCTGGGAGGGAAGCGGATCTCCTGACGCTCTCCAGTTCATTCCCTTCTTCTTCTTTGTATACAAGCGAACAGGGGGAAGGAAGGAAGGAAGGAGGAAACAGCCCACTTCTGGGGATGTAGCAGGTGAAGATCCAGTTAAAGCTGCCAGAGAGATTTCTTCCTTATTTACTACTGTAAAATAAAGGACAATTGCCAAGGATTTAGTTAATCTATCATAAAAAAATCAACTGCCCTACAGGGCCGACACTTATCTTTGTATTACTGCAAATGACACATCCTTTTGCTGTTTCAACATTGGTGGCACGAAAGTTTTAGCAATTAACAAAAAAAGCTGAAGTAACCACATTAAATTTGTAACTATGCACTGTGAACAACATAAAAAAATAGCTTGGGATTCTAGAATCATTCCAAAGCAAACACAACCTAAAAATAATGAAGCTAAAGTTAAATTTAACAGAAATCAAATATATTATGATCCAGGAAATTTTAAGCTAAAAAAACCTCTACTTTGCTCTGACTCTAAAAAGTTATTTCAGGATCATAAACAATATTCAGATTTATACTGAGCTAGGATTCTTTTGATGCTTCATCTATATATTTTCTTCTGTTTGAGATTCTGGCCTTTACAAATGTTTGGCATTGGGCATTTATGAAGCAATTAGGCATTTAGAAATGGGCATTCCCAATAGACTATTATGGCTAGAGTAGTTTTTAGGAGACAAAGGATTGAGAACAAAGGAAATTCTTCAGTTTAAGACATAATCAGTTCAGAAGTTGAGCACTGCTCTGCATAAGAGAATTTTGATTGAACTATGATGTTGTTAAAGAAAACCAAGAAACATATATTACCGTTTACTCCACACTTTGTAAAAACATCATTCAAGAACACAATTAATGTAATATATAATAAGAATCTCTTCTGGTTTTCACAACATCAGCAAGCAGATATTCAGGTTGTATATTTGAGGTCCATGCTTATATATTACCTTTTTAAAATTAGTGTTGTTGCTACCAACACTCCTCTGTAAAGCCCCAAAGTTTCTGAATTGCTGTTGGGGTCATGTCATTCACCCGAGGGCCATGGTTTGGTGGACACATTACCTAATGATATGTAGAATACATTTCATTTTTGTTTTTCCTTTTTCTTTTTTTTTTTTAAGGTAAGCAGTTGGTGCAAACTCTCTCTTTAAAAATTAGTTGTGAAGTATTTTCTTCTTTCCTTGGAGACAGTTTTTATTTATCTCAATTTTCTGTAAAGGTGGGTTGAGGGTGCCATTCTGTCTGGGGGAAGGAGAGGAAAGACCACCGCTTCCAATAGGATTGGCTGCATCAATTTCAAATTCCTTTGGATTGGAAAAAGTAGCAGAATTAGGCCAGAAGAAAAAATGGGAAGCGCCAAAAAGCGAATAAAAAAAATCAGTTATGATCATCAGATGGCTCATTTATTCTGAAGGAGGAGAAGAAATGAAGTCCTAGTTTTTTGTGTCTCTCCATGAGTAACTCAGATTCTCCCAGCTGGTAGCACAGCAAAATTCACCCCCAGTCTGATGTTTATGAGCTCTCTCTCCCAGACAGCCATGAACTAATCACACAAATGCCACAAAATACAGAAAATCAGTTTCAGCTGGAGAGCAACAGTCTCCAGGCAATTTCAACAGCACCAGTGTCACAAGGACCATCTCACTCACGGGAGTCAGCTAGTGGCTTCTGCAAGCCCATCAAGCCAAATCTCTCAGCACACACTTCTTTTCCGATATTCCTAAAACTGTATAGATATCTTAAAAAAATTCACTTGCCCAGATATAAAACTGCCAGAGAAGCCCAGGTTTTTGAAGGGATCCCCATTGTTACTGAATTTAATGGGACTTTTCAAATGTATGGACTTTGGAGGACTTGCTCAGGCAAGAATGCTGTGGCCTGAGTCACCGTATCACTGGTGGGACAGGAGATCCCAGTCTTTTATGTATAGACCCCCATGGTTTAGGGGGGGGGTCTGTGCTGAGAGGAGTACAATGCATGGTGGGGGGTGTTGGAATATCTGGCAATCTGGTAGGAACACAAATGGTTCAAAGCAGACAGGCATTGTAGCATTTGGATCACTTTTCAATTCCTCACAGATCTTTTAATGAAAAGGTGGAATTTGCCCTGCAAAGGGAAGGTTAAAAACATGGAAGTATTCATCAAGCAAAACTGGATTCAGTTTGTTGTAGATCCCGTACACAGATCTGTGATTTACTGGAGGCTGTAAGTAATGTTTAGAGTTCCCTGCCATGGCTCTTAATTATTCTGTGCAGAGCTCCAAACTTATTTAAAGTTGTAGCAGACAAGTATAATTTGCGTGTTTAGGATCAAGGTGATTCAGTCAACCACACAAAAACCTGTGGCCTCCGTGAGTGCACTGGCATAGAGAAAGCTCAAGGTCTGCTGAAAGGGGGCTCTGCTGTTATCAACTTTAGCTATTCTCTTACATTATTTTAAGCCAAAAGCAAGGAGCAATTTGAAAGTAATGGATGTGAATGAATTTCTACTATAAATCAGCGGAAAAAATCCAGCTAAATGGAAAAATTGCTTTTAGAGGCTGCACGTCCTACTGCCCCATCAGCTCTGTTTCAATTTTTTTTCCCCCAGACATAAAAATAAGATAGTACCCAAACCAACAATTCCATTCTTAACTTGCAATTTATGGCATAGCAACAGTTATCCAAAAGGATGCTGGATTACTGGGCTCTGTGTTTGCTTTCATCTATCAACATTCTGGAATGATGCACTTAATTCAGTGTTTCTTAAGTTTTAACTATGATCATGCTTTGATAATTGAACTACACCCTGGGAATGGGATATGTTTCTGATACCGGGCCATCACACCCACTACTAAAGAAACACGGCAGAAGTAATGTAATGACTTTTTTGGTAAATGATGTAGAGATTCCACATACCTTCTGAATGGATGAATCAAGCAATTTACCTTTCATCAAAAGGTAGCTTTACAGGATTAGTAAACTTCATGGGAAATAACAGATGAATGACTGTGCTCTCATTGAAGTAATTGCACTGGGCAGGACTGCGTGATCTCTGACACCTTCGCAACCACCCTCTTCAGTCCTGAACCTGACTACAGATTCCTGTTTCCCTCACCTTGCTGGACAGAATGGTATTAACCGTTTATACTGAGCAGTGAGTGCAGTTGAAGAATATCCCAGGGAGAATTCTCCAGGGTCTCTGCTGCCTGTGACAACTCATTTCTACACCTGTGATTTGACTTACTAGAATTTTGCTCCTGCTTTTCATAGAAAATGCTGCACGGCTTCTAAACCACCACAGTTTAGGCACCCTCTAGTACAAACAGGAGATACCAGGCTGGCCAGGGCAATTTTCTGGCATCCCAGAGTTTTGGTGGCAGATGCAAGTGTTGCCAAGCCCATGAACGTGATACTGTTGACAAGCTAGGCTCCCAGATTGCACTTGAACTTTCAGGAAATATTTTTGGAGTTCTTAACCCTACATATTTTTTGTGGATGCCTTTCAAGAATGACTTGTTGGATTGCAAAGTGAAAGAAACCTTAAAATGACTTGATAAAGAAGGTTACCTTCACATTTGTAAATTAACTGTATGCATTTCACAGGTGAGACATGTAAAGGAAGGAGGTTTGCCAGAAGTCTGTGCTCTATTACAGTTCAGGGTTTGGCTTGTGATCCTGTGCAATACCCCTGCCCATCCACTCATGAGTGACTACTTAACTAGTCAGAAGTATCAAATGACTGGTTTTGTTGTTTGTCATTGCATAGAAAGCAAACTAGAAAAGCTTGCTTGTATAAAATGAGTATATTATTAATCTCCTATTTTCCATGTCAGCGAGTCAAGAGAATTAGTGCATTTTGTAAATCTGACATCCTGATTGCTGGCATCAGCTGCAGGCTGGGTATTGCACAGTTAATAACCTCAGAAAGGTTGTCTTTTGTGCAAGAGGGATGGACACAGTGCTAAGGAGTTCTCTGCTAACTGGACTCGCACACTACTTGAAAGGAACAAAGTGTTCCCATCCCTCTATCCAAAAATAGAAAAGGGAGAAACAATACTTCTTCAGGCATTTGCCAAAATGATAAGGGATAGGAAAAAAACCCACTTCCAGCTCTACTTTAAGCTCACCAAAATGCTTCTTTACCTATTCCCGTGCTGATGCTGCTGATCACAAACTCCTGAAAGTCCCACCTCATCTGTGCAGGGTAGTGAGAAACAGCAACATTATCTGTCCTGAATTTTAAAATAAAATCATTTGAGAGGGAGAAAAAATGCTAGTGAACTTCTGAAGGAAGTGACAGACTCTTTGATGGCAAAATCAGCATGTCCAGGCCTGAAACCCCACCTCTCACATGTTGTTCACTGTACATTTAGGTCACTAAAGTACATCTTCAGGGAGGGGCTGCCTCCTGAAAGCTTCAAGATACATTGCTTCCTGTCTCCCTAATCAGCTGTGCAATAGGGTAAATTTAGAAACAGAAGGCAGCACAGGAGTGTTGGCAAGTGGTTTTAGTACACATTAAAACCTGTTTTGGAAAAGTCAGAACAGGTCCTGCATCTCTCCAGCTCAGGCTCTGAGCAAAATAATAAATGACTTGCATACATTTAACACCTTTCATCCCCAGAGAGCCTGCAGTGTTTTATATAATAGGAGTTATCACCTACCCACCCATGAACAGGCACCTGTGGAAGGCAGGCAGGCTGTATGGGCCAGATGGGGCTCAAGTGTGTTAAAGAGGAAAGTGAAGATGATCATCTCCTCTATTCAAACACACAGGAGGAATTTAGGTGGGCACATGAAATACCCAGGTTGGAATTTAGCCAGGAAAACAATGTATGAAATAGTCCTTGCTTGGCAATAAGCACAGTGAATTGTTTAATGACCCTGAGCCAAACAGACCATTTCATCTTAACTTACTGAAACTGCTCCCAAACATGTTTATATTCCAAAGAATTCTCTTTCAAGTCTTATGAAGCTTAGGGCAGAATTGTGAACAGCAGAAAGTCAGCTACAAGGAAGACCTTTCTCAGCAGGGAAAAAAGAAAAAAAAAAAATTGTAAAGAGAAAGTTTTGAGGTGAAGGGGGTGGGAAATATGCCACTCCCTTAGGGGAAATATATACCAGTAAACAAATGATGTGTAAGTCTGCAGGCCATCATTTTTACCACACTGCTCTGTACCAGAGAACGTGCAAAAGACTGTTCCATTAGAAAGGACCACACACTTCTTTGGCTGGATTTTTTCCCCTCTTACCCAGTTTGATGCTTTTGTTTTTGCCAAGACTGGTATCTGGGCTTAGCTTCAAGCTCATCAGTAGTTCCCCTAGAGTTTCAGCCAAAAATACATCTTTTCCACAAAGGCTGGATGATTTTCAGGATGATTTTACTTCTCTGCAGGAGGTTTTTCTCCTACTAAGTGGGAGTTGTGCTCAATCTATTGTATCTTGGCCACAGTCAAACTCGACTTGCTGGGTTAATTCACAGACAAATTGCAGTATATTTAGTTAGAAAACAGACAGCACTAAAGCACCGTTTACCACAGTGGAAACATTTTGTCCAGTTTATTAAAGCAGCTGAGCTTAATTAAAGAATGTTAATATTTTTAATAGAAGAAAAAAGCAGGTACCAAAAGACATCTTAAGCAGAGAAAGGGCCAGTGTTTGAAAACCAAAACTGAACAAATGGAAATAACAAGTAAAGTTTTTGTTGGTTAGTTTGTTTTAAATTCTTATTATTTTTTATTTTTATTTTACTTTTACACCATCAGTATGATCATCCATTGTAAGGAATTAACAGACAAAGTTACGGAGTCAAAACTGCATCTTTCCAAGGGGTTTTCTTAGCTAACGACAAATTGCAGGAGCAACAGGGGTTGCCAGTTGATGTAAGGAAGGGGTCCATTCATCTGAAACTCTAGGAACCTGCATTTTTTAACCTAGTGCTTGAACTCTAACAGTGGCCCCAGTTCTTACAGTTGGTGCTCAGGAATGGGCCTCAGAGCTCAGCTAGATCGCCCAGCCCCCTCAAGGCTGGGTCAGGTCCATCCCATTGCTGAGAGATGCTCATCTAACTTGTTGAGTTCTGACATTGTAAGAGCTATTACAGCCTCCTCAGACACCCCAACAAGATACTCAGAGGAGTAAAAGAAGGTTTTCTTAACCTGGTTTACCTTACTCCAATGTAACTTCTCATCCTCTGCTCTGTGGATAATAGATTGATAGAAGCAGTTGCTTTTTACTCGAAGATCATCTTTAACAATTTAATCAGCTTTTCTTTAAATAAATGACCCAACTACTTTAATCTTCCTCTCTCACATTTTCCTTATCATCACTGCTCTCCTCTGAACCATGTTCAGTCCCTGTCTTTCACCAAATGCTATACCCAAAAGGCTGACCAGCACTGCAGCTGCTCACTGATATGAACCAGCACAGGATTCTTCTTTGCCTGTTGTATTTGCATTTGTGCATCTCATAAGAGCATATGCATTTATCTCTCAGTTAAATAACAGATAAATGAATTTTGTGATGTTCTCCTGAGCCACAAAAGCAATTTTATCTCCTGAGCTACTAGGTCCTAATCTTTGATTCCTGTAGCTGACTACTTCTGAGTACATGCTCGTGTATCTGTCTCAATTGGTTTGTCTCCATGTTTTCTCTAAACACTTCACTGTCTGATCTTGTCTTACAGCACACTCGGAGCCCCTACAGATTTTGTGTGCGTGTGTTTCTAAATACAATCCACAAGTATATGCAAGTGTATTAATGCAGATAAATGCATAAAATGTAAACATCTTGGCTGAGACCTGAGTATTTGAATAACACAGAAAGTATAAAATTCATTTCTACAGATGATGTAATGGGAAAAATAAAAGAAAAAAAAAAAGGCAAAAAAAAGCCACTCTAACCAGTGCTAGAAGTAGAAGCAGCTAGATCACTCAGTATGCCTACTATGGGATATAAAAATCTCTTTTTTCCAGTAGCAGACTAGGTCCAATGCAAGGTCTGAAGGGCTGATGCAAAATCTAAGGTCCCAGAATTATAGAATTGTTATGGTTGGAAAAGCCCTCGAAGATCATCGAATCTGACCTTTGACTGGACACCACCATGTCAACTAAACCATAGCACTAAATGCCACACCCAGTCATTTCTTGAACACTTCCACAGATGGTGACTCCACCACTTCTTTGGGGTGATGAGGATGCACTTGATCCCCTCATCCAGATCATCAATAAAGATATAAAATAGAACTGGCCCAAATACTGAGCACCAGGGAACCCCAGTTGTGACCAGCCCCCAGCTGGATATAACTCCAGTCACCACCACTCTCTGGGCCTCCTATCCAGACAGTTTTTTACCCAGCAAAGAGTGCACCAGTCCAAGCCACAAGCAGCCCATTTCTCCAGGAGAATGCTGCGTGAGACAGTATTGAAGGTTTTACTGAAGTCCAGGTAGACAACATCCACAGCTTTTTCCTCATCTATGAAGTGAGTCACCTGATCATAAAAGATAATCAGGTTGGTCAAGCAGGACCTGCCTTTCCTAAACCCATGCTTCCCAGAATTCTAGCTTCAAAAGCACCCTGAATCTGTTTCAAATGCTTGGACATCAACTCGTCATCTTATATTCCACTGCTGCTGTTCTAACAAAGGCATACCTAGCAACAAAGTCAGAGCACAGAAATACTTATACTCAAGTGCAGAATAAATCCACATGTTCATACATTTTAAAGCAGTGTAGGCCCACCCATGGAGGCAATTTAAATCTTCAAAAACAAAAGAAACCCCAGAAACTGTCATGGGATCTTGGGCATAGGGAAGTAATCCAAAAACATCTTAATCTCTATTTAAAAAGAATAACTCAAGCAAGTAGCACAGTATGTGCTACTTGTCAGTGGAACATGGCACTCAGTTGTATTAGGCACCCATTAGGCATTTAATCTCTGCCATGAGTAAACACTTTGCTCCATAATGTACCAGTTCCCTGTCTCCATAGCCACACACACACATCTGTGTTTGTGTATGCACATGCACAACTGTCCAGTTACAGAGGGCACACATGCTAAGGTGAATAACATGGATTATGCATTAATCTTGAAGGTAAACTTCAGTGTAGACAAATCTGATCTGCATCCATCTCCTCATCTGTCCCAGCTTAAAAGCTAAAGATGCATTCTCACAGGGGGCAGTGATTGGCAACCCAACTTCTCTTACCCAGCTCCCAAAAGCTGACTATTCAAAACTGGTTTCTTGAGAGGCAGCACAGTGGAATATCATGTGCATTCATATTCTCATTATTCATTGTTTTTCTGATTGAAATGCTTCTACATCACATCTAAAAACTCGAAGATTGAAAAATAAACAACAACTTTGCAGACTTTATAACCAAGATGGCACTTCTACTGTTTGTTTTTTTTTCCTTGTGAAGCCTAGAATAAATATAATGCTCATGAGAAACTGAGTTGTCATTAGGCAGGAAATTAGTGTTTATATATAGTGTGTCTATATATAGACACATACACAAATGCATGCAGTGTTACTTTATGCCTGCATATATATACAGTGATGCAAGACTGTTTTCCCCCTCACACTCGTGATCAAGGTACTCTCATACCTAAATGATTATTCTGGCTTCCATGCAGCAGATCATTAAAAAATCCTAATCTAAAAAATAGTTAAAAACCTAAGGACTTAGGCATAAAAGTTTTCAGAAAAGGAAGAGTTGGTGCACATTAATCTGTCAGTGGTAACTGTGCACTCTTGTCTTCCACCAAATACAAGGAAATTCAAGTTAACTGGTAAGCAGCAGAGAAGGGTTAACTCAAGTCAGTTCACCCTTCCTACTGAGTGTCCCCATCCAAGTGGAAACTATCATTTGATATGCACTAACATATTGCCTTTCTATAATGCATTTCTATGTGCATCAGATGCATATACCTTATACTATATTGCAAAAATTATATTCCTGTGAGGTGCTGCCACTGAGTAAAAGAGCCCCAGAATAGCACAGTTTGAGAGTGAATTAATGCTTTACCCTCAAAGCATTTTGCAAACATTAACATTTCAGTGCTCCCAAGACACAAGTAAAACCATGCACACAGCCTCGCTTAAAGGCCCAGCAGAAAGGCGGATGTGCCATCACATGGTGGGAGTCATCTTTATTCAGGGCAATGCATACCCAGGTAGATTGCACATGACTACATTTAAAAAAACATCTTTATCCTTTTTCAGTTTCAGTTGTCACCAATGCACTTACTTGAATAACGTGGTTGTCTGTTAGATATCAGTGACATTAAAAATTAAATGCAAGCAAATGTGAAGAGACAAGTGCACCAGATATCTTCACTTGTTTAGAAGTGACACATTTCCAAGAGCAGCTAAGAAACAGTGGTCTTATGCAGCATCAGTACAGGTCTGCTTCCTTCCTATTTTCATGGACCTCACCAGACTCCATTACTTTTTTTTTTTTTCAAAGTGATGATAAAGCAAAATCCACATATCACAACAGTAAACTTAATCAGCACAGATGACAGTTGTAAGGAACCTGAGCCTTCCTGCAATCATGAATTTTCACATAAACCCAGCTTATTTTCCAAACCATGGCTAGTATATGGATGAGAGGAACTTGGATACTGATATCACTGCTTGGATGACAGGTTTTCTAGCATTCTTGCCACTAAGCTGCAAAGTGAAATTTGTATTTCTCAGTGATCTATTGGTGCTTATCACATTCAGATTACTTAGAAGAAGATTTATCCATAGAAAGATAACCAGATCCTGAAAGGCTTTTCACAGGAACAAAGACCGGTAAAGGGAAAGTAATTTCTTAAGTGAAAACAAAAATTAAGAAATAAAGGAAGTCACATAGTTTTATACACTGATGAGTATAAATCAAATCCCAGGGCTTTAAAGCAGTTGGTAGAATCACCTGTGGGCAGGGATGAAGGGGGTGGCAGGTATAGGCTGCAGCAGCAGCAGAGCTTTAACAAGCCAAGCAGTTGTTACCTTTTTGTAGCACTGACTTTTCACAGCAGCAGCCTGAATTTCTCCTGTACTCGCTCACCCACAGCCTTTGATTTTGCCAGCAACTTCTTGGACTACAAAGACATTGGTGAGGGCTTTCAGGCTGAAGGCCACTGTTCTGACCAGAAGGAACCTCACAGTTACTGCTATTTGCTGTGAGGTATCACCATCTAAATCACACCATTTCTTAGCACTGGGGGTCTGGGATTTTGTCATATACATACATAAGCAGTTATCTCCTTACAACTGTAGACTTTCAAAGTCCAGGATTACAGCTGAACCTCTGAGAGGCCTCTGGGTCACACTTGTCAATGGCAGATGACGTCTATGAAAGGATTACATCGCTTGGTGAATTCTGAAAAGGATCCCTTGTCAGTCAAGAGAGGTAATTGTATTTTTATGCCTAACATGAAACTATGAGAGAAAGACTGAATCAAACTGTCAGCTTAAAAAAAACCCCATCATTGTCAACATCAGGTTGAAGTTCTGGGTAGGAGTCGTCCAGTAGGCACAGGGGCACCCTGTGCCCCTGCTAGGACAGCTGGCTGTAGAAACCAAAAATAATAAAATAACCAACTTTTCGAGTCTCAAACAAGAACAGGAAACCACCATTATTCAAAAAAATCATGCTTCCCAATAACCATCCTGTAAAGGGAGTTGGGCAGCAGCACGTTTGGAGTCAGTCTGTAATTTCTGTTATATATTACAGACTTTAAACAGGATGGCTGCTGGATTCTGGAGAGGAGGAACTCTGCTCTCCTCAGGGGATGAACAGCACTTAGCACTACAATCCCAGTTTTTAGGTGTTAGGAAAGCAAAACTCACATACGGTAAATACAATAAATAATTTAAAACACATTAGAGCAGCTAAGAAATAAGACCTATGGGAGGAGGAGAAAGGAGAAAGATCTAGTGCACCATTTTCATGGAGCTCTAGTTGGTTGTTGCAGAACATTGAAGAAAAAGCCTCTTGGGCTGCTCCTGACCCCTCCCTTTAAAAAAACCTGCAAATCGAAACCAACAAACAACAAAATCCCCATCAAAAAAACAATGACAAAAAAAAAAAAACACCAAGCCCCCATGCTAAGAGAGAGAGGAAAATCTAATAAAATTACTTTGCCTCTCATGTTCTAATACAAGCCAATTTAATATAGAAAATACTGTCATCAGAGTGACCAACTTCATTCCCACATAGAGATAATACCAGTCAGTGACAGCCTTTATCTGTAGCATTCACTGGTACAACCTCTGCATTAAGACAGAGGAGTATGTTTGGAAAAGTAAACATCATGATTTTTCCACAAAAACCATTAGGCAGATTTGTCAGATGTATCGGTATTTATACGTTTCTCATTCAACATACTTTCTCCATCTGTAGAGAAAAATACATCAGCGGTTTCCTTTAAGAGGCATCAAGTACTGGATAAGCTCTACCGTATATTCTAAAGACAACTTGTTTCTTCAGTTAGTGTTGGTTTTACCATTTCATGTCAACCAAGATCTCTCATGCTGTACAGATGTCTTCCTATTGTGATGACACCTAAATTTAGAGGGTGCAGAAAACCGCTGTTAGCAATAAGAAGTGGTGACAAGGGACAAGAAGCACACTTTTACTCTTCAACGTGAACATATAAACGCTGGATGCTGATACTGCAAATAAAATCAATGGCCCCACTTAATGTCCAAATGAAACTCCAAAACAGGAGGTGCTAGACAGATCATAGCCTGATTTCAAATCATTATTTTGTAATGATCCAAGATGAAAAATGCTTTTTTTGGCTAATAACTTGCACTTGCTTCCTTGGAAGCGTACTATTTCTGACTTAATGAAATTAATACTTTTTATTTTTAACTAAGTGTTGAAAATATTTCAAAGAGCATTGCCAAGTGAGCCTTGAACACCTGGAGCAAATATCCTGCTTTGCAGTAATACAGTCTATTTATGGTTGCCTCAGAAGTTCACTCATACTTCAACTACTGGAGTATGTCACCACTTTATAAATGAGAGTGATATCAGCAAATAAAATAGGTGCCTTATCCTTCCCTGGCACTGGTTTTCTAATCTGAGGTGCAAGGTGTGATGTTAGGCTTAAATTTAAAGGACCTGGGTGACTAAAGATGGCTATGAGGGGTACAGGACAAAAGGACAGAAGCATCAAGCCCTGGACCCTTAATTAACAAAACACAAATGGACTGAATTTCACAGGGTTGGGGCATTTTGGTGCTGAATAGTAGTAGTAACTCTGGAACTGCTAAACGCAAATAGTGTACAACTTTGGCCATTACATTAAAAAAAACCCCACTTTTCAGAATTTCTCTTTTAGAGAAGGTCAAAATTAATTAATCCTGTCAAGATATGTTAAACTAAAATCTTCAGATACTTTCAAGGTATGTCATTACATATTTCCCAATTCATAAGTCAAAACCTGGAAATTAAAATAGTGTGTCTTTATTGATAGTCTGCCACAAATTAATGCATAAACTTAGTTAGCCAAAAATGTATCTGCCATCTGAACATGGCAAGCATATCTGCAAAAAGTGGATGCTTTCTTCTAGTAGATAATCAGATGTTCTGTTACCAGCTCTCACTATAGTGCCGAATGCAATTAAAGAATTGTTTTACAAAGCTGCCTGACGCTCAGCAGAATCACTGTCTCTTCATTATTGCAAGGACACGGAGATGTATACTTGAATGTTAAGCCTTCACTGACATTAGTGGGACTCATTTGTCTCTCAGGTGAGCTTGCACACCATGTTTGCAGGATTGGAGTTTATGACTACAAAAGCAGTGACAAGGGGGACAAGAACAGACGCACTACAATAGGCATTCCAACAATTCAATGCATCCATCTTACTGAAGGAAATCATATCTTTACATACCACTGAATGTTAAAAACAAACAAAGAAGTTTAAGCACAAAGTATATATTTATAACAAATAAAACAACTGAAAAAGTATTACATAAAGAAAAAATAATGTAACAGAATGTACTTAAGTACCTAGCTTACAGTCATGCTCGTATCTAAAAATAACATTGGTAAGTAATATATATAATTTTGGACATAATTCTCTAACATACGAAATGATTCTGTGATTCTAAATGTGGAGAGTACTTTTTCCAAGATACAGAACACAAATTATTTTACACAGGCACACCTGTTAATTTGTATAAAAAAACATGCTTGTAAGTGAAAAGGTCACTGTAGTACTAATTTACCATGTAGTGTTAATCATGTTGAAATTGTCTCTTCTCCTTTTGCATTGGTGAGCGCCAACACTGAATGGTACAATATTTGATCCATGTGGTTTACTGACACTGCAACCTGTTTCCAAGCAGTAGCCCTGCCCGGGTGTTAACAGCACAGTACTGTACAGCCCCATCTGTCTGCATATAGTGTATTTATAACTAAAAGCTATTACAATTATTACAATGATTTCTGTTTCAATATATACAACAGTATAAAATACTACCCAAAAAACTTTTGTATTTCAAACAATTTTAACCACTTCATCAAACAATGCATTTGCAGAATTAAAAAAAAAAAAATAACCCAAATTAATGCTGATTGCCAACAGTACAGCATCTCTATGGTATGTTTCCTAATAAATGAGAGAACGGAAGTGTCTTATAATCAATTAAAATAAGTATCACAAAACATAATTAATGTTAGAGCAGTTCAAGGATTCCCAGTTTGTCAGTATCTACCCTAAGCAGTGCTACTCAAATACAGTATAAGCCATTTAGTGTTTCTATGATGAGAATAAAACATTCAAATATTAAAGCTGCGACAAACACACAAAAGCAAGGAAAGAAAATTTGTTCTGTACTCATTTCTGTTGGAGCAAGGTACAGCACATCAGGAGTTTGCACTCGGTGCATCATATCTGGTTGTGTGTACAGACTGAGGAATGAGAGGCTGGAGAGCAGTGCTGCAGAAAGGGACTGGGGTGTCCTGGCCCATGGCAAGCTGAACATGAGTCAGCAGTGCCCTGGTAGCCAGGAGGGCCAAGTGTGTCCTGGGGGGGCATCAGGCAAAGCATTGCCAGCCGGTCGAGGGAGGGGATTGTCCCGCTCTGCTCTGCACTGGGGAGGGCCTCACCTTCAACATTGTTTGCCATTTTGGGCACCACAATATAAAACAGATATTAAGCTCTTAGAGAGCAAGGGCCACAAGGATGGTGAAGGGACTGGAAGAGAAGCCTTATGAGGAATGGCTGAGGTCACTTGGTTTGTTCAGTTTGGAGGAGACTGAGGAGAGACCTCACTATAGTCTTCAGCATCCTCATGAGGGGAAGTAGAGAGACAGGTACTGATCTCCTCACTCTCATGACCAGTGACAGAACACAAAGGCCTGAAGTTGTGTCAGGGGAGGTTTAGGTTAGATATCAGGAAAAGTTTCTTCATGCACAGGTTTCCCAGGGAAGTGGTCACAGCATCAAGCCTGTCTGAGTTCAAGAAGCATTTGGACAATGCTCTCAGGCATATGATGTGATTTTTGGGGTGTCCTGTGCAGGGCCAAGAGTTGGACTTCATGATCTTGATGGGTCCCTTCCTACTCAGTATATTCTATCGTTCTGTATGAGCTACGATACCTGGATACAACTGTGGAAGACAACTGAAATGGAATAAACTCTGACTTTCCTTGCTGTTGTGGTTTTATGTCAGACCATTCAAGTTATAACAACTTAGTGTCCTTTTTTTTCCTCTCCTGAAGGGAGTGAGAGAGAAGAATTCATAATAAAGTTGCAAAAATGCTACTAAAATCCCTATCTTGGACACAATACACTGCTTTAGGAGCTACTGTGTCATTGCACGATATAAGTGGCCTATTTATCGCTGAAGTATTGGTGTAGCAGAATATATTTGTCATTGTGGATGTGTTTTAAAAATTAGTATTTTAAAACTTGCTTGTATCCCATAACAACCCACAAAATTTTGTGTTTTTCAAACACTAATATCCTTACGTAAAATAGTAAGTTTGCATTTATAGTGGCAAATTTCAAATCTCTGCCTCTGCTGCTCCAGTTTTTAAAATGAACTTGGTTCAGAGTTTTCGTTCTTTACATCATCCTAAAACAGAACTATTTCTGAAGCATAACAAAAAATCCAAATGGCAATGATAATATCTGGGGGTTTTTTTGTCTGTTTTGCTGATTCATTCCTAACTTGAAAAATAATCAACGTCTTAAAAAGCAAAACAATAAAACCCCAAAAATCTCTCCTCAGGAATAGTCCCTGCTAAGTGAGATTTTTTTTTTTTCAAAACCAAGTTACACGCCTAGAGTATCTTTATAGTCATGTTATACACCCTTGAAAATAAAGGCTGTTGAGAATGGTGACAGGCCCTTAATTATAGAGGTGTTAACTGGTGACACTTTTTCATCAGAAAAAGCCCAAAAGCCCCACAAAAATTCATAGCTTATATTGAAAGTTTGATTCATGCTCATTTTGTTCATTTAAAAATACTCTTTGGAAACTTGTGTCAACTCCTGCAGACAACTTAGTGATACATCTTTTCCTGTTAAAATAAAGATAATTCATATTCACCTCTACCCCATGCTAAGCTCTACTACTAATATACACTTCATTACCTGCTCATGTCACCCTCTAACACATATCTTTACATTCTTCTACATATAGTGTCCAGGGCTTATTTTTCACCAAACAGAATTTGATAACTATTACACTTAGAAGTTTTAATTGAGGATTTTTTGGTGTTCTAGCCTTTTCATTGCAATGCACAGTGACATTAATGGTTCAGACGTTTTGTCCATGCTAACTTGAGAGGAATTTTTCACCAATTTTTTCCCATTAAGGATTTTAAAATCTAAACTCAGAGATCAAAACTGAAAACCAGAAGAGAGATTAGATGCATGTAATTTTAAAATGGTTTCTGCTACTTTAAAATGCATTTAAAAATTGTACATACAACACAGTATTTTAACTTTTACATTGCTGTTATCAGATTCTAATTCAAAATCTTGCAAATATACACGAAAAATAAGCCACTGGTCATAAATTCTAATGATTACATTCAAAACTAGCCTTTAAAAAAATAAAAAAGTTACAGGCAAAACATACTGGTTTATGTACTCACTAGCTTATCAGGCTACAATAGGCATGTTTTAAGTATAAAAAAGCAGACAATTCAGATTTAAATAAGACTGTGTGAAATCAGAAAAACCCCTTAGATTTCACTATTAAAAAAAAACCCAAGAACACCTATAATTACTTCCCATCCTACAGCTACAGTTAAACCAACTAACAAAAATAATCAAAGTATTGATGACAAACAAAAGTTAGGCTAGAGTATGTGGCAACAATCAAAGTTCATATACGTTTCTATGTAAAATGACTCATGATTTACTATAACATATGAAGAAGAGCACTTCGTGACTAATGAAAGAGCTACTAGTAGAAACACTTAATGCCAAACAGTCTTCAGCCATCCTTTAAGTTGTATCTCCAAATCAGTATTGACTTCTTTTGACCAGATACATCATTTTTGGCTTGTCACCCGAGTATGTCATGTTTTACCACTTGTCACAGGCAGCAGTAGACAACTAGCTAAGCAAACTACAAGCAGTGACATGCAGAAATTAACTCTCAAATCTGAGTACTTAGATAAAATGATATGCAAGCGCACACTAGGACAGAAGGAATGGCATTCGTCATCCAAATAGGCTCATCATCCCTCCCCACCCCCCTTGAACAGTAGTTGCAACAGCAATAGAAAAAAATCAAGATGTCTGTTCTTCAGAGTCAACTGTGGAAAAAAGTCAGCAATATATAACAGCAGCGATGGACAAGGAAGAGCAAACTGAAAGAATCTTGTTGAATATTTGTTCATTTACTTTTTCTGAACACAAGCCAAAGTGTGCCACACTGGCTTGTTCTGAACTTCAGATACAGATGTCCTAATCTCCTTAGATCCTTCACAGATTTAGAATTCAGTCTCCCTGAGGCCCCTATAACCAAGTAAGAAAACTCTCTTTATCTAGCTTGGTGGCTGCCAAGACAGATTCCATGTCATTAAGGATGTCAGAGCTCAAAGCCTCTTGCAGACTTGGCATCAGTTCTTCTCCTTCTATATTCATCCCATCTCCTTCCAGTGTCCCAAGGTCCACATTTGTCCCTGGAATGGCTTCAAGGTAGTCTGGGAAACGGTTCTGATGGGATGGTATGTTACTTTGGCCGATACTGTCACCTAGTTATAACACAAAGTAAGATGGATATTAAATATACTGGAAGTACCAAACCTATAATTAAACAGGACAACTGGTTAAAGGTTAATCATGTGTCTCTTGCATTATACAAACAATGTGATTCACAGAAATCCATCACAAAACCCAAAGGTAACTTGAATGCACGTAGGTGTACAAAGAACATGTCTTTGTTTCAAATTTTCATCTATGCAACCCAGATCTCTACAGATCTTTGATGTCATTTAGCATAATCTGATTTTTACACTTAAAGGAAAAAGACAATACTGAATCAAACACAGTTTTGGAGTAGTATTAACAACACTGGAGGAGATATTATTCTTAGCTCTGAACAAAAAATATACTTTAAAAAGCAAATTCCTTATAACACACTCAAATTCCTTATAACAAGAGTGATACTGTTTATGAGCAATCTCCCATCCTTCCAATACAGTTGATTATCAATACGTTTTTTACAAATCTAACCATAACATTTCTACTACAGAAATAGGGGAAATAGAAAAAATAGAAAAAGGTAGAAAAACAATGCAAAAAGTATCACAGCTTCTCGGAGTTAACTGTTTTCATTGCAAATGGATACAAGTATATTAGGAAAACATGCATTAAAAATGAACACAAAACCAGACCTGTATCCATCTCATCAACACTGTTCAGGAAGTCATCTGGGGTTCTGGGTACACTGTAACTGCTCATGCTAAGTCCACTATCTGTGCTTTCATCTCTGGAGTGATATGTTCCACTGCAACAGAAGAAAGAGAAAAAAAATGAGGGTTTTTGAAGAAAAACAGAGGATTATAGAGGAAAATAAAATAGATGCTTGTTTTCAACCAATTCAAGGGCTTTGCAAACATTACTGTCCTGAGAAATGCTCTACTGTGATAAAAAAACCGAAGCCTTTGTCTGGGTGGGACACCTGGGTTGTACTTTATGCAGACCTTTTCCAATTAAAACCATATTATTTAGATTCAATTTAACTTGATGAGAGCATATTCAAGCAGCTTTAAGAAACTGCCTACTTGTGTTCTGCATAATTTTAATATTTTCACACCCACCCACCCAGAGCTAAAACCATTGGAAGCATATGAGATAGTCTGTAATGATTATAAAAATATTAATAATAATGATGGTTCATCCTTTCAGGCTTCCATAAGGATAACAAAAAAATATTTCTAACTACTAATGTCCTCATGTTTAATCAACCACTGAAGTATATTTTTAGGTCACTGCTGTTATAAATAGTTGGAACTCCTTTAGCTATTCTTCAGTTGCTTCCCACTGCTGCATTACTACTTGTTCAGTCACACGTCAAGGCAATGGAGTGCCCTAATATAAATCAAATACTAGTACAGAAGCTGTCCTGTAAACAAACCCGCTCAGAATGATCCTGTTGACAGAACGGTTAACCAAACTAATGGCATGGGGCCTTACATGCACTCACTTTCTTACTGCCATCTTACTGTCAGCACAGTGAGCAAAACCAAGAAAGCCACAGTGGGAAATTTGGGATGGGGTGGGGAAGCTGGCCAGTGTATTGAGTTTACATAGCAAGGTTTTGGTAGCAAGGGGTCTGCAGGGATGTACCCTGTGAGAAGGCACCAGGAGCTGATTCGATGTCTGACCCAGCTGGTT
The DNA here is from genome assembly GCF_001715985.3 of Manacus vitellinus. Classification (NCBI taxonomy): domain Eukaryota; kingdom Metazoa; phylum Chordata; class Aves; order Passeriformes; family Pipridae; genus Manacus; species Manacus vitellinus. The sequence continues at coordinate 9,996,590 of NW_021940208.1, read as the reverse complement.
CCAGCTGGCTCCAAAGTGGTCCAACTGCCCAAAGCTGAGCCCAACAGTGACAGTGGTGGTACCTTTGTGATAACATATTTTTTTTAAAAAAAGAGTAAAAATGCTGAACAGATGGGAGAGAGGAGAGGAGAGGAGTGAGAATATGTGAGAGAAACAGCCCTGCAGGCACCAAGGTCAGTGCAGAAGGAGGGGGAGCAGGTGCTCCAGATGCCAGAGCACAGATTTCCCCTGCAGCCCAAGGTGCAGACCATGGTGAAGCAGCTGTGCTCCTGCAGCCCATGGAGGTAACATGATGGAGCAGAGATCCACCTGCAGCCCCTGGAGGACCCTGTGTTGGAGCAGGGGGGCACGCCTTGAAGGAAGCTGTAGTCCATGGAGAGGCCAAGTAAGAGCAGGCTCCTGGCAAGAGCTCCAGCCTGTGGAGAGGAGCCCATGCCAGAGGAGGTTTGATGGCAGGAGCAGTGGCCTGCATAAGCAGTTGCAGGAGCACACTGCTACCTCCCTTCCCCTGCATTTCCTAATATCCAGTCTTTTCACAAAATATTTTCAAAATCTATATTTCTTCAGGTTGTGGTAGCATTCACTGAGAATCCTTACTGATTTTCAGCCTGCATACTAAATGAAGATCAACTTGATTTATTGTTCAAATTAGCATCTGAAGACATACTGATATTTCTCATAATGTGCTTGTGAAGTATATAGTATATGTCTTTTTATTAAGAATGAAGAACCAAAATGGTGATGAACAGCTATTCAACATTGGATGCCAGTAGAATGCCATTAGACATATATATGTATTAGATTTCATGAGGACATCTTTACCATACAAGAAAGAAACCTAACATTTCTTTACAGTTAAATCATAAATACTTCTCTTTTTTTAGATTGATTTAAGAATAGAATCACCACACATTTGACACAATCCTAATAAATAAACTATTTAAAACTTCTGTGAAAAAAGATGCTGGTTTACTTTATGGGACAAAATACTAAAAACAGAACTGAGGCAATGCTGAACTAAATCACTTTAGTGGAGAAGGCTTTTTGGCTGCTGCTCTCACACTTGGAATGTCCAGCACTTCTCTTCAAATCACTCCTTAATATACATTTCCTCTCTCTTCCACAAGGATTTCTTCATTTAGTAGTCATACCACCCAAAATTACCACATTGAACTAAACAGCATTACCCAAAATAGAGTGGATTCTTCTTCAACTAATAACTATTAAAATATGTGTATACAAAAGAAGAAATACCAATTTAGGAGTTAAACAGAGAATTACCATCACTACCAATATAAATCTAGCAGACAAAAATATATGAACAGCGTGGTAAATCAAAAGGTGAAATAGTCTAATAAAATCTGCACTGTTGAATGACCCATTCAAAAAAATCAAATATGCCACAATGACAGGAAGTACTGAAGATAGCAGGCAGAAGATTAGACTATGTACGTGAAAACACTACTGCATGTTTTCTCAAATTGCTCCAGTGTACTCATTATTTTCTGAGATTTTTTTTTTTAATGTTTCTATTATACAAGCACTGGACTACCTAAACTTTGGATATCCAAGTTCAGGGCCTAAAACTAGGACCTAGGCCTAAAATTAGTTCACCAGGAACTTTATATACAGCCTATAAAGACAGAACAAAGTATTTCCCTAAGTCTGAACTTTAACATAAGGAATATCAACAAGAACTTTAGAGCAAAACTATTGGACTGCTGTATCTAATTCAGGACAGCAAAGCATTTTCACAAATGTCCTTTCTTAAAAATCCCTTTCCCATACCCATATGATAGAATTAAATGAGGTGATGCACATAAAATAACCTAGAAGGAGACAATGCTCAGATCAAAATGCAAATTAAAATATTCTGAACTCAAGTCAAGTACACATTTTTAATATTTTGTGTGGAGTAAGGGCTACAAAAAAAGCCCACAAACCCAGTCAAACCTATATGCAACTAGGCAAGCAGTATCTTTTTGCACTTTACAGTAAATATCAACCTGCCATGAAATTACAAAACATGAATTTGCCCTTTCTAGCTTTTGTCCTGTTTGTAGCTAATGGCAAAGATCCATCACTTTGTATTTCATGTGTGTAGACTCACAATGGATAAACTGCATCAGCCCATTGCTGTGGCCATTTGAAACCTGAAGAAGTTTTTTTTTCAGAAAACAGGTTTTGAAGATGTGAGGACCTGTACGTATGATGGCAACAGCCTTCCAGAAATTCAAGCTAGTATGTTACTAGAACACATCAAGACCATCATCTGTCTACTGAGCCTTCTCAGGAGAGCAGGTCAGGTTTAACATTTCTTGTCCTTTCTATACTTTAGGACAAGACCAGCACAGCTGCAGCTCACACAAGACCCCAGGATGAATTCCATAGAGGATAAACCGTCCCTCTAACAAAAAATTAAGTTTTCTAGTCATATTTATCTGTGTAGGAGATAAATTTTCCTGAGGGGCTACCCAAAATACAGACATCATTCATCTCAAGCTCCAGCAGTTTTTCCAAAGTTGTAATGTTTAGTATGAAGCATTTACAAGCTGTAATTTGAACAATATTTCCAGCATAACAAACACTCCAACTCAGAGGGATTAAGGAAAAAGTTATATTAAAAACTAGTGTATACTGTAAAATTCTAATTCTAAAATACCCACTTCAAAATAATACAGCGTTTAAAATGAAACATGCCACTATTTGCAAACCTAACATTAAGAGAGTAAAAATACTGCTAAATACTTGAAGTGGAAGGAAGGGGTGAATGGAGAAACTTTAAAATTAACCTCAAGGTGTAGTCCTAAATGTGCCTCACAGTTCATTTGATCTCACAGCGAGCTATTCACAAATTCTTTGAGTCAGTAATTTGAAATGACTGTTAGTCAACAGATTATGCAGAGACAAACATGTTATGACTTTGAATAAAAACCTTCCTACAAGTCTGAACAGACTACTTCCTCCCACAGGAGACAGCTTTTAATCCTCAACTTTTACTAGACTTGCCATTTAAGGAAAGATTCATTTACAGCTGTGGCTCTTGGCACAGACAGATGTTCAAAATAAACTATTACATGTACCAAACAGAATTTTAAATCAAATTTTTTTCCTCTAGTAGCTACTCCTACAAACCTGTTAAGAAAGGGATCAGAACTATTTGTAGTCATTGTTCTCAGTTCCTGAGACATTCCAGGAGATGACACGGGGTTTTGCGATCCACCGTCTTGTTCCATTGTTGGAAGCTGGCTACGGAGAGCCAATTCCTAGAACAGCAGGAGGGGGGGAAAAAGAGAGATCATGTTAGGCATTTGAATGCACTTTTCAGATACACGGATACATGACATTATAGATAATTGATGCTTTTACTGCTTCCAGTTACAAGAGTTAAATGAAATTAAGTTTCTGAGGACAAAGCAAGAATCTGTCCTGGCTTCAATGACAATGCAAGTTCCCCAAATCATGCCCAACATTACAGAGACTGCACTGAAAATGTATTTATGGATACAAATATCTGTATATTTACATAAATATTTTCTAATTCATTTCAATATCTTTTTGCTAAGTATATTCTTAAGATCAAGAAAAGAATTGCTAATACTATCTGACCCCAAATATATGTCTGTCTACCTCTACTGATTAGCACTTTCCCCCTGTTTCTCTTAAATTCTGATTCACTCCCTGGTTTCCTTTGTACCTTTCTTGTTTCAAGGCTTCCCCATTCACTCTTCCTGTTTGAGGCATGTATTTTGAAATTTCTGACTGGTCAAATCAATTTGATTTGTCCCAGCAATAAATCCCAAAGCTCTTTAATCCCCAGTAATTTCTTCATAAAACTTAAGACACTGCTATTCTGAAGTTACAAACCTAGATTACATATACATTTTTACACATCTGACTGTTCACCAGCTTGAATCAAACCATCCATAAAGCCTGTCATTAGTAATTAATGAAAATAAGTTTTAACATAAAATACATTAAATTAAAGGTGGATGGAGATAAGCAGCACTTTATGCAATTTCCAGTGATCCCTCTCCCCCTTTTTAAACAAGTAATCAATGAGTTAAACATGTGAAAGAAAAAATAATTTTCTTCAAGCAACTCTCCTAAAACATCATCAATGGCTCACCATGACTGAGCTTTGTTAATGTAAAGACTGGTAAATAAATCTTTTGACTATCTTGTTACCATTATTAGTAGTATGTCATTTCCAGGTTGTGCCTGGAAAGATAACCTCAAGCAAAACCAATCTTGCCATTTTGACAGTACTCAATATTTCTCACTTGTAAAGTGAAAGATCTTCATCCATTCTCAATGACAAGCCTAAGGACTACTGTACTGTACACTTTTAAAATATAAAAAATAACCTTTCTCCAATTCTTCTAGTGTTTTCTTTTAAAAAAAGTTTAAGGTTATTTTATTTTCCAGCAGACTGTGCTGGAATACTTCCCTCCTGCCTGTTTTTTTTTAACTTTTCTCATCTGCATATGCTTCACTCCCATTCCTGCTGATTATTATTACATATCCCTTTAATACCAAGTTTTATGTCTTGCACTAGAAGATTTTCTCGCTACACTTGATTAGGTCTTTGCAGAAAGTGTACAAACATATCACTGGTTTTTGTGTTCATCACATCCAACTTCCTACTTCAAGTAAATCCAGTCCCCTGCTTACCACCACTTACTTTGCCACTGTTCTAACAAATAGTAACAATACTCCTTCCTCATTTTCAGATCACATGATGCTAGGCACCTTTTAATAATTTATAAAGGTTTATCCATATAATTTTCATTTGCTTATGTACTAAACCCAAGTTGAAAGCCTATATAATGAGGTCTTACTTTACAGCTAAGTATACAAACTTGTATCAGTCACAAATTACCTGATATACAGGTAGACTAAATCCATTTAGAAAAAAAACCAATAAGTTTTCGTTCCTGGAATGCTTCCTAAACAGTGATCTGAAGAAGGCAGAAGGTCTTAAAACAGCCATCCCAGAGATGGTTCACTCACATGCTTTGTCCTTTTCCCCTTCCCTCTTGGTTTGATCTGTACATTGCATCTTTATTTCCTTGAGCTGCAGTCCCTGACTAGGATGAAGAGGAGGAGCCAAAACTGCAGAAGCAGCTTAATCATACACCAGTGCCACAAAGAGTAGTAAAAAAGCAAAACCAACATGGACTCGTTTTTGTATACGAAGCATGAAAGTGACATTGTATCTCATTGTGTGGTAGGCCTGGTCTTTCCAATCAGCACTGCCTCCTGACTTAATAGTTGAGAGAGTGAGAAAAAGAGAGAAGAGGAAATCCATACATGTCCCCTTTTCAAGAGCTACTGACAACAGGAAAGAAAAAAGCCACAAATTCTTTTCTGTTTACCACATTTCACTGAAGACCCACTAAAAAGAGTTGTATTAAGCCAGGAGAGACAATTGTATTTTGCCTATTCTTTGGTATGTACAATGTAGTCCAACTAGTATTTTTAAAATTAGTACTACTTTTACCCTTGTTTCAACAACACTGCTAAAAATGCAAAACTACAACTATTTTTAACTATTTATAAGTAGCATTAGTGATACTTATTTAGAAGTCAGAAGCACTTTCCCCTTGAAAGAATGTTATTACATTAGTCATTTAAGTAATACACTTATGTCATTCTGGAAGTCTGAAAGAGAAAGGAGTTACCCAAAAAGATGGACTACTCAGAAACAAATACAGAGTAATTTTAAATCATTATGTAAGATAAGCAGTTTCCTACAAGCCCTAAAGAATGTATTAAGACTATTTTTCCTAAAAGGTCCACGTAATGGAAACTGAAGTTGTGTTGCTTGAAGAATGGTCTTTTCATTTCTCTGTCTTTATAAAACTGATTTGCAATAAAAAAACTTACGCTTCCTAAATGTAAAAAAATGTATGGAAGGGTACAAGCCTCTCCCAGCTCCAAACAGAGCAATGTGAACTCTAGGCTTTTAGTTCATGCTTTAAAATATATCCTTTATTAGAAGTATTTAAAGTCTGGAGGCAAAAATAAAACCATGACAAAATCCTGGCTTAGATTTCTATAACCTGATCTCATCCTATTTTTGTAAGTATGTCAAACTTTTTTTAAGTACCTCTGGGAAAAGAAAAGATTAATACCTATTGGTAACACAAAAGTTGAATTTTTGTTATTACAAAAAACCCAAAATGATCTGTCTCATCTCCTTAAATAATTTTAAAAATAAGGTCAGCACTGTGTAGTTTATCTGGCTGACCTTATCAATGTCTTTTTTGTCATAATTGCATACAGATTAAATTTTACATGCAGTTCCAGGTCATTCACACCATGTCCAAAGTAACTTTATAAAAATACCTTTTTCAGAGCATTTTTATCTTCATGTCCTTTTCAGGAAAGGCAGACGACTCCCTTGTGCAACTCACTTATCATATTCTTACTGTGTCAAACATATGATACGCTACTCAATTTGAATTAAAATATGCTTTTAATTGGTTTTATAAATTTACTTTAAGAGTGCCAATTGTAACATTTCTGCCCCCAACCACTGCTCCACTGCTTGACTATCAAATTATCCACAAGCTTCCCTGGCATGGGAGAGAAGTTTTAGGGGAAGGACAAGACCACAACACTTATGGACACACTTACAGCACCAGTTTCTTCCTCGTATTAACTGTCTGCATTCTTGTGACGGCCACAGAGTTACAGCACATATACAAAAGAAATAGGGAAGACACACAGACAGATGAAGACAAATAAACTCAGCAATGATGAGTTATGCAATTTGTGAAGAGTAAGGGGAAAACATACCATTCAGTGTTGCAACTGTGAAAATCAGCAAAATTAATTTAAGAGGTGATACTCACAGAGTGATAATTAATTCTATTGTATACACCTAGAAAAGAACTCAACGCTATGTAGAGCATGACAAGCGCAGATAGGGCAGCATAAAATGGAATAGCTTCTTGTCTGGTTTTGCAGACCTTTGCTGTGCCCCTGCTTCATATTCCTCTTGAGTATAAAGCCATTGCTTTATACCCTCTTAGTATCTATATCTACTCCTGGCTCCACAGCACTACACCTGCACTGCTGAAGTGTCTCAGAGCTCTGTAAGGAAGGTACCTGTCAGCAGGAGTAAGCAATCAGGAAGGCCATGCACAGCTGAATGGCCTCCCTCTACTGCTTATTATTCACAGCCATCTCATACTCGGTCAACAGGACTTGTATCTTTTGCTGCCCAATTGCTTTAGCAGTACTTCTGTGATTAAGTTTTGCAACTGCAAGCAGCACTGGTGACTACAAGAAACCCTCTGCAGAGAGCTACAACTCCTATACAGACACAAAATGTGTCCTGAAGCAATGAGAGGCATTGGCAATGAAGGTAGTTCTGGTTTACTCTACAGACTTTAAGACAAGGTGTTTATCCATAAAGATCTACTTTCAAAGTAAGCAATATAATTATTTTGTTGATCTGTAAAGCTTAGGTGCTGCAAGTCCAATCAACAGCTTCTGAATTTTCAAATTACTAAAATAATACAAATATCTTTCCTACTGGGTATCTTCCAGCTAATGCGGCTCATCTGCTCCTACTTAAACCAACAGTGTGTGAAACTCAAACTCTTGCCACATGAACTAATAAAGTTTCACTCAGATCTGTGGTTTTCAATAACAAATGAAGCTACTCTACTATTTCAGGACCTGAATAACATTTAGAGCATTTAGTTCCCAAGATGGCTGAACAACAGCAAAGTTGCTTTTGCAGTAAAACTATCCGAATTCCACCTTTTGTATACTTTGATGGCAGCCAGCATACACTGCCCCCCAACAAATGCAGCCACATAGGACACCCTTTCAACAACTTAGTCTCAGTCTGCTTATTTATGTCCAATCATGTATTTTAAGCAGTACCTTAGTGCATGCTCATCAGAAATACCAGAAACTTCAACAATAATGTGGTCAAGGAACATCTCCATAATTTCTACAGGACATCACACTTCAAGCTGAAATCCTTGATGCTCTGACAAAACTTTCATATTTATTTCATAGTGTTTAGAAGCAGCAGAGTTTTTTAGTCAGGTCAGAGGAAGATCTCGATTTCTTAATCACTCTGGGTCAACACAGTGGGCAACTCCAAGTGACTTTCTACTGATAGTTACAGATGGCCTTTGACTGCATATTCTTACCCTCCTTTCAGCTGGGAACTAGCATTTGTATGGCCATACACTAAGACAAATCAGAAAACAGATCAAGCTGAAAAATGTTTTTTTCTGACAGATCAGATATTTGATCTGTCTTGCAGTGTGGCCGCACCAATGCTTCAGCTAATAGATTATGCAAAAAGGACATTAAATACATCCTGTTCTGCTGTCTTATTATTAAGGCAATCACTGGCAGACAGCCGAGTTAAACACCTTAAACTGCTGCAGTTCAGTTTGCCAGAGCATGTCTACCAGACCTCTCAGCAAGAAGTAATTTTATTAAGAAGCAAATATTTTGCTTAAAAAAATACCACACAACTCCTCAGCTGCAGTCTTCAGTCCCAGTTTAGGATTGCTCTAGCCAGCTGACTAAGTCTTCCTGTGAATTAATTTTCCAAGTCACGGTACTGTATAGGTGTGCTACCTTATGTGTAAGCTTCATGGTACTCTGTAACAAAGCTCTGTGCAACTGATGCTGAGTAATTGACAGGTACTTCACAGATTATCTGAACTAATCTTTAGCTACCTAAAATACAAGTGCTTTCCTAGAATCAGATGCCTATATAAAGACAGTAAGCTAAGACTTGTTATTACATGCTGAATTTACTGCCGCAATCTAAAGGAATCAGTTCATTAATTGTAAAGATTTTTGGAAGGTAGTCCAGTGAATAACAACAGTTTGTTACCTAATGAAGTCAAATATTCCTGTCAACTAAAGCTTATCAACAGTTCAATGAAAGCTGAGATAAATAAATGCATACAAAGTTGATTTCTGCTTCCTTGGAATCTTATGATATTATATATGCTGCTCGGCTCCCTTATCTTCATGACAGTTCTCTAGTAACTTTTGTTATCGATTTTGGAGAGTACCAACTTTCTGTCCTTGCTCTGTTTCACTGTGCTAAAGAAACATCTACCAAAACTTAAACCACGAGGGATAAAGCAGAACTTAGCACTAGTAAAAAGAGCTATCAAGCAATTAAAACCCAACGAAAGGGTCACAAATAATACCTGAAGTCTTCAGTAAAACTTCCAGCCTCACTAATCATAGAAGTCCAGAGAGTACAGAATTCAAGACTGCACTTGTTTTAAATGACATCTTCCTTTCTTTCTAGAACATGTCCCAAATCTGACAGTAACACAGCTTTGTATTGGTGTGCATGAAAAGTGACTGAAAAAAATTCTTTCTTGTAAAACAATTTATGAGTATTCTAAGAGTTTAATATTTACTTGGAATACTCAAAATCTCAGCTAAGCTGATGAAAGGTGTCAAACATCAATCAAGATGAACTTCTAAAAAAACAGGAACCACAGGAAACTAAAATAACATTTCAAACCCAGTAACTATTCAGTACTGTAAGTGCATATATTTTATGCAGTGCAAACATGAAAAAAAGTATGAAACAAAACCAAGTGGCTCAGCAGAGAGTGACAGACTGGCCGTATGTCTCTGCAGATTCTATACCGAGAAGGGAAATTTACAGGATATCACTCAAAAGTTGATTAGAAATGAGTTTAGGTCAACTGGACAGAGAATATGAGAGGTACTTCATATAATATAAAGGACAAAAGAATGGAAACAATCAACAGAGAGCACATTCCAGGCATACAGAACTACCAAGAAAGCAGCACAGAGGTAATGAAAAGCCAAGCTGGAAAGCACAGCTGAACAGAGTAGCAGGGAAACAGGGCTGTTCTCAGAGATCTCATTTCAGTGCTAGAAACAAGCAGTAGATACAGAATGAGCAAGCATATACATAGGAACCTATCTCATAAATGTCTGTGCTGATATTACTAACAAATATCTTGCTATTAGAAGCAGATAAATAATAATTCTTTCAGTCTTAGCATGAGAAAGTCGTTTGCACATCATCTAAGAATAATGCCATCAGTGCCTTCACATTATTTGCCTCTATTTCTTTCCATCACATACCAGAATCTGTTACTTAATATCTGGCCAATTTTATGACATATACAAAGCTGATTGACATCTGCTGTAGGTGAGACATTGTTGACAACCAGATGCTAACTGTAGAAAAATGGAAGGAGAGCTACTGGGGATGGAGAGAAACTCAAGTCATTCAATCTCTTAACTAAGACAGATAGACATCTATAAAGTTTCATAAATAATTGATAATGAAGAACGTTAAGTAACAGGACAGATGCTTGGTGTTTTCAAATTTCCTGGATGTATTGACAGTTCTTGTTTACACACGATAAGTCTGGAAATTACAGTTTTTGCTACAGATACCTTTGACTTGGATATTTTTAGCATTACAATAAAATCCTCATTCAAACAAGGAGAGTCTCTTACAGTGCTTGCTAAAAACAGATGAAGCTGAGCAATTGTTTACTCCTTCCAGAAGGTGCTAAGGCCTCCATACATAACACCTGGAGTGTTAGTGTCACTACAGTATCACAGCAGAGATAAAAAGTGGTAAAGACACTATACTATGATCAGTCAGTACTAAAAAAACCTGACCATAGACAACAATGCACCCATGGTACTGTATCCAGGATACATGGACAAAAATGTCAAGAAGGAAGAGGATGTTGGACTAGATGACCTCTACCAGTCCCTTCCAACTTATTTGATTCTGTGATTTAGAAAAGCTCAGAGATCCCATTAAAAGTTAAGGACTTTTTATCCATATAAGCCAGATATTTCATTAGAGACAAGCTTTAAGAATGCTGGTGTCACAAAATTTCTTCACAAACAAAAGACTTTAGTCTTCCCAGAATTAAGAGCACTGAACATATGAAGATTTTATTTTCAGTATTCCTTAAGAGAACATCTAAAATTTAGCAAGAGAAGCTATTATTCTGTCACCAAGCACACCTTTATCATCACGAAAGCAGATAATTCCTTCAGACCTCATTAACTTTTTTCAAAAAGAAAGAAAGGATCTGTCAGAAAGAAAAAGTTGACTGAAGAAATGTTCATTCTTTCTACAGACTTTTCACAGATTCACTAGGTCATCTGTGACCTGATTGGATGTACAGATAGCATCATGGGAGAAGACAGACAACAATTGCCTCTATAGTACAAGGCCTCAAGAAGCATTTAGAGAACAATTTCCAGAAGCACTTCTCTAAGCACTTTCTTCCACCTGTGGTTGCTCAATACGTTATTGAGGTGACACACGAAAACACAAAAAATACATTTAGATGATACAACATGAATAATCTAGTATTATAGAACTTATAAGTTGACATGATTGTGTACTTTTCTATCCAACAGATCACTCAAACACACTTTAACTCATTAACAAGTGCAGACTAATAAAACTGATCCCAGGCAGGTGACTATATAGGTGAGCCTGGTATGAAACTAGTTTAAATGTAACAGCAATCCTGATTTTTGCACAAATCCTTTCATCAGTTTCTATCCCAAAGCAGTGACCACTACATAGGTATTTAATGAATTATCAGTATAGGCCCTTTGAGTTTTTGCAGCTTTTTAGGATTTAAAGCCAGAATTTCAAGAAGTTCCAAAAATCTCATCTTATAGAGTTAAGTATGAAACTGATACCAAAGTTCTCCACTCGCTGCATATTTCTGAGTTGGCTACAGAAAGAAGATACTGTGGAAGAATGAACAATGGTATGACAGGGCTCCAAGTATACAAGATAACATAGAATATGCTTTTGGGATTCAGTAAGAAAAACATCCCTCCTGAATCCTTCTGAACGACCTAATTATGCCAGAAGATAAGGTGTTTCCAACTGGTGTGGAGGAGTGTCCTCCTTTGTTTATTCTCTTGTATATCCACAATTCTTTAGGATTTTTTTTCTCCTCTAGAATAGTATCTAATATTGATTGCCAAGATCATTATGTGGTTAATGGTCTGTAAAGGAATCAAGTTATTACATCTCAATTAAAATGCTTCAGTTTAAGAACTGCTCTGGTATTGCCAAGCAAAGTATTTATTCCAGGATGTCAGCACTATTTCTAAGGTCTGAGGTTCCTCTTCTCCGAACTAGTAACATACAAATTTTGTGGTATGCAATAGTACACCATGGCTTCCAAACACAGGATACTTTCTTTTATTCTGCTTTTCCTGCCTAGTGCATACAGTTGTTCTTAAAACACAAAGTACAATACAAGCCAATATAAATATTGTACTAAGAACTAACAGATTAAGAATACTGTTAGCACCAGCAAACGTGAAGTTCTCTGAATATACATATAAATCACCCTTTCAGAGATTCATTCCACATTCAACTTCTTTAGAAACTAAAAGAAGATCACATTAATCTGTTTATTATGCTTCACATTTTGAACAATTTTGTTTTGGTCTGAACTTGAAAGGCTTTTCTGAATTGTTCCTATTTGGAAAATGTACCTGTGAAAGAGCCTGCTAAATGTCAAAATGGAATAGTTACATATTATGTATTATATAATTGCATAGCAATTATTTTGTTAGTCTAATCTATTAAGTAATTCTGTTACCTCTGCATGTTTAAAAATCATAAATATTTCAAGTGACTTTTTATTAACTGATTACAGATATCCTTCTTTAAGATCATACCTGTTTAAACAAACCGATAAGAACATTCATATGAACAGTACTTAAAAGTCACTAACTACTACCTCAGATAGTTTCTTTTAAATACACATCTTGATGACAATGGGACTGGAATAACAGTATCCTCAAGAATGCTAAACAAGAAGGTTGTTTTCAATGTAGAAAAATGTGCAATGAATTCCTCATTTGCTCTTAAATATTGATATAAAGTTGTGGTAATGCAGCACTCTTAAAAAACAGTGTTTAGGGTCACGACCAGAAAAGTAGTTCAAAAATTCGCATGGCAGAGCTCGGTTTTGTTTGTATGTTTTTTCTGTTCTTAGAATGCCTTCATGTAGCAAAAAGTTCCCTGCTAGCCTAATTTAATGCTTTCATTTTTCTAATTATGCTGAAACATCAGTTAAGAGCCTACCTGATGTTTTGGAGAATTTGCTGTGCTGGGATTGATATTCCGCAATGCCTAAGAGTAAAAATAAGATGGATAAAAATTACTTTAGCTGCATGGTTTACCTATGCAGGCTGTCTTACAAACACCATCTTGTAGTATCAAGCCCCCAAGACAGGCCAGATGAGACAGGATAAGGGAGTTAAGAAACTATAAAAATCATGACACAGTGAAACAAAACTCACAGATTTACCAAGGATGAGTATTTGACAGATAAGCTTAACGACTAGAGAGAACAACATGAAGAAAACTGGCTGTCACCTGGTCCAAAGTTAGTCAGGTTCTCAATGACAACTGAGGCAAGAAGACAATTAGAAGGCCTACCTAGAAGCATGCTAGCGCAGGGTAAAATGTTTGTTGGTGGATTAATTGCAAAGCAGGAACAGCAGAAGCCCAGGTGCTTAAGCAGAGAGAAAGTCCTGATACCACCTTTGCAATGTATTCTTACCTAGAGTACTATAAAAAGTAACGGCTGTAAAGATGACCCATCTTACACCAAGAGATGCTGAAGATTCCTACAAAACAGGCCTTGACTACAAAGGGGATAACGGGAGTCAGAATCCAGGACAGAATACTGCAGGTGATGAAGAAAGAGAAAAGCTGTCTTTGAGGACATTAAGATATTATCCTCTTCTGATACAAGGCCCATCACCCAAAGTGAAAAGGATAAGATTTTAGAAGGTTTTCCTCAAAGAAAAGATTAGTGCTTTCTCTGGCAGTGTCAAAACCCCAAAGAATACCCTAGGTATCTAGCACAGATGGTAGCAACTCTTAAAACATTCAGATGGAAAAATCGAAGCAGAAGGCTTAGAGTCAAAAGGAGGTCAAGACCGAATTCAACATCCAGAGACTGGAAAGTCTAGTCCTACACTTTAACATCTGCTACAGCTATATTCATACAGTAGAAAAATACTGAAAAGAATAGCTTGTAGCCTAATTATGAAGTTTGAAGTTCTTCAGCATAAGAGAACCATGGGTTCAAAACACAGCAGTGATTCAGTTGTTCCATGCTCACTCCACTGTTGAACAGGCAAGATTTTGGCAACAAGGTGTCCCCCTTAATGAATCTTATATGAACTTTAAAAATACTTCAAAATATTGCAGACTACAACAGGTTCTAAAACTGAAGACTTTCTTCCACTTAAAAGGGAAAACCAAAGCAGCTGTGGGAACCAACTTTTTGCCTTTTACATGACTTGGAACTCAATGAATATGAAATATATCCTCAAGAGGAATATCCAATCACATCAACAGTCCATGTTGTCATCCTTTTTGGTTTATGAAACCTGTTCTCAGAGAATTCTTTTAGAGGGAGGAATGAGGAAGGAAAGCAAAATCCTTCAGTCTGATAAGTCAGACATTTTCACTACCAAGCTGGTATAAGTAAGAGCATAAATTCAGACCTTTCTAGGTCTCAAAGCTTTTTGTACAGTCACAGGTCTTTAAGACTCACTGAAACAACAACTTAGCCAAATCAAAACATAACATACAAAAGAAATAGTGGAAGTAGGTGTCTAACCTGTGGCCTCACCTGCCGAAGCAGTTCTTGATGCTTCAGTCTCAGCCTTTCTTTCTCCATCTGTAGCTGCTGAAGTCTCATCTGTTGCTGCTGATTGGAGCTACTCCCACCCATCACACCACCCTGAGGACTCTGAGGAGCCAGAGGAGGTGGCTGTTTCACTGGAGCACTTTGGCTGATTCGCTGATTCATGGCTAAGGAACCAAAACAATAAACATTTAAAATGAAACTCAAATAAATACAGGTAAGGAAAGTATTATCCATAAAAGGCATATAGTAAAAAATTTATATGACAAGCCATGACAGTGCAAAACATGCAGTTACACTGATGTTCAAAGTGTGAAATGTATGCTCACATGTGTGAGCAATCAACGTGTGTAAAATTAACATAATAGTCTCCTGTTTAAGAATGCATACTTGTTCGAAAAGCTTCTGAGAACAGTTAAATATATAAGCTGGTGAAAAATTCAAAAGTGGTAGTAAAATATTTCAAGTCGAATTACAAGGATCTCTCTTCTTTCTAATAAACTATTCTCACTTTAGACACGAATAGTATAACTTTTTTTATTCATGTGAAATCTTAGAATCATTAAACTCAAGAACACAGAGAATGACAATGGTCATCATACTTATACTGAACTACATCTAGTTAAAGGTTAATTTAAGTGGAAGTTAAATTCTTCCCACTGCAGTGCAGGTCATGCAACAAGCATTCACATCCATGTCACATCAAGCTTTTAGTGTTACAGACTTTATTTAGAGCTTTTTGACAGGCAAAATTAGAGCTGGTACAAAAATGGCAGATGAATTATACAGCCATAACTACTGACATCAACATAGGAAAGATTTTGCTTCATTTTCTTTTACCCCACAGCAGTATGCAATGCATCTTTTCTCGGGAGCGGAGAAGAAAAAGTGTCACTTCCTATGCCTAATGGACAATGAGAACCCATCTTCCCCCATAAAATCAAGGTCTAAGACAATTTTATTTTATAAAATAATGCATGACTGGGATGCATCTACCTGACAGGCCGGATTTCTCCCTCATAAGATACCAGTATGGTTAAAGTCAATGGAGGGACTAGAGTTCCCATAGCAAAACATAGGGCTGGGAAAGGCTGACTGTATTGCAAGGACAACATTTTCAAGGGCTTTCAGTTTTGGAATTAACTCTCCATTGTGTTTTCTGTAATAGCCTGAATCTGTTAACATTCACAAAATGCTACAGAATAAAGCAGTGATAGGAGAATGGTAGAGGTTTATATTTTTTTCTGGGAATGAGGATTATAGTTTATAGAAACATAGAAAAAAAAAGGAGAGAGCTTCTTTTAGGATGACAGGGTGATTTGGGGCAAAGAAAACCATCTGTTGAATTAGTTTGATTAAATGTTCTCCTCATATAGAGAATTTCTGGAACACTAACACTTATAACTGCCATAAGAAAGGACAACTATCTCATAAAGAATCGGTATCAACTTTTCACTGAAAAGCCCTTCAGTCTCCACTGTCCATAAGCCTTGCTCCCTTTTTCCCTTGCCACAGCTCACCTTTCCATTGGGAGGTAATATATGAAGAACAAATGCCATATACTAACTGGAGTGATAACAGAAAGTCAAAAAAAAAAAGACTAAACCAGTTACAGACTCAACTCTTCAGTCCAACTTTCAACTAATCCACTGGTCTAGCACAGAGTCAACAGTCTAATGGGCAGATGGGGCACATTTTCATGAGTCACGTCAAAATTAAATGGTGTCAAATAGCTTGAAGTAATTTGAAATAATATTTTATGCGGTTACTAGTGAGAGAGTTTCATACATATGATCACTAATAAGATAAAACTTCCTGTAAAGGTAAGCGAACCAGTGAAGTAGGAATAGAAACTGAATTCCAATGCCAAGCAGAAACAACAAAAAGAATACCAAGGGCCAGAGGTTCAACTCTAACCCACGAGTCCCATCCTTATCCAGCATGGACGAGACACACAGCATCACTTCCCCATCAGAACTGAACTTTAGGAAGAAGTTGACCAGAATCAGCTAATTAACCAGATATCCTATACAAGTTGTGGTCTCTAAGGCAGCAACAGGAAGACTGGTCCCAAGACACTGGAAAATGTTAAGCAGAAGTTCAAACAGCTTCAACAGCTGTCCTGTAAGGATGTGGGCAGCGAACTTTTAATTACATGCTCCAGGATCTCCACTGGGCACTGTTTGCTGGAAGACTGACAGCAATTAAGACTACCTACAGTTACCAAATCAGGGCAAAGTTGAAGATAGAGAAAGCAATGCAAAAAGAAATGCAGCCCATCTAGCAGTTCTAGACAAGCTAGACATGACATTGCTGGAATGGGGAACATATGTCCTTCTTTCTCTCTTTTCAAGTCTGGAACCAGGACCATGCCTTTTGCTTTATATATCTTACCCTCTTTCAACTTAAAAGCAGTAATGAAGGAGTTAGTAGGGAACAACAGAAAACAACAGCCTTCTCCTGCTGTTAGTTAATTCTGCAACTCCATCTGAAGTCTGTGCTACCCTTCAGAAGTTCCGGGATTCAAACCCTGTTATTAAACAAGATGGAAGGTCAGTTACAGTAGAAAGCCATGAGGGAAGAAAGTTTGAAAATTACAATCACCAGAAAGAAGTACATCTAAGTTAAAAGCAGACTACCTAGTTTGTAAAAATTAAGTAACCAAAGCTGAAAAAACGTCAATTTCTTTTGGTTAAAAAGGCTGCCTTTGCGGTTTAGTCCCCAAAGATATAATCATATCTTGGTTTTGGAGGTTTTGGAGTCCTGCCTCAATGTATTCACAGCCAAGGCATATTACAGATAACCTCATAAAAATTTAAGTGCCTAACCTTAAACACTTAAGTGCAGTATCAGTAACATTCCTTCAATATGTTATGATTTTGTTTTTCCTGAATGCACTATACAAGTATTATTTCCCTAGGTCTCTTTTCCACGAATAGGTAGTTTTGTAAATAATTTCCTGCTCATGCCAAATGCTTCATATTTTACATAAGTGTATCTTTCTGACAGCTGCATGTATTATTCCTGTTCTCTCTGACCACTGTTTGCTCCATTCTTCTCATCTACTGACTTCACAACAAAAACTATAAGAAAGAAATCATGTTTCTCTGATATTTTTTGTTTTAATCCCTCATCCTAGATCCCCAAAATGCCTTCTAATGTCTATTTTTAAAGTAAATTTGTAGCTGAAAGCGTATCTAAAACTGGAATATCATAAGATACTGAGACTTTGGTGTGTACTTAATATTCATCAATAAATATTAGAGGAAAACTTAATGAGATGATTTGGCAACTCTTCGGAAACTGAACCTATAATTCCAGTTTCTAAATTATTATTGATCAGGTCTCCATTAAAAGGATGTTTCTGAACATTTTATTATTTCAAGAATGAAAATGCAAGACTTCAAACTGATAAAACTTTAAACTGTCCTCAGAACAGATCATGGAGATGTTTTTTATATGAGTGAACTATTTTTAACCCCGAATATAAACTAAAAGTCAGGATATTAAAAGAAGATGCAGTTAACTGAATTTCATTGATTTAACATATCCAAGTGAAGAACCAGTGACCAAAAACCCAGCAGTAATTACACTCAGTGATTTTCAGCCACCTTGGTGATAAGAAGAATGTAATTTTTATCATTTCCAATACAATACTTAATGAAAAGAGAGGAAACATATCTTGTTTCAATGGTAGTGAAAAAAGAGGGGTTTAAAGCTTTTTGTTGTTGTTTTGAAGTTGTTGTTTTGTTTGTTTATTTGTTTGTTTCGTGGGTGGTTTGGTTTTTTTTTTTTTACATTCTCAATTCTCCATTACTTACCACGGATGCAACTGCAGAGATCTGCACTCTAAAGAACATGCTTATCAATGTGATCTCAGATAAGGACATTTTATTTTTTCCACATCTCATGGGTCTGTGATGATGCTGACACGCACAGCTCTTTTTAAGTACTTTGAATTCAAAGGTAAAGAGCTTCATTTTATCTATTAGCTAGGACTTACCAGTTTTCTAATGCATCCTGTTCCTTATGTTCCATGGAAAGCATTTAAATAAGGGGCTCTGCACCCACACAGCGGAGGCTGCAAAGACCTCACAGGCAGAGCAGGAACAAACAAGTCTTTCTTTCTAGAAGAGGGGGATTTGAGGGAGGAGGGGCAGACAAGTTAAAAAACACAGGCAACTTAAGACAATAAAAAAGATCTTGTAGTCCTATAATATGGCTTAGTTTCACAATCTGCAGGATATAGTCAATTGTAAGTGCTGCAATATGCTTTCAAGAATAGAAAATGAGTGGTCTTCAAATGCTACACATTAAATGTTCTTCTACTGTCCAAACTCAACAGCAAAAATGCCTCTTCTGTACTGCAGCAGATACTACCTGACAGTTATTGAAAACAAGTTTAGACTGCTGTCTAAATGATAAAGACCACATGAAAAATAAAAAAGAAACAAACAAACAAAACTCAAAAACCAAAACCAAGAGGGAGAAACTATTACCAGGCATTGGTGCTAGAGAAAAAAGGCCAGCAGCTTGTTAACAACTGAAACATAAAAGGCTAATTCTCTCTCAAGATCCTACGTCAATTGAAAATGGCAAGTCCCAGGGCTGTGACAGCTTGCAGTAACACTTTCTTTGCCCTATGGAGAATCCCATGCAGAGATTACACCCTTAATGATTAATAGGCACAGTTGAATGTTTGATTTTTTTTTAATTTCGTTATAATTTCACCCTTCAAAGCTAAACCTAATTTTAATCTGCAAAATTAAAGACATTATTTAGTTGAACAAACAACAACAAAAAAGCTCAGAATTTTAGCATACTATAACTGGCTGTCCTTAGTATTAAGAATTAATGTTTTCACTGGGGGAACTAAAAAAGAGAACTCGTCCACTTCAGTTTCATTTAGGAACCAGATACCATTTTTGTCATTGTGCATAATTTTTGGCTATGGTCAGGGTTTTACATGGTGTTAGTTTGCAACTACAACAAAGGCAAAAAATTCTCTTTGATTACATTTAAAAGAGCTGTGAAGAAAAAAAATTACAAGCAGGATTTGAAAGAGTGAGCCTCAGAAGTAATAAAAACATGTTCCAAGTGACTTTTTAAGAGAGACTTGGTACAACAATTTGTTATTTAATCAAGATATAAGTAATGTTTCTGGGTTGCATTCTTTATAATGCATTGTCTATTACTTCAAGGAAATCCCAGTTGCAGTTTCATAATGCCGCTGTTATAAACCAACCTAAAAATTAGCACAATAAAATATTCCATTGCTTTCGGTCTCTGATTAATCTTAGAATCCTGGAGCTTAGACTTTGGGGGAAACCTGAAACGGACTCTGGGCTCATTTTACTCTCTTAAGGGTACAAACAAATCTTAGTGTCTTAGTCAAGTAAAAAGAAATATTCACACATTCCTGCCGTGAATTTTGGTTAAAACAAGATCTATCCAATGAAAGTACTATTACAGAAGCATATCCAAACTACAGATTGGTTACTCTACATTTACTGTTTACTTGCACTCAAATGAAATCAGTATTTTTCTTTTTGTTCTACTAACACTATTGCACCAGCTGGTTAAAACAATTTAAATTAATTTAAGTAATTGTTTTTAAAATTCTGTCTCTATTGTAAAATGTCAAGGTGCAATGAGTGGATTGACTGATCACCACTAACACTCCATAGCATCTGCACACAGACTATTAACACACTGGAAACTAAACTGGAGTAAAACGCTGTATCAGGATTTTTCCCCAATAGCAATACTTATAAAGGACTTTCACTCAGTGTATGCCAGCCAGAAAAGCAAATATAAATGAGATTCTGCAGTAAAGTAAGTAGCTATTAGGAACTTCAGGTCAGTGTACACATACAAAACAAAACATTTTCCACTCTTTAAAAATAAATCAATTTTAATTTTGAAAGGCAATACGATTTTTAAAATATTTGACTTTATTTTTAAATCTTCATACAGAATGCAATTGACACCCTAAGTATTAGTACTACAGGAGAACTACGTAAGACACTGCATTGGACAGATTATGGGAAGAAAATGTGATGTAATGTCATCTCAGTTTAAACTGTATGTAAGAAATGCAGAAGAGCAGGAATCTGAGCTCACCAAGGCCCCATGTCTGTCAAACTCAGTATCTGGAAAAATATATTTAATGAAAGCTAGTCCACATTTTAGATCAAAGTTTAATCAGCAAGGAGTGTACATAAGGGTATTAGCTGCAAACAGTTTTACTGGTTAATCACCACATAATACTTCCTGCATTAAAGAGGCCAAAACCCTTTCTTTTAATGCAGGTTTCCTTCAATTTGTTTTAAGGGAACAAGCCCTATGTATATGCACGTGTACATCTATATCTTTTTTTAATCTCTGTTATAAACCCATTAGAAATGATTAAACAGGAATTAAAAAATCCAGTGAAAACTACCGTAAAAAAATAAAATCAACAGTATACTTGTCAAGAAACATTTCTCTCTATAAGAAACTGCAATTGTGTTTCAACATGATTGAATTCAAAGAGGAAAAAACCTGACGCTTCTTTGAATTTAAGATCATATATGATTAGATATAGAGATATATAATTATTGGAGATATATATATTTAGATTGCATATAATAAATTATGTGTTCAAAAGGATTCCACCTTCAACTTCTAACACAGTATGCTCATTAACAGAGAAGTGCAAACTGTACTATTAGAAGGATATGGTGGAAAAAACATACCTATCAGGAGTGCAGTTTCCTTTTACTATCACAGCTGCTTAGCACAACACTGGAAGCATGCACTGTTTTTACTGGCACACAGACATCATTAGCAATAAATCTCCTTTCTAAAACAGGGCTAAATTACTCTGAAAACAAAACAAAACCCCAAACAGGTATAAACTTATATAAACCTACTACCTTGATAAATCCTTAAGAAAACTCTGGTTTTTCCCCTATTTATTAGTATAGAAATATTCTACATTAAGTAGATAACTGCATCCTGACATAATACTTGTGGACAGATTTAATAAAGAGTAAAGAGATATAAATGCACCCTGCTTTCAAACAAACTAAGATTTCACTGTCTGATACAATGGTGCACAACAAATAAGTATTTATCAGCACTACCATAACAGCAGCATCTGCCTATTAACAGTGATGCTTACCACTGAAATTTCATCTATCTCTGCAGATTTGCAATGGGCTCACTTTCACAGAAAGTTCACTGAAAACTGATGCTGCTTCCTCTGTACATACTCTCTGACACACAAACCAAAATAAATAAGACATTTCCCCATCCTAAATAATCTCCTGAAACTGTTCTTCTGCAAAAACAGAGATAGGGAAACGAAAAATCTAATACCACTAGACCTTTTAGATAAGTCAAATCCTCTTTGTTTTAAGGAGTATGTAAAGAGGGTATGTCATTGCATTTGCAGATCAAAACCACTTGTGGCTCATACTTCGCTTTTTGTGCAAAAATGGAAGGCAGATCTGGAACTTAAAAAGTCTGAAATGCTACTATGACCAGACACAAGGTCTGGCTGGTTTTCTTTTTGACTAGACAAAGGCCAAAAACCAGTTTTTCAGTCTAGGGTTCCCGTTCTATCTTGTCCACAAATCTCCATCTGGAAAGGCTCCTGCAAACCAATTTGAAGACACATATATTAAACAAAGAGCTAGACAGGAAAGGGATAAGAAAGCAACACTATGGAATACTTCCTTCTAATTTTGATACTTAAAAAACAGCAGATGCTCTGAAGCTTAAGCTTTTAAGTGAATTACAAGCTTGTTGTGTGTTTGCTTGCCTTTTTTTAAAAATAGAAATGATAAATACGTTTCAATTACATGTACATTTAATTGAAACAAAGCCCTTTTGATTGTTTCAAAGGTGTAATGTTTTTACACTACATAAAAAAGAAAGCAGAAAATCTTGATGTGCGTTCTCTATAGTCCTACTGTCATCATCAGTTTTACTCCATTTCCTACTTGTGCAGTTCAAGCACCTACTGTACAGAGAGCCCCTATGGCACTTTCCATAATAATATTAAACACTGACTTGCCATACCTTCCCCCTCAACCGAAATTCATGCAGAACTTCAAAGAACATTAACATAATCTCTAAGTGGGAGTGAGAGAGTGAGTCGTGGCAATGATTTCAACCTGAGGTCACATCTTTTGCTTCATACCCCATTACTGCACCTTCGACAATTGAAAGAACAGAAGGAAGACTGGGCGTGTGTAACACTGGTATGATCACTACTTACAAACTCTTAAAAACCCAAGTCTGGAATAAAATAACAAGGAAGCTGAAACAGTATCTTCCTTTACTCCAATCCTCGCAGACACTTGTCTGACTACTCTAATGGAGTACTTTCTGCTTCTAAACCAGACTTAACCCAACTCAGACAGAAATGAACTGTCAGTTTCCAGAATTTTCCCACTTCAAGTTTGCTGTTCCATCTTTGAAGTTAACAAATTAAGTATCCTCAAAAGGCAAATAATTTTAAGTTGCATTTTAAAGCCAAGTCCTATCATCTGCTAACTTAAGTAACAGTTAAAATCCCTTCAACGGCATTTGATACAAAAGTCAAGTCTTGGAAACTTGTAGCAATAAAGTTGAACGATTCCAAACTTCAATTGGTACTAGGAAATTTAATTTTATAGAAAAAGCAGATGTTCTACTTCACCAACTCCAGCCACTCAGAATGCATGCAGCTGACCTGCCTCCTATCCAGATGTTCTTCAACTATCAAGAAAATGCATTAAGTTATCTGGAAGGCTTAAAAATCCAGAAGAATCTGTGAAGAATGACCAGTGAACAACAGCAGAAATGACAAAACAGTCCAAAACACGAGCTCAATCTGACAGTTCAATTACCTTAAAGAAAAAAAAAACCCACCTTCCACATTCAAAAAAAAGCCAATTTGAAGCACCTTACTCTGAGACCTCTAAAGGCACTGAGAAGGTAGGACAGCATGTTTGTACCAGATGCTCCACTAGACAAGAATTCTGCTGACACAGGCCTAAGGACCACCCCCCCGTCCCCATTCCCATTCGTTTGATCCCATGTCACCTTTTATGACTGCCTGTGCTTGGCTAAAAAGACCCTCCTTTCATATCAGTTCTTTCCTAGATTTGAAAGTTTGTGAACTCTCCTAATGCAAAACTGCTTTTAAGTCATATGTCATACACTTGGAGGACAAACGTCTGAGCTACAAGACTTCACTGTCATTTAAGTGGTGTAGCTGAAGACCTCAATCTCAGTTCAAAGATGTTAGACCTGAGTCTTGGAACAAAGTTTTTATCTTCAACTCAGGTTTCAGGCCTAGCCTACTCCACAGCTGGGTATTCTGACAGGGGCTCTTATCTGATTTATTTCTAAAAGTCTGCTCCAAGAAAGTATCCATATTAACTAAATTCTTTTATTTTCTGCTTAAAAGCATGAATGCAACACCAAAATTTGCCTTACCAAGTCAGTCAGTCCACCTAAAATAATTTTTTCAAACTGATCTTCCTTCCTTTCTCTTTTCTAGCCACAATAATGGAAAATTCAGAGCACTGTTTGAAAAAGAAGTATATGCACACTTACTAGAGAAAATAAAGATGAATGCAAAGTTTCCATCTGATGAAGAACATAGATCTAAAGGCTGTCTCCCTGGAAGCTGGCAATTCAGAAGCAATAAGAGCAAAAACTCTTCATACCTTCTGGTTTTGAATATGGGAACAGAAGAGTATGTTTGCACATGCCATTCAATAGGTTTGTTTTCTTCAATGGTTCTTAAGATTGGTGAAAGTGGTAGTATCAAGAAAGAAATTAATTTCTCCTTTATTTTCAATCGACATTAATATAACTGTAATAACCAAAAGCTTCGACATGACAAAGATGATTTCACTCTGCTTCTGAAAGCGTTATTCGTCAAAAAATAGTGAAAACCAAGCCCTTACATTACAACACAGTGACAGAAAAGGGGGGGAAAGCCCAACAGGAGTTTCAATCTATATTAAGCATAGAAAGGTAAACTTCTGAGTCATTCGCATGCTATTTAGTGTCACAGCGCATATTTGCCGAGGATCTCCACATGATAAATAAATACAAAGCCCAGTAAGTTAACTCTGTCAAAGAGATTTTTTTTCTTCATGACTGGAGTGACTTAAGGAGGTCACAAGTGAGAAAGCAACAGGCATAAGATTTTGTATTTTCTTGGCTCAAACGATAAAAACATAAACCACAATACAATGGGTACAACTTAAGTTTTCAAGGAAAACTTCTTCAAGCTCAACAGCAGCTAGCAGCTTGTCTCTATTTGCCATCACTCTAGATCAGAAGAGCCCACATGCTTTTTTTTTTTCTCCTTTCCTGCCCCTTTCAGTTACACTTGAGCTCTTTGACTGAAAAGGTCTGGAACAGATTAAAAGTCCAACCACAAAATAAAGAGCCTTGGCATGTACTCAAGCCTGTCTGGGATACACATACGCAGTGGGCCCAAAAAGGGAAGCTATGCAGCAAGAAACCCTTAATCAGTCTTTTGGACATTTCTAACTTCTTTCGGTTTTAACTGCACAGCCTTAACATTTGATGGAGTTTCAGTATGCACAAGACAAGTAGCTTTTGCCCTTACAGTTAGACTACTCTATTTACAGGAGTACAAAACAGTTCTGAAAAGCAAGATTCATCTCATGACTTCTGTCAATTAAGGCCTTTTTCACACTCCTTTTTAATTCCAGCTCATCACTGGAAACTGTAAAGTAATACATGTAAAGAAAAATAGATACCCTGCAAGATTACCTGAGTAAATATAATTGACTGCAAAAGGCAACACTGATTTTCAAAATGACTGCTTCCTTTCCAGCCTTATTCACATATTAAGTAATTGTGAAGTTGCAAATTACCCACACACACCTCTTGCAACACGCAAACAGGTCTGTAGCTCTGGCTGGTGTTAAAGCCAGTATGGACAGTTGCCAAAGCTGACGCCCCACCTTTGGACTCAAGTTGCACAGTGGTTCAACCTGTCTACAAACTGGTGAGCAGTTTATAAACAAACTGGGACAATCTGGTATTCTCCATAAGAGTAAATGGATGCTTTAAGTACACACTCAAGCCTAAAAACAAAAAAATGCAGGAATTTCTAACAGTCAAGTCAGAAAACAAAACAGAACAGTGACTGTTGAGTTTTGTAGCTCTGTATTTATACGGCATTCATGGAGTTAATGCCTCTCCCAAAAGGGGCCCACAGTTGTTGTTAGGTCAACCCCTGTAAAGCTTCAAAGGTTTTGTATCCCCTCAGCCTGACCTACTCAGTGATCTGCACACTGTTTTCATTTGGCTGCACTGAGTCCAAAAGTAAAGCCTGAAAACCACAATGATATCTTCTTTTTTTTTTTTTTCCCTACTGTTTTTCCATGGCTCTGGAAAAATAACTACAATCCGAAGGAGTTGAAAATAGTAAGTTATTGGGAAAACAAATCAAGGGCAAATTAATACAGCTAATAAGGCTTACACATACAGGTCACAGCTTTGTACAAAAACAGAAATGGTAATGCTACTTTAAATACATTACTTGGACAATCTAAGAAACTAGTTTAGAGTCTTCATATTATACACGATTGCTTTTCATAGTCATCAGTGCCAATATTTTACTGAAAAGTCTGCACTTCTGCTCTTAATATGGATCAAAAACATTACTGAAAAAATTACATATTAGTTCTGTTTCTTTGAATTTCTACATCTAGATTTTGTGATCCTTCACTTAACTTACTATTGCTATTTCCAATATTACATAGTCTTTACCCCACAAAAAGATTACTAAAGTAGAAACAACAAAACTAATTTAATTTCTCACCGTACTGTTTAAAACAGAAGGTTTTGTTATGATCATCACTGTGACAAGCTGGAATTATAAGCTGGTATATATTTCAAGTGAATTTAAACAGCATAAATTATTATTTGACAATGCCCTCTTAAGACAGCACAAAGGAAAGCAAATATTTGTTTGGGAATTAAAAGGTTCTTCTGTGGTAAAGTTTTGCAATTTTAAAGGGAAGAGTGAGCTTGGCTGAAACTGTCTCTAAATAAAGTAATTTCTGAATGTCACCACTTTTGAGAACTGTATGGATCATATGGCAAAATACCAACCCGTAGCACTAGATACTTGGGTAACATACAGTCCTGAAGGATATATACTTATAGTTTTTATCTTTAAAAAAATTATTATTTAAATAAGGTCTCTATAACTCAAATTAAAATATATTTTAATTGTACTATGAAGTTTTGAAAATAGGCCTGCAAAATTAAAGCTGAGTGAACTGACGCAAATCAATAATTCTGAATTGAGATGAACTTTTACCAAAGCGTGGGTCAAGCCTTGGGTCTAGCCAAGATGTGGTCTTGTTCTTATGGTTTATGTAGTAAATTTCTCCATCCTGGGTCATAGCTTGTTCCCATCCATCGGGGAGTGGGCCTGCAATATAGAAGGAAGGAGTTGATGGCGGGCTCTTGTTTGCTCCAGCTGAAATTGATCTAAAAAAAATTTCAACATTTTACATATATAACAGTACATGAAACAGAAGAGTTTCAAGCTCATGTCTAACATTTCTGGGATAAGGGCAAAGAAGTGCTGAGTGGGAAATCAAGGAACAGAAAACACTTCTATCATTTTGATTTAGGATTTGGAGTTTAGTTTTAAAACTTGTTTGCATCCTTTCATATGCTTCTGACACTTCCTTCTGATATAGCATTATAGTATAAAACCAGCAATAAGTCAAGCCTGCCAGAATGAAACCAGCATGAGCACCAGGAGAAAGAAGAATAAACATATTCTACTTCTCATAAGAAAGTTCATCTAGTGATTAAAGCACAGCAGCAGCAACACGATAACACTGAGGAGATTCTGAAATATTCCTCTTTCAAAAACAATTAAAAAATGTGACAAAACTCATTTTCCCTTTACCTCATAATTTTCTGTGAAAACATGAAAGGCTTAAGCAGGCAAAAATGCAAACCTGAAGAACAGGGCAGGCAAACAAGCAATGACAAAGCAAAGGTAAGAAGACACCACGAGTAGCCAGAGACACAGTGCTATGAACAGCAGTGCTACACACCTCTACAAGCAGAAAGGCACACACAGGGAAAACTGCTTTTAAAAAATGCTAAAAGGCAGGTAGGTGATGGTTTTGTGGAGTTCACAGCTAATGTCTGAACACAGACCTTAGGAGGGCTCCCCTTATGTTCCAATCAGCAGCTTTCAAGAAACCACCTTTCATTCCTACACAGTTCTTAAACCATCTCTATATGTACATTCATCTGTATTTTGCTTAGACTGAAAACTGTTCTTAAAGTTACATTCATCTCATCTGGCAGGTGCTTAAAAAACATATAGTTTTGAATTCTTATCCTCACACAGACACTAATTTTTTAAAATAGCTAAATTAGATACAGGAATATCTTCCCTGCATTTTAGATTTAAGTACAATCCTAAAATTATATAACAAAAGATCCACTACAATGTTAAGGATAGAAAAGAAATTAGAACAAAACCTGCTGCAGCAGCAAGCTGTCCTATTGCAAACTCTCCTTCCACACTTCTTCAGTATAATACATTAATACACTACCAAAAGCTATCTGGCTGTTAGACTTGGACTAACAGACTATTCTGTATAATATAAGATACACTAAGTATGCACAAACATCATAATTTCACACGTGAGATTCAGATATACACACAAAAATATATGTATCTCATAAATACCTCCTATATGCATCTTCAAACTATATTAGCTCTTGACTGTCATTTTGTTCTGAAGTTGTGCTCCTTCTGAAAAATTCAGTCTAAAGCTGGGAGGGACTTGGGGAGCAGGATAGATTTGTTTGCTTAATCTCAAAAGATGTTCTTGGAGAAACATCAAAAAGAGTAAAACAATAATTTGATTGCGTTCCAGTAATATCTCAAGGCATAACCAGGACAAGAATTTCTTGTGGTCTTTGAAGATCCCTTGCAAACTACATTTCTAATTTAAACTTTCATTTTGGCTCAGAAAACAATGCCCTTCTCTAGCAACTTCACTAGTCAACCATTAGAGCTACAGGTTTTCAAGTGAGGAAAAACAGTGAAAACTGGACATTTCCTTCTCATTCCTAATGCTCATAAACTTTAAATGTTACATACAAGTAACAAGAACCTCAGCTTTTATCAGAAGCTAGTGAACAGAACAGGCAAGAAAGAAGGACGATACTTCCTAACATATTCACTGTACAAAAGGACTTTGATGCAGAGTGGAAGGTTCCAGTGCAAAGAACCCTGTATTTTGTTATACCCAAAGACCAGTCAGATAATCAGTGAGATGGTATTTTATAAAACTGGGGCACAGGAGCACAGTGACACGGCCCCCATCATCTAAGTGCAGAAGCTAATGAAGAACCGAAAACACTCCTTGACTGCTAAGCCAACACACTAGCCATGTGGTAGACCTTCTCACTATCACTCTCTTCAGAGTCCATCTAAGCCACACATCACTTGGAGAAACTCAGCAAGAAATTCTCTTTTGAACTGCGAAGCCAAAAAAACCCCATCTGGCTCTAGGAAAAACAAAACCAGCCTTGGGGTGTCAGTCCTGCTGAACACTGAAGTCAATACTGGTCCAGCATGTTCCTTCGTGACAAATAAGAACAAAATGCCTTTGAAGCAGGTTGCCAGGAGCTGATCAGTCCACCTACCTGGGAACAATACTACTTATGAGATTCAGTGATCTGATGAGTACTAGCTTACTGGAGACAAACCTGGGCAAGGTTCTTCTTCCAAATAAAATGCACAGCTGTGGAACAGGACAGGAAAGGTCCATCTGCTCACCTGGCTGTCACAGCAGCAAACCTTCCTTGCGAAGTGCCATCAATGACTGCAGAAACAGAACTTTTCTCTATACAAACTTTTGGCATTAACAGCGTTGCTTTCTTCTTGGACAACAAACTGCTCCCATATTTCTGCTGACATCCTTACATGTTGAAATGGTAGTTCAAAAATTGATTAGTACTGCTTTCTGTAATTCCTGTTTGGTTTTTGTGAGTAACTGTGACACTAGAAGTCTGATTTTCTAACTGGTTGCCTGACAAACTGTATTAGAGGCAAGTACCAGAGGAAAGACGGAAAACCATGCTGAGGAATAGCAGGCACATTCATCCAGTGCATCTAGGAAAATTCCTTCACAATTACATGTCCCTTTTCACCCAAAAGGCTCAATAAGAACAGAATTTCCAGCACTAGCTTTTGTGACTTCAGTTATCTAAGCCCTATATTGCTGCTCTTCAGACCTTCTCACTAAATTTCCACAGTTACTGTAGCCCATGTGGTACAGAAACAGCAATGATGGGTCTAACCAAAGGTCCATTTAGTCCAGACATCTAGCCTGGTGTGATGGACAGATCCTGTTACTGAAAACAGCCCATTTAGTGAGTGCCGTAGTCTACAAACTTTTAAATAAAGCACTGAATACACACACAGACCTAAAAGTTAAAGAGGCTATGAATAGTCCCTTGGCCTCCAAGTATGCTCGGCACTGGAAGAGGTTCTCCAGGGAAGTGGTCAGAGCATCAAGTCTGCCAGCGTTCAAGAAGCATTTGCCCAATGCTCTTGGGCATATGGTGGGATTCTTGGGACATTCATGTGTAGGGCCAGGAGCTGGACTTCAATGATCCTTGTGGGTCCCTTCTAAACTCAGGATATTCTATGATTCTATCTCAAGTTATTCCTTGAACTAGATTCTGTCTGCTTACTAGGTACCAAAATATCTTTCAAGTACTTTTCCAGTCTGCCCACCAACAATATCCCTGTGACATGGGCTCCTACCAGTTCTGTTTGGTGCTTCTTAGGTCAACAGAACACTATCACAATCATAAGTTTACAATTCTATGAGATTATTTGCAAAGGAAGAGACAACCTTTCTAGGCAACTCACCCTGCACTGTGGTACTTTTAAGGACAAAGTCATAAAAAATTTAAATTCCAATTTCCAAATGTAAGCCATCTGTACATAACTACTGATAAGGCATTCTTCTGTAACTAAATATTCATATAATGGTGTAACTTAATATAAATAACATGTAATTTCAAAAGCTGGTGTACATGTCTCTTCGGTGCATGTCTCCACATTTTGTGAGACTTTTTTTACCTTCTCATATGCCATGAAACATGGAATGCAAACCAGAGCTTGCTGCTGGCAGAGAACAACAGCAAGAGTAACAAAGAAAAAATTTAGTAGAGATTCCAACTATACTGGGATACACAGGGAGTCTTCCAAGTCCCTACAGTTTCTTAGATTTAATTGTAAAATAAATGTAAATAAAGCCATATTTTATCAAAAGGTCAATGCATATTAGAGGGAAGCTGTATCTATATACTAAAAGAATATGTATAGACAACGTAGGAACTAGAACACCTATATTCAACAACAGGAATCACCTCACCTAATACAAACACTGATCTCCAAGAACTTTCCTAATCTTTTTCTGTGACAGCTGAAATTTTTCCCTTCATGCACTGACACTGTAATTCCAAAACTTTTTAAAATTATAGCGAAGTCTACAAAGTTTACCTAGAGTAGATATTTATCCTGTCAAATTAGTAAAAATTACAAATGGACACTATTTAAAAAGGGGTGTTTTTTGCAGATGAAGAAAGCAATGAACATTACTGTCATGGAAATACTTAGAAACTTGATTTTCACAACAGATTGTATATAATGTTGACTGTACACAAAGCAGAATTTGTAGTAAGACTGGTTACGTAGAGGAGAAACATCTAATTGAAGTGAGCAAGAACCTAAGAGAACAGCTAGAACTTGTTTTATTTACTGGCATATTCCTTCCTACCCTCCTATCACCCATAAGTTATGAATTTGAGTGTTCATTTTCCTACCAACCTTTAACATGGCACTACAGTCTCACCTTAAGAGACAAAAGAATTGCACTAGGTCAGTAAACTCTCATTGGGAAACCCAACTGAAAACTGCCACATAAGACTGAAGACAAAAGAGGACAAAGACAAGTAATCTGCTCCAAAGCTAATTATCTAAGGTCTATGCGCA
The DNA here is from genome assembly GCF_001715985.3 of Manacus vitellinus. NCBI lineage: Eukaryota > Metazoa > Chordata > Aves > Passeriformes > Pipridae > Manacus > Manacus vitellinus. Next base: position 9,964,802 of record NW_021940208.1, on the reverse strand, counting down.
AGCGGAAGAGGCTAAAGTAAGCAGTGCTGTCAAACATGATTCAGAAAGTAAAAGCATCTGAAGAACCGAAGTATGTAACTACAATTACTATCCCACCTCTGTTATATCAACTGCAATTGTGTAAGAAACAGCCACTGTTTATTTTCAAATGTATAATTTTACCTCAGTAAGAGATGTGTAGGTGATGTTCCTCAGAAGAACAATGTACCATTATTATTACTTTTTTTTGTTTGTTTGTTTTAAATGAAGACAGAAGAACATAGTTTCTTCTGTAATACCTTCAGGGAAAAAATGGTTAGAAACAACACAAAAAATCAGAACAGTCACAAATAATTTTTATATACATGTGGGATATTTACAATTAACAGGATTGTTTCCTTCCCACTATTGATGTGAATATGCAATTGTATTTCGCAGAAGATTAACCAACAAATGCCATCTAAAAGAGCACTGGGCTGCTTTCTCTGCATACATATGGCCCAAATTATTTTAGTTGATTATGTGTAGCAAGCTAAGATCAGCAGGACTGAGACAAAAAAAAAAAACCCTCACTTTTCACTCTGATGCCTTCTCGTAAAGGTAGCATGCTAACTAAAACTCAAAAAATAATTCATTCACAAAATCATGCCAGGAACAGATAAAGCTGGATCAGATGTCTATTAACTTCCTCAAAGGAACATTACATGCAGAAAGATACATGGGTTCTCATCCAGTCTCAAGTGCGTGAAGAGATGGAATTTCTTAAAACAACCTAAAAATTTCAACCTCATGCTAAACTACATCTTTCCCATTTTTATATTTTAAACAATCTTTTGACTTGCCTTTACCCTTATGACACCTTCTAGTTATGCTTTCTTCCCATTTTTTCTGGGTTCTACTTTCCCTATTTATCCAAAAAGACAACAGATTTATCTCCAATATGCACACGGCAGCTTTCAGAGGTCTCCTCTCTCTGCCTCTTCTGTTTGCTTTCCTGTTCTTAATTCTAGCTAATGATGGGAATTCTAATTCTGGCTAAACAGTTAAAGCTCCTAAAGACTTTTGAGACAGCTCCCAAAAATCTCTCTTGCATTTTATCACAGTAACTTTACTCACAAGCTCCTATGGTGGTACATTAAAACTCGGACAGTAACTTTGATTAAGGGTTACAATTAACAAGCACTACACAAGGTCTATACAGAAAGCAAAACATTCTTCCTTGTGGCATTTCAGACCTATTTTTGCAAGTCAGTGACCTCCAGCTGTCACAATACTTACGCTCAGTTTTTCCCCATATCTTTCATGAAAGACTCTCATAGCACTAGGGCATGTTTCATTGCCAGCAATATTTCATAACAGGAAACTTCTGTCTTAAAGGTCTCAGCTTTATTTCCCAGTTCTTGAGGATGAATATCCAAATTAGAACATTAAGCAGTCTTATAGCCATGACGTTGACACTAAGATTTAAGTTCCACTATGCTGAAATGGTACAAGAATTACTTGATTTTTCCATTTCTCTCAAAGATTTTTTAAGAGGCCACCATGGAAGCATAAGCTACCGTGAACTCAGTAGTAAAAACCAACAAAAATAGATATAAGAGACTTTACGAAAAATAAATATACAGTCATAATTTAAAGTTAGTACTAAACATTTGCCAAATCAGGTATCAGAAAAAGAACTGTACCCAATACATGCAGGTTCATCATTATTTAATTCCAAGTAGACTTTTGTTAATAGCAAATAAGGGTAAGCAGATGCATCCAAAGAGTCAGTTCCAAGTCATACTACCTCAACTGATTTAAGCTTAAAAAAACCCTAACACCATGTAAACATGTAACTCAGTATACAGAGAAGTTCTTTGTTCTTCATGCACTTTATCCAATTCAGAGCACTGGTGGAAAAAAACTTTACATGATTTTCAGTTGATATTCAACACAGTATGATATGTGAAATTAAAAATAAATGTTGAATAAACCTGTATTTAAATAAGAGCTTTCTCAAATCACAAGACAACCCACTTAAACATCTGAACTGTTTTTTATTGCATGAGCAACAATATCTATGTGGCACCACTCACTCACAAACATCAGGCAATTACATGTAAATTCTTTATTTTCTTTCAAATATAGTCCTCCTGTGCTGATTGCTAGGTTCTCTTCTCATTTGTTACCTTGTTACAATTAAAGGTAATTTTTTTGCTAAAGACTCTTAATTTCTTTTTAAGTACCTAAAATGAATCCTACTTTACTATCAGTATTTTTTCCTATTCATTCTTGGTACAACTGAAGGTTTGAGGAGTTAACTGAAAATACAGAATTTATGTCAATATTGAAACAGCAAGCACCTTGTTTTAGCACAAACAAGATAAGCCAAAAACCAAGATAGACCAAGGGAATTGTTTCCTTTCTCCTATTCTCTGTTCTTCAGAAGTGTCCCTGCAAAAACATGTCATCTCTATTGCTGCAGATTTCCTGAGACAGATTTACAGAAAAAATAATCAAGCTATTTTATTTTCATATAAGAGCCTGAGACCTTAATTGCTGTGAATCACGACTTCCTGAACTTGAACAGGACTCATTTGTTTCAGGATAATCCAGTCTCCTGGCCTAGCCAGCAAAAAGTTTGATTAACTTCCCCTCTACTACTCAGTCATGAACAGCACAGTTTGGTCACGCCTGTTAATCTTTCAGTATTGTCTGCAGCACATGAATTGCAGCATGAAACAAAGCTGCCTAAACGGACCACAAAGAGCAGCACCAGAGAAATAACCTTTGTGTAGTACGGGAACAGCAGACATACACAAAATACAATCAGACTGTGAGAAAATAAATATAACATGAACCTCCGTGACAGACAGAAGGTGACAAAGCAAGGGAAAGACCACAGCATTCAAACTAGCATGGCACCAAATTTATCTGCTTGCTGTCTGCATAATAAGGACAAGAGAGCTCTGAAAACATACAGCAGGTTCTATAGCAAGAACAAGAACACTTTACTGCTACCTAGTGATGGCCCCCCCAGACCAGTTGAAAACAATTCTGTATTCCAGGAAAAGACATCAGACTTCCTCAGCTATAGAAATAATCATTATGATACTGGATTTTGGAAATAATAGAAAAACAAGAGGAAAACCAAAACATCTCTGCTTCTAAACAGGATTTTCTAGGTGTTCCCTTGATGCATTTAGAGAAGACAGGAAAAAATGAGATATTCATAATAAATGTAGGAAATGTAAATAAATGTCAGTGTACTACATCCGGTCAGTGAGTAAGGGGAGACAGAAGAACAGTGCAGAAGCACAAAAGCTTTAATGTAAATTGATGTTAATTTAATGGAAATTCTGGACTTTATCAATTTAACAGCATTTTTGGCCAGAAGAAACTAGACAAAAATTCTGCTTCCTTAGAAATTTGAACCATTCATTTGAAAAAAAACCACAAATCAAAGAACTACAGTATAAATATAAATATTATAAAAACATGACTATTATAAACACAATTATTATAAAAAATCTCTTACTTCAAGTATCAGCTTCTTGCTTGATGCATCAGACATGAACAAATTTAAAGTTTTAAACCAGGATAACTACAAGAACATTTCTTAAATGTTCTTCCCCAATTACAATAGCTTGTAGTTTCTTTATTTGTATGATTTTTTCATAAATACAGATTTTGCTTACCCGATGCTGAGTTCATGATGTTCTGCTGCACGGAAGGACTAGTGGGAGCTGTAACATTCATCTGGGAGAGCATGGCCTTCCTAGGATCTTGCCATGTTGTTGTTTGATCAATATGACTAAGACAAAACAAAGCGAGAGTTAGGACAGTCATGCATTCACAGCAATGACCTGCTCACACAGAAAGTTTAACAACAAAAAGTTAAGCCTGCCAACAACAGCCACATTCAAAACCAAACAAGAACGTTTGGATTCTCTCCAAACATCACTGTATGTCAGATTCTCAAACCCTTACCCTGGCTACCATCACTTTCCCAACCAACAGCTGCAGCAATCAGAGCGGGAGATAAGGTTCATCATGAATATTGTAATCTAGACTGTTGTACCATAACTAGATTTTGTATTCTTGAATTAAACATTCTCTTCCCTCTTCTCATTGATTAGTTATTTGCCATTTTTAAATGTGACTTCACAGACTTTCAAACAAAGCCAGTTATGTCTGGAATCTCAAGCACAGTCCAGTACCTTGGCATGATGAGTTCATATTCAGTGCTTAGGGAGTGGTAATGAGCTGGTTAGTAAGTAACCACTAGTCTTCCCAAACTTGCTGTGCATAGACCATGTACTCAGATTATTTGCTGGACTACTCCCCTCACCCCTAACAACTGAACAATCTCTCTGTGGCAATTTAAGTAATCATTCACATTAAAGCAGTAATGTAAAAGTGATGTGCCTTTCAACTAACGTGAAAAGATGAGGACAGTGAAACTGCCAAGTAATCCACCCAGCCCTTTGCAGAGCCTAACTTTCTGTTTTGAAAAAAATGGAAAGTACGTTCAGCGCTGTCATTCATAAACGTATTCAATTCAATGAAAATACAAATGTGTAACGAATGATTACTTCACCTTTTGACTATGTGATGAGCATGTTTTGCTAATGAACAACAAATGTAGGTTATTCGTAACAAGCACCAATGCTATCTTTATGTAATTAAGCAACACTGAGAAGTACATGTTGACAAAAATACAACTCCCAATACACACTGAACATTGACAACAAAGTTGGTTATCCATTCATTTAGAACTGGTATCAACTGAAACTCATATTCAGATTTTTTTTATCAATTTGAATCCAATGCATCATTAACTTGGTACCATTCTTTTCTTAGATTAATTATCCTTAAAATTAAGTTTTTCTGGATTGCATGGAACACCCATTTTCATTTACTTCAGCAAAATCGCAACATTTAAATTCAGAAGAACATAAAATGGGACAGTAGTCACCAAAACAATTACTGATATAGAATTACTTATCGCATTCTAATCACTGAAGGTACTTTCTGTTACAAAGTAGAACATACCACAAACTGGTTTTTAAAACTGTTTTAAGATATATATTTTTTACCCTCTCTAAACATGCACATGAACAATTCCAGGTCAAAGAGTTACAGACACAGTGTAGTAGGGTCACAATACAGCTCATTTAATAGAGATATGTGCTGGTTTTGTCTGGGATAGAGCTAATTTCCTTCACTACTAGCCCAGTGGCTAGTACTGGGCTATGTTTTGGATGAACGTGGCTTCCCTCTGATTGTCGCACCAATGATTTAAACTGTTTGGTGGCTGGGTTTAAACCTCAGCAAGGTACTGTAAGCACACTGCATCTCTGGTTGTGTATGTTTTCAAATATTCTGCTCCACTGAGAAACATGCCACATACAGCATGATTTCTTTATTTCTTTCTTTTAGCCTATTTATTTATAAAACATGGAACAGCATAGTAAAGACTGCCCTATATATACTGGACTATACATAAACCTTCATACTGGAGAACACTTTCTCACTTTTCTGCTGGTCAATTTTGCAAAGCAATGAAAACAGGTAAAGATAACACAGATGTAAAAACAGTGCACAGTAATGTTTCACAGACCATGTGTTTAAATTACGGTACCAGCATGTGCTACTCCTCCCCTCCATTTCTGATTTGTTATATTTGCTCAACTCAATTCTGGGAATAGTGGAAACTGGGAAAACACCACTGCACCCATGATAACACATTCATTTATTTCCATTTAACTCCTATAAAAATCCATGTAACACTATGAACTTATGTCTACCTAAGGTACATAATTTATAGCTTTTCTTTTTATATGCTATTTGAGTGTAGAGTAAGAAACAGAAGGAAAAGCTTTTGTTTCCCTACACTACAAAACCATGTTTTGCAATCAACTGTCGGAACACAGTGAAACAACATTCACCAATTTTTCAAAACAGATCTGAATACAGGATAGATGAATGGACTACAGATGAAGCAATTTTAGAAGTACCTCCAATTTGAGCACAAGGAGAGCATTATCAATTCCTCAAGACTGCTTAAGCATACCATGCTAAGTACAGTTAATGTTCATATGGAGTTTTTAACACAGACAGTTATTTTAGACAGCAGCAGCTTCAAACTTTTCCCTAGCTGAGTATCACTTGAGAAAAGTCAGCATGTTCCTTACTTGACCAACTAAACTCCAACCAGTAGTCATTGTAGAGCAAAGAACCACGAAAGAAAAGTCTCAAAAGTAAGCTGATTATATCAATATCATACTAATCATATGACTGGTTCAAGAAGGCAAACTCCTTTTTTTCCCCTCCCACTCAGCTCTGTGCTTCCTGACCTGCATATCCATTTTCCCTACACCTTCCCTCGAAACCCTTCTCTTCAATCTCCATCAAATCACAGTCCTTCTATGTATCTACCTGCTCCATATCCTGAATGTTTGAATGCTATATACTAAGAAACCACCCAAAACACATTATGACAGATCAGTTCTTTTCCACAAATTCCAAACCATGCTCACCAATTTATGGAATACAAAGTAGGCAAAGCCCCATTCATATGGATGAAATGTTTAAATAAATCCTAGTACTCAAAATCAAATCATGGCCAGGCTTCGTGAACGAAGATTTGGGAAGGGCTCTACCCCCGTTTGTTGCAAGCACGTTGGTGGCTAAAAAGGCCAATACGAGAGAGGCATGTCCGGTTGAAAAAGGCAC